>NC_090340.1:20982176-21333123 GCF_035084215.1 Heptranchias perlo | reverse complement strand
CTAGTAATCATGAGTCCACACCAGCTATTCTGAGCACTCAATTTAGATGCCAAGAAAAGTTGCAGTTTCACAGCTTGAACAAATTTCTGAATCTAGATCTTTGATCTAATTCAGATCTTCTGTAGCCAAGCTTAGCCCATTCCACTGCAATGCGTTAATAATGAATTTAGTTGAGGGACTTGGAAAACTTGAAACTGAATCTCACACCTCATTTTTACATTGCAAATTTAAAAATAATTGCTTTCATGTAAACTTTTACCAATTACCAACTAATTCTTGGAGTCTTCCATTTGTTGTGGATTTTGTTCTCAAGCTCCTAACCAGTTATAATGTAGCTTCCAGAATTCAGGCACTGTAAAGCTTCTGGGGTTTTGTTATGTGACTTTCTGTTCAAAATGGCAGCAGCCACAAAGCTGCTCTAGTGAGCTGCATTGACAACACTGGCTTATCAACTAATGGAATGACCTGTAATGTCTCACATCTACTTTATGGTTGCTACATAATGTCACATCTGCATGAGTACGAGAACATGAACACTGAAGTGAACAGGTCCTGGCTCTCTGACTCACCAGTATACAAGGTAAATGCAGAGGCCTGACCAGCAAAGAAAAAACAGTAAAATTTTAAAAATCAGAGAGACTGGTAAAAGAAATTATATCCAGACAAGAAAACTCCTGAAAAAGAACAGAGAATTGAGACACAGATAGTGAACAAGAGACAGGCAGCGAACGAGAAGCAGGAAGTACAGACATTTTTTGAAGTAAAGTTGAAGAAAGACAAGTCAGTAAGTGTAATAGAGAAACAATAATGATTAACATTACATTTGCTCTTTATCAAAGGGCATATTATTTATTTTTCTCCTATAATCTCCCCTGCCCACTCCACATGCCGTTGCACTCAAGAGGATGGACTGGAAACTGGGTCCCAGGCCTTTGGCAATACCACTCTATAGATGACTATAAGTAAATGCGAGTGGCCTGGGGCGACTGGGCCTCTAATTTGCCCTCCTTGTGAGGAAGCACATGGCTTCTATTGAGTGCCTTCATAAGCTGGTATATTTGCGACAAGGATGGGTCTACATGAATAATTCAAAGCCAGACAAAGTGCAATGGTCTCCTCCTGTGCTGTAAAATTCTTTGATTCTAACTCACTGTTTAGGGAATTTTGTGCACAAATCCACAACATATTATTCCACAGCATTGCTCATCAGAGCGATGCGCACTGTGTTGTAGTGCTAAATATTGTATACATCAAAAATGTTAACATGTAGGAAAAATTGGGTTTGTTATTTCTTATAGCTTCCTAGAGAAATAGCAGTTCAGGTCAGAAACTTGCTTTAGTTGACAGCCTTCAACAGCAAGTAACTCTTTAGGAGTCAATGCAAAGATTGTAAGAGCTTCTACAATTATGTAAAAAGGAAGCAAAAGTAAACGTTGGTCCCTTAGAGGCTGAGACAGAAGAAATTATAACGGGGAATAAGGAAATGTCAGAGACATTAAACAAATATTTTGTATCTGTCTTCACAGTAGCAGACACAAAAAGCATACTAAAAATAGTGGGGAACCAAGGGGCAAATGAGAGTGAAGAACTTAAAACAATTAATACCAGTAGAGAAAAAATACTAGACAAACTAATGGGACTAAAAGCTGACAAATCTCTTGGACCTGATGGCCTACATCCTAGGGTCCTAAAAGAGGTGACTGCAGAGATAGTGGATGCTTTGGTTGTGATCTTCCTAAATTCCCTAGATTCTAGAATGGTCCCAGCAGATTGGAAGGTAGCAAATGTAACACCGCTATTCAAGAAAGGAGGGAGAGAGAAAACAGGGAACTACGAGCTAGTTAGCCTGATATCAGTCATCGAGAAAATGCTGGAATCCATTAAGGAAATGGTAACAGGGCATTTAGAAAATCATAATATGATTAGGCAGAGTCAACATGGTTTTATGAAATAAATTTGTTAAAACACAATTACCCTAAGAGTTCTTTGAGGATGTAACTAGCAGGGTAAATAAACAGGAACCAGTGGATATAGTATATTTGGATTTCCAAAAGGCATTTGATAAGGCAAGATAAGGGCTCATGGGGTTGGGGGTAATATATTAGCATAGATAGAGGATTGGTTAACAGACAGAAAACAGAGAGTAGGGATAAACGGGTCATTTTCAGGTTGGCAAGCTGTAACTATTGGGGTGTTGTAAGGATCAGTGCTGGGGTTTCAGCTATTTACAATCTATATTAACGACTTAGATGAAGGAACCGAGTGTAATGTATCCAAGCTTGTTGTCGATACAAAGCTAGGTGGGAAAGTAATCTGTGAGGAGGACACAAAGAGTCTGCAATGGGGATAGAGACAGGTTAAGTAAGTGGGCAAGAAGGTGGCAGCTGGAGTATAATGTGGGGCCGTATGGCCTACTCCTTCTCCTATTTCTTAGATTATGTTCAAGCTAGTATCTATTTTAGGACTGGATCCCACTTCGGGCATCCAAGACTGGAAAATTCAATGCTGACCAGGTGTAGTCATACAGTTGGTCAATATTGAATTTTCCAGTCCTGGAGGCTTCCAGACTATGAACAAAAACCAAATAGAAGTAATTATTTGCTGTGGATGCAAATAAACTGCTCAATGACAAGGATCCATAGCTGATATCAGCTGAGACCTATTAACAATATTTTTTCCAGGAGTGTGCAAGATCATAAAAACATAATTTCTTCTACAAAATAGAAGACTTTTGAAACTTTTTTTTGTCGGTGGGGCAGGAAAGGACATTAGGCTGAAAATATTCCCTTGATTAAAAAATCCTTCAATTTAATTATTTTTTTTACACTATGGCACGAAGCAATCTCCTTAAGCAATTCATTATTCTGGCTAATCTGAGACCAGTTCAGATGATTTAGCAATATTAGTTAGAGATTTTCTACTCACTTATCTCAGAATAATGTGGTTACATAGCTAACAGTTATGACAGACAACGGGTGGCACAGTTATTTAGCACATTGTCCTTTCACCTCTGTAAACTGGATTTCAATCCAGTCCAGACTGTTGGAAAGAAAGTCTCTTGTTTGTTGGCTGTAAGGATCCCATGTGAAATCAGTTACTGCAGTCTCAACCCACAGTACAAAACTGGCCTAATTTTGCACAGTGTCAATCTCATTCAGACAGATCACAGAATGGCTGGTGCGAAAAATGTGAAGTGTCACACTGGTGCAGCAGAGTGTGCTTTTTTTTAAAAAAAGATAAAAAGGAAGCTGAAATAAAAACAGAATTTGCTGGAAATACACAGCCAGCCTGTCAGCATCTGTAAATAAAAAAGGCAGGTTAACATTTCCCGTGTAGATCGTTCATGAGAACTCAGTTTGTTCTGACAAAAAGGTCTGCACCTAAAATAAGAACAGAAACAGAAAAAGCTGGAGGAACACAGCAGGTCAATTAGCATCGGTAGAGAGAACAGAGTCTACATTTCAATTACATACTCTTCTTCAGAACTGACAAATAAGAGACGAACATGCACATGAATACAATCAGGAAAAAAAGGGTTGAATGCGTATTTTTAAATAATAAACTGACAAACACTGAGAGGAAACATCAGTGGAATGATGTAACATTATCTAAGTAATACTGAATCATTGAAGAAATAATAAATTAAAGAAACAAAAAGGTGCTGCAAATAGCTATGCAAGAGTCTTGCCATCCTCTTGCTCATTTACATGGTGGCCCTTGCAGACATGGGGTCAGCTTCCAGATGTAGTCTGGTGACACACAGCTCTACCTCTCCAACACCTCTCTTGACCCCTCCACTGCCTTTGCGCCATCAGACTGCCCGTTCAACATCCAGTCCTGGATGAACCATAATTTCCTCCAGCTAAAAACTGCAAAGACCCAAGCTATAGCTTTTAGCCCCCAGCACAAACTATGCACCCTCACTACCAACTCCATCCCCTACTTGATCAATGTCTCAGTATGAACCACTGTTCGCACACTTTGCACACCAAACTTTGATCCCAAACTATGTTTCCAGCTCCATACCCTCTCAATCACAAAAAACACCTACTCCCACTTCCATAACATTGTTGTTTCCATCCCAAACTCAAACCGTCCGCCAATGAATCCCTCATTCACACATTCGAACTTGATGACTCCAATGCTTTCCCGTTCTCTAAACCCCATGAACTTCAGCTCACCCAGAGCTCCACTGCCAGTTTTCTAACCTGCACCAAATCCTGCTCGCCTATTACCCCTGTCCTTGCTGATCTACATCAGTTCCCAAAGCCTCAAAATTTAAAATTCTCATCCTTATGTTTAAATTGCTTCATGGCCTCATCCCTCCCTACCACTGTAACCTCATCCAGCACTACAACCCCAACCTTGCCCTTCCTCTGACTCCAGTCTCCCCCTCCTTTGCCCCACCACTGGTAGCTATGCTTTCAGTGACCTGGGCCCCACACTGAAGTTTTCTCCATAACCATCCCCTCTTTTAAGATCATCCTTTAAGCCAGCCCTTTGGCCAAGCTTTTGGTCAGTCCTCCTAATCTTTTGTCCCTTTGCTCAGCATCTCTTATTTCTTATGTCTCTCCTGCCTTCCCATCATCTCTTGCTTCTCTCCTTCGCTTCATGCATGGACACATATGAATGCCTTTGGAATACAAGACCATAATGTATATTCCCTGCAGCTTGCAGAAACAACTGACTTTCTGGGATGTTTTTCTCCATTAAACACCCTATATAAATGGAAGTTGTTGCCATTGTCAGAGGCAAATGCGAGAAAATGGGGAGATGAAAAACAGAGAAAACCTGGGAGCTAGTTATGAAATTAGAACAGGTTAGAAAATTAGAATATAGCTAAAGTCTGAGGTTACTAAATTTGTGTTCAAAATGTTAACCTGTGTTTTCTCTTGAGAGATACAGATGGAACTATTGTGCAATTCCAGAATTTTCTATGCTTTTTTTAGATTGGGGCAGAGTACATGGAACCTCACTGCAACTAACTGTGCTGTACTTGACCTGGCTGCATTTCCCAGCACCAATAGCCTCATCCTAAGAACAAAAAAAAAACACAAAAAAGTCACCGTTTCCACTGTATCACAAACTTATTTGGGGTTCTACTTTAGTTGGGTTCTTCTTTATTTACAATACAATGCAGTAAGAAACCAGCTCTCCTCTCTCATTCCCTGCCTCCCCACAGTCTGAAAAATACATTTTTGAACCTACAAATGATTAGCACTGTAAAACCTTCTTCGTCACTAAAACCATGCCAAACCAGTGGGGATGTCACACTGTAGCATCATTGGTACATTTAATTGTTAAAGCCACAGGCATCTCACATTACTTGGTTAGGTCCTAGTCATGTAGATTCAGTAAAGCAATTGCTTTATTTGAAGTGTTACAATGGTCACCTTGGGCCTATATATATACAATATACTGAATCCAGGCTCCTACTGTCCAGCTCACTGAAATGTTGAATGATCAGCTACTTGAAAAGAATTAGTACTGCATTGCCATCTACGCAATCAGCAGTAGGAATTAGAATACAAGGACAATAAAAAGCCAATTTTTAATTTGTGCAAGTGCACATATTATTTCCAGTAAATTACGCTCAACTAGTTACTCACGCACAATGTGCAATTCATCGTAGCTACTGACTCACGCGAGACTGGAAGCATCGGAACTTCAGATCGTATGCGGGTTAAATTTGTATTAGTGCTATGGTGTCACTCTCCGCTCTCATTGACCTAGCAACTGAATATTTTTTTTATTCATTCGTCGGATGTGGACGTCGCTGGCAAGGCCAGCATTTATTGTCCATCCCCAATTGCCCTTGAGAAGGTGGTGGTGAGCCGCCTTCTTGAACCGCTGCAGTCCGTGTGGTGAAGGTTCTCCCACAGTGCTGTTAGGTAGGGAGTTCCAGGATTTTGACCCAGCGACGATGAAGGAACAGCGATATATTTCTAAGTTGGGATGGCATGTGACTTGGAGGGGAACGTGCAGGTGGTGCTGTTCCCATGTGCCTGCTACCCTTGTCCTTCTAGGCGGTAGAGGTCGTGGGTTTGGGAGTTGTTGCAGTGCATCCTGTGGATGGTACACACTGCAGCCACTGTGCGCCGGTGGTGGAGGGAGTGAATGTTTAGGGTGGTGGATGGGTGCCATTCAAGCGGGCTGCTTTGTCCTGGATGGTGTTGAGCTTCTTGACTGTTGTTGGAGCTGCACTCATCCAGGCAAGTGGAGAGTATTCCATCACAATCCTGACTTGTGCCTTGGAGATGGTGGAAAGGCTTTGGGGAGTCAGGTGAGTCACTCGCCGCAGAATACCCAGCCTCTGACCTGCTCTTGTTGCCACAGTATTTATGTGGCTGGTCCAGTTAAGTTTCTGGTCAATGGTGACCCCCCCAGGATGTTGATGGTGGGGGATTCAGCGATGGTAATGCTGTTGAATGTCATGGGGAGGTGGTTAGATTCTCTCTTGTTGGAGATGGTCATTAACATTTGCGCCAGACAAGTGCCAGGCACTTACCACTTGTCAGCCCACGCCTGGACGTTGTCCAGGTCTTGCTGCATGCGGGCACGGACTGCTTCACTATCTGAGGGGTTGTGAATGGAACTGAACACTGTGCAATCATCAGCGAACATCCCCATTTCTGACCTTATGATGGAGGGAAGGTCATTGATGAAGCAGCTGAAAATGGTTGGGCCTAGGACACTGCCCTGAGGAACTCCTGCAGCAATGGCCTGGGGCTGAGATGATTGGCCTCCAACAACCACTACCATCTTCCTTTGTGTTAGGTATGACTCCAGCCACTGGAGAGTTTTCCCTCTGATTCCCATTGACTTTAATTTTACTAGGGCTCCTTGGTGCCACACTCTGTCAAGGGCAGTTACTCTCACCTCACCTCTGGAATTCAGCTCTTTTGTCCATGTTTGGACCAAGGCTGTAAGGAGGTCTGGAGCAGAGTGGTCCTGGCGAAACCCAAACTGAGTATCGGTGAGCAGGTTATTGGTGCGCACTTGATAGCACTGTCGACGACACCTTCCATCACTTTGCTGATGATTAAGAGTAGACTAATGGGGTGGTAATTGGCCAGATTGGATTTGTCCTGCTTTTCGTGGACAGGACATACTTTGGCAAATTTGCACATTGTTGGGTAGATGCCAGTGTTGTAGCTGTACTGGAACAGTTTGGCTAGAGGCGCGGCTAGTTCTGGAGCACAAGTCTTCAGCACTACAGCTGGGATGTTGTTGGGGCCCATAGCCTTTGTTGTATCCAGTGCACTTAGCCATTTCTTGATATCACATGGAGTGGAGTGAATTGAATTGTATTGGCTGAAGATGGGCTTCTGTGATGGTGGGGATATCGGGAGGAGGCCGAGATGGATCATCCACTCGGCACTTCTGGCTGAAGATGATTGCAAATGCATCAGCCTTGTCTTTTGCACTCATCATTGAGGATGGGGATGTTTACAGAGCCTCCTCCTCCCCCCATTAGTTGTATAACTGACCACCACCATTCATGATTGGATGTGGCAGGACTGCAGAGCTTTGATCTGATCCGTTGGTTGTGGAATTGCTTAGCTCTGTCTATAGCATGTTGCTTCTGCTGTTTAGCATGCATGTAGTCCTGTGTTGTAGCTTCACCAGGTTGGCACCTCATTTTAGGTACGCCTGGTGCTGCTCCTGGCATGCTGTTCTATACTCCTCATTGAACCAGGGTTGATCCCCTGGCTTGTTGGTAATGGTGGGGTGAGGAATATGCCAGGCCATGAGATTACAGATTGTGCTGGAATACAAATCTGCTGCTGCTAATGGCCTACAGCGCCTCATGGATGCCCAGTTTTGAGCTTCTAGATCTGTTCGGAATCTATCTCATTTAGCACGGTGGTAGTGCCACACAACACATTGGATGGTGTCCTCAGTGTGAACGGGACTTCGTCTCCACGAGGACTGTGCAGTCCTACCAATACTGTCATGGACAGATGCATCTGCAACAGGTAGATTGGTGAGGACTAGGTCAAGTAGTTTTTTCCCTCGTGTTGGTCTCTCACCACCTGCCGCAGGCCCAGTCTGGCAGCTACGTCCTTCAGGACTCGGCCAGTCGTGGTGCTACCGAACCACTTTGGTGAGGTACATTGAAGTCCCCCCACCCAGAGTACATTCTGGGCCCTTGCTACCCTCAGTGCTTCGTCCAAGTGGTGCTCAACATGGAGGAGGACTGATTCATCAGCTGAGGGAGGGCGGTAGGTGGTAATCAGCAGGAGGCTTCCTTACCCATGTTTGACCTGATGCCATGAGATTTCATGGGGTCCGGAGTCAATGTTGAGGACTCCCAGGGCCACTCCCTCCTGACTGTATATCACTGTACCGCCACCTCTGGTCGGTCTGTCCTGCTGGTGGGACAGGACATACCCAGGGATGGGGATGGAAGAGTCTGGGACGTTGGCTGAAAGGTATGATTCTGTGAGTATGGCTATGTCAGGCTGTTGCTTGACTAGTCTGTGGGACAGCTCTCCCAATTTTGGCACAAGTCCCCAGATGTCAGTGAGGAGGACTTTGCAGGATCGACTGGGCTTGGATTGCCTGCGTCATGTCTGGTGCCTAGTGGGTGGATGATCTAGCTTTTCCAGTAATGTTCCAGGCTGAAAGGGACTTTTTTTTAAATTATGGTTTGTATACTTCAAAAGTGGCCTTGCCATCATGTACAGCCAAGGCATGTCATCATGTGCAAAAAAAAACCAACTAAACAATTAGATGAGAGAAATAGTACTAGAGAATAAGTACAGAATATCAGGGTGGATCAGCCATTTTGTGGTCTCAGCACTACCATTGAACTCAGCACTCTTATCTAGAAACGTGGAGTGTTTATTGCAGTATACTAAGTAATACTGAGAACAGTGACTTGACAGGTTGCTGACTCTGCAGTTATGTAACTAGCCCCCATCCGTCCATTAGAACTGCAGATTTTCACAATGCAGCAATCCATTAATAAATTATCAATCCAGAGCTTCCTATAATGAGTTGTACTCAGCTCAAGTACCACCCCGACGCCAAGCAAAATACCTTTAGAGTAGGGCATCAGTGGACGAGAGACAGAGCCAGTCTGCATATCAAAACAACCTTGGATGAAATGACAGAAAAATCTTTTCCCTTCAGAGGCAATATCTTCTCTGACCAGGTGACTATGCACCAGAATTCTGTATAAACGGGCTTTTATTTTGGCCCGATGTATAAGATAGTAGAAGCTTCTCAGTACCTTTTCTGAAGCAATCATTTTTTTCGTTCATAAAAGGGGCAAGATCCTTTGAACTGTACCTTGTGATAGTGGAGTCTGGGTTTACACAGTGTAGAAACTGTATGGAACATAAATTCTTCCTTTTGATCATTAATGCACTTCTCTGTTGTCAGTAAACTTTGAAAGTCCATTATATGGGATGAAATTAGTGGATACTTAAGAGGCATTGGCTAATCAGGAACAGTCAACATGAATTTGTAACGGGCAGGCCGTGCTTGGCCAATTTAAACGGAGTCAGTAAATGCAGTGGATGTTGTATATATAGATTTCAGACGACGCTTGAAAAGGTGTCACTTAATACACAAGGTATTAAAAGGAAATGTAGCCACAAGGAGAGATGGCTAAAGGACAGCAAGCAAAGAGTAAGGATAAGTGGATGATTTCCAGATTGCAGGATGTGGGTAGTGGGTGCACCCCAGGGAGCTTGCCGAGACCTCATTTATTTTCCATTTATATAATTGAATTGAACATCGGTACAAGAGGAACCATATCAAAGTTTGCTGCTACCAAATTAGGATGCACAGTAAACCGAAGAAGAATAATGCAGGACAAACAGGTTAGTGGAGTGTGCAGATGTACTTCAACGCAGAGAAATATGAAGCAGTACTTTTGGAGAAAAAGAGAATAAAATTGCTGTTAAGGGTCTTACCTTAGGGAGAATCTTTAAAAGAGTGGAGGAACAGAGAAATTCAAGCAGGTAGAAGAGGCCATAAAAAGGCAAATGGGATTCTGGGTATTATGCATTGACACTGAATATAAAAACAAAGAGGTAACGCTGAATTTGTATAAAGCATTGACTAGACTGCAGTTAAAGACCTGTGTGTAGCTCAGGAAGCCCCATTATAGAAAAAACATTAGAGTCAAGTAAAAGGTACAGCAAAGATTCACTAGAATACTACCAGGAATAAGTGGCTGTAGTTACAAAGAAAGGATTGAAAATTTGCAGCTTTTTCACTAGAAGAGGTTATGGTGGGATTTAACAGAGGTTTTCAAAGTTATGAAAAATTAGAGAGGGTAGTCTTTGAAAGATTGATTCCACTGTGTGGTGAATCACTTAACAGGAAGGATTATTACTTAAGAATGATGGGGAAAATTTTTTCAGAGGGTTGTTAGAACACATGGCTATTGAAGCAGAGACTACCTCAGCATTTAAAATCCGCTTTGCTGACCAAGCTATTGATCACCCCTCCTAATCACTCCTCCTATGGCTCTGCATCTGTACTTCTTCCCTTCACGCCTGTGTGAAAGGCCTTGGAATGCTGTCCTACTTTAAAGGCACTGTATGAATGCAAATTGTTGTAAAGGGACAATCTCTTGAAGATTGTCTTTAGCAGTCAACTTTGATGAACTTATAAAACACTATTGACAAGGTGGTTAGTTGGTGCACTGGCACATGGCCACAACTATCCCAGGAAATCAAAGGGCCATGTTTTGGGGAGACTAGAAACACCATTCACACCAGTTGGAAACATTCCTGAATGGCAACAAAGCTTAAAATTCCCACAATGATCACACAGCTGAGGACAACTAGTTACCTTTCAAAGGCAGCTAGCTAATTAAACTGATTCAGGGTAGAGTGTTTGCACCTTATTGGAGTATGACCAGCCAGCCTGCTCAGTGCTGCTGAGGGGCGGGTCTTTTTAAAATCGTAAACCAGCAGAAAAACCCAAATTCAGGAGACTCCCGTTGTCATCACTAAATAGGCAACTCTTTATCTTCATCTTAAATAACAGAAGACCACACATTAAACTTGAGGTCTTGCAGGATCTTAAGGGACAAGAAAACTTGGGGCTCTTTAATATGCAGGAAATTTTAACCTGCATATAGATTGAAAGAAATAACATTGCAATCAGGAAAGAGAATAGATTTATTGAATACATTCAAGATAGTATCCTAAAGCAGGTGGTCATCAGCCCAACAAGGGAGCAAGCGATACTTCATTTAGTTATGAGTAATGAACCAGAAAGAGTTAGGGCTTTACCGCTGGTTCCCATGGGGCCTTAAAGGATTCCTGAATCCCGAGCCTTCCACTGAGACATTCACCCACGTGAGTTGGCAAAATGTTCCGCTGGTGATGGGAGGGGTATGCAGTGTCTGTGTATTGTGACTCAGAAACCCAATGCCAACTACCTAGGAGTTTCTACACTCCACATAGGATAAAATAAATTATTTGATAGTGACAGGTGTTGGCAAAAATATGAAAATAAGGATCAGTTGATGAAGTGCGAACTGACAAAAATTCTGTTAGGGATCATCTTCCAGAAAAACAAGCCCAAAATAATTAGAATTAGTGGAATAATTCCTTTCAATCAATCAATTCAAATTATTATTTCTCAGGATGTAGGCAATGCTGGTCACATTTATTGCCCATCCTAGTTGCCTTGAGAAGCTGGTGGATCATCTTTGGCTTACCTGCACCACTAATCAATCTTTCACACATGGTTAAGTTGTGTTAATTGTGGCCTTCAAAAGCATCATGGTTTCACTGCTCAAGGTAAATGGTCCAACAGTGATAATATAACCAGGTACGCAGTCACACAATGCAGAATATACTCCATTGGACAGTGTTTGGATTTACTCCATAAAGCGTGGAATCCTATATTAGTTGTCATTTGCAAGTCAGGTGAGATGCCCATTCTGGTCAAGACACCATGAAATGTTCGTATGAAACAACTGGAAACTTCCAAATGTTCCTATAGGACTTGAGAAACCGTATCTTGAGATATCTTAATCATTCTTTTCTCTTGACTTCTCCAAAGTCTTTTCTCTTCAGATGGTTTACTACAAGCAAAGGACTTTTGGAATCAGTTGTGTTCGTTATACGATGCCTGCTGGGTTGAGTGTTATGTAGGTGCTGCCTCTCGGGTGTAAATTTTTGTACGTTATTATAATCTCAGTTGATTGCTGATTTTCTATTGCTGTATGGTACATGTTATAAAAATAAAAATAAATGATTTGAGAAAAGCAATCACTTTGGAAACTCAATTTCCTTGCAGGGAGAAGGGAAGTGTTAAAAAAAAAGTGCAAAAATATTGCACTGCTTTCTGAATTTAAAAAATCATGTCTGTCCCTTTTTAACTATAATATTTTGATTTGTGAATTGGAATTTTGTTTAGAATGTGTATAATGTACAGCACTTTCACAGTGGAATGCAACCACTGACAGAACATAAACCTATTGTCTCATATAAGCTTTGAAATCCTATCTGGTTTATGAAATGTGTGTCTAAATTTGGCTAGTTACATGAAGAGACTCATTTCCAGAGAACTAGTTTAACACTCCCTACAGTAACAACTGTTTCAAAATGCAGACAACACAAGTTTAAAGAATCAGTATAGCCCAAGTGATATGTGGTTACAGGATCACTAACTTTTATCATTTGTAAAAATGAAGTGGGGGGGATAGAGGGAGGGTTCATTACATTCTCTCATCTTATTGGTTCAAAGGGGAATTTTACCTCAGAGACAATTCCAATTATCCAGTTAAAGTTCTAAAAATATATGAACCATTCCAATGACATTCTATAATTATCCAGATATCAGGTTCTTGGTCTTTTGTTTTTGTCTGCGAGAGCTCTGTTGGATGCAAGCTTGAAACATTAAAAGAGACAAGGGCCAGGACAAATTAACCTGGAACAGCAGTTTCCTTGAACCTTGCTCAACCCAGTATTCTGCTGTCACCCACATCTCCTTGCACCCAACTCCAACGTCAATCTTTAGATGGATCTTTTCCATTTAACATACCCGACTGGGAGTGCATCGAAGAAAAATAACATGAGCCACATTCTGGTAATTCCCAACTTTGAGGTACAAAGCAAAACACACAATTGTAACACACAAGGGCATACATTTTTTTCACTGTCAACATTGGGCACAAAACTAAACACACACCTTTGTTCAAAGGGCAGATTTGGTGCACATTTATATGTTATGCAGTTGGATATCATAATCCATTTCTATAGAACCATTTTTATTATAAAGCAAGCTGAAAGACACAGACTTTGCATTGAAATCTACGATTCTAGAACTGATTGAGAATCACTTGTAATCAATTTTAGATGTAACAGCTCAACCAAACTGGACCTAAAGCAGTGGGTTTCCCTTTTACTCAGCTGTGCAATTCCGCACTTCCATCATTAACTAGGTGGATGCCAAAACAAAATCACCCTGCCGTGCACACATAGCATGAATAATTCCCTGCCACTACTGTAATGTCACAACAACTACTTCAACCACCTGGGTGGGGGACTTCAATATCCATCACCAAGAGTGGCTCGGTAGGACCACTACCGACCGAGCTAGCCGAGTCCTAAAGCACATAACTGCCAGACTGGGCCTGCAGCAGGTGGTGAGAGAACCAACACGAGTGGAAAAAAAACTTACTTGACCTCGTCCTTACCAATCTACCTGTCGCAGATGCATCTATCCACGACAGTATTGGTAGGAGTGACCACCGCACAGTCCTTGTGGAGATGAAGTCCCGTCTTCACGCAGAGGACACCGTCCATCGTGTTATATGGCACCACCACCATGCTAAATGAGATGGATTCAGAACAGATCTAATAGCTCAAAACTGGGCATCCATGAGGCGCTGTAGGCCATCAGCAGCAGCAGAATTTTATTCCACCACAATCTGTAACCTCATGGCCCGGCATATCCCTCACTCTACCGTTACCATCAAGCCAGGGGATCAACCCTGGTTCAATGAGGAGTGTAGAAGAGCATGGAGCCAGGAGCAGCACCAAGCGTACCTAAAAATGAGGAGCCAACCTGGTGAAGCTACAACACAGGACTACATGCATGCTAAACAGAAGAAGCAGCATGCTATAGACAGAGCTAAGCGATCCCACAACCAACAGATCAGATCAACGCTCTGCAGTCTTGTCACATCCAGTCGTGAATGGTGGTGGACAATAAAACAAACTAACCGGAGGAGGAGGTTCCATGAATCAATGATGGCAGAGCCCAGCACGTGAGTGCAAAAGGCAAGGCTGAAGCGTTTACAACCATCTTCAGCCAGAAGTGCCGAGTGGATGATCCATCTGAGCCTCCTCCTGAGATCCCCACCATCACAGAAGGCAGTCTTCAGCCAATTCGATTCACTCCTCGTAATATCAAGAAACGGCTGAGTGCACTGGGCACAGTAAAGGCTATGGGCCCCGAAAACATCCCGGCTGTAGTCCTGAAGACTTGTGCCCCAGAACTAGCCGTGCCTCTGACCAAGCTGTTCCAATACAGCCACAACGGTGGCATCTACCTGATAAAGTGGAAAATTGCCCAGGTATGTCCTGTCCACAAAAAGTGGGACAAATCCAATCCAGCTCATTACTGCCCCATTAGTCTACTCTCAATCATCAAAGTCATGGAAGGTGTCGTCGACTGTGTTACCAAGCGGCACTTACTCACCAATAACCTGCTCACCGATGCTCAGTTTGGGTTCCGCCAGGACCACTCGGCTCCAGGCCTCATTACAGCCTTGGTCCAAACATGGGCAAAAGAGCTGAATTTCAGAGGTGAGGTGAGAGTGATTGCCCTTGACATCAAGGCAGCATTTGATCGAGTGTGGTAACAAGGAGCCCTAGTAAAGATGAAGTCAATGGGAATCATAGGGAAAAATCTCCAGTGGCTGGAGTCATACCTAGCACAAAGGAAGATGGTAGTGGTTGTTGGAGGACAATCATCTCAGCCCCAGGACATTGCTGCAGGAGTTCCTCAGGGCAGTGTCCGAGGCCCAACCATCTTTAGCTGCTTCATCAATGACCTTCCCTCCATCATAACGTCAGACGTGGGGATGTTTGCTGATGATTGCACAGTGTTCAGTTCCATTCACAACCCCTCAGATAATGAAGCAGTCCATGCCCACATGCAGCAAGACCTGGACAACATCCAGGCTTGGGCTGATAAGTGACAAGTAACATTCACGTTACACAAGTGCCAGGCAATGACCATCTCCAACAAGAGAGAGTCTAACCACCTCCCCTCCCCTTCAGCGGCATTACCATCGCCGAATTCCTCATCATCAACATCCTGGTGGTCACCATTGACCATAAACTTAACTGGACCAGCCACATAAATACTGTGGCTACAAGAGCAGGTCAAAGGCTGGGTATTCTGTGGCGAGTGATTCATCTCCTGACTCCCCAAAGCCATCTACAAGGCACAAGTCAGGAGTGTGATGAATACTCTCCACTTGCCTGGATGAGTGCAGCTCCAACAAAACAGAAGCTCAGCACCATCCAGGACAAAGCAACCCGCTTGGTTGAAACCCCATCCACCAACCTAAACATTCATTCCCTCCACTATCGTGCACCGTGGCTACAGTTTGTACCATTTACAAGATGCACTGCAGCAACTTACCAAGGCTCCTTCGACAGCATCTCCCAAACCCATGACCTCTACCACCTTGAAGGACAAGGGCAGCAGGCGCATGGGAACACCACCACCTGCACGTTCCCCTCCAAGTCACAAACCATCCTGACTTGGAAATATATCGCCGTTCCTTCATCATCGCTGGGTCAAAATCCTGGAACTCCCTAACAGAACTGTGGGAGTAGATTTATCTCACGGACTGCAGCGGTTCAAGAAGGCGGCTCACCACCACCTTCTCAAGGGCAATTAGGGATGGGCAATAAATGCTGGCTTTGCCAGCAATGCCCACATCCCATGAATGAATAAAAAAAAACCTTCAGTACATGTTTGGAATTAAAATGGTGCCTATAGTGAGATAGACTGGCCATATTATTTCTTGGTGAGAAAATGTCCATGAATACATCCACAACAACATATCCTTCAACGTCAATGCAAACATGCTTCACCAACAGAGTACACATAGAATCGATAGGTTACCGCATGGAAGGTGGCCCTTCGGCCCATTGAGTCCATGCCAGCTCTATGCAAGAGCAATCCAGCTAGTCCCACTCCCCTGCCCTATCCCCGTGGCCCTGCAAATTTTTTCCTTATACAGATCCCATTTGAAAGCCATGATTGAATCTGCCTCTGCCACCCCCTCTGGCAGCGCATTCCAGATCCTAAGCACTCACTGTCTTAAAAAAGTTTTTCCTCATGTCACCTTTGGTTCTTTTGCCAATCACCTTAGATCTGGATCTTGATCCTTCCGCCAATGGGAACAGTTTCTCTCTATCTACGCTGTCTGGACCCTTCATGATTTTGAATACCTCTTTCAAATCTCCTCTCCACCTTCTGGGTTCCAAGGAGAACATTCCCAGCTTCTCTAGTCTATCCACATAACTAAAGTCCCTCATCCCTGGATTCATTCCAGTAAATCTCTTCTGCACCCTCTCTAAGGCTTCACATCTTTCCTAAAGTGCTGTGCCCAGAACTGGACACAATACTCCAGTTGTGGCTGAACCAGTGTTTTATAAAGGTTCATCATGACTTCTTTGCTTTTGTACTCCATGCCTCTATTTATAAAACCCAGGATCCCGTATGCTTTTTTTAAATCGCTTTCTCAACCTGCCCTACCACCTTCAACGATTTGTGTACATATACCCCCAGATCTCGCTGTTCCTTTCCCCCTTTTAGAATTGTGCCCTTTAGCTTATATTGCACCTCCTCATTCTTCCTACAGAAATGTATCACTTCGTATTTTTCTGCGTTAAATTTCATCTGCCACATGTCCGCCCATGCCACCAGACTGTCCATATCCTCTTGAGGTCTATAGTGATAGACTATCCTCCTCATTGTTCACTACACATCCAAGTTCTGTGTCATCTGCAAATTTGGAAATGGTGCCCTGTACACCCAAGTCCAAGTCATTAATATATATCAAGAAAGCAGTGGTCCTAGTACCGACCCCTGGGGAACACCACTGTACAGCACCCTCCAATCCGAAAAACAGCCGGTCACCACTACTCTCTGTTTCCTGTTGCTTTGCCAATTCTGTATCCATGCTGCTACTGCCCTTTTTATTCCATGGTTTTGAATCTTGAAGACAAGCCTATTATGCAGCACTTTATTAAACGCATATACATCACATCAACTGCATTGCCCTCATCTACCCTCCGTTAACTTAAAGTATATCAAGCCTTTAGTGTTTGCTGCCATCAAAAAGAAACTAAATAAACCAATTCATGAAGACTGAAATTAAGTACCTGAATTACATTTAACATTAGTTAAGCTGCAGAAACTCTATAGCTATTTAATAGGCAAGCCATTGAAAACTATTAAACCAGTGACAGATATAAATAGTCAAGACAGTGTATATCCCATTTCTATTTCCATTTTGTCACCTATGGCACTTCTGAAGTTGGCAGTCACCTGCAAATGACAACAAAGTGATACAGTCCTGATCGAGATGGTGTGCACCAAGTTATCAATCCAAACCTTCAATGGTGACAAAACAGCAAGAGGTTTACCAGAATATCAATGCTGCCTAACTGAGTAGCGGCAGATCTCCCGACCACCTCCAAAGGGGCTGGCGAAGCAGTTTTGCTTTTGTTGGCATATACAGGCCTTTCACAACCATTGGGAAAAGTAGCTGCACCAAACAAAAATACGTGCTGTTTATGCAAATGGAGCAGTTTCAACAGCAGTGGCACTGGAAGCCAGTATTAAAAGTGCCTCTAATAAAGAAACATCAAATTGTCAGAACACATGCATAACTGTACTTACTAGGACATCATGGTTACCCTTTAGAACCTTTTATTTATAAGGGTTTGATAATGGTAATCTATTTAAGAAATTCAAAACCAACTGCAAACTTCAATGGAGATCATAAAAATTACCCATTGGATCATTCTGACCCTGCACAAAACAATTTTTGAAATGCAGTTCAGCAGCTGAGACTGCCAGCAATTTGCAATGCTAATGACTCAACTGCTCAGACCATCACTGCAGAACCCACATAAACAAGGAGATCATCCATACAGCAACATCACAGCATGCAGGTGATTCATGCCCACCTTCCTGGAAATACAAGTGATTCATCTGTCAAGAGTCATAAACTCAGCAGGCTACCCTGGATGGATAACACAAAGTAAGATTTTCCAGCCAATGCAAGCTCCCTAAATTTAAAACTGTCATCAGTTAAACACTATTGTAAAGCCCTAATTCTTAGGTTTCCAGAAAACAATGTCACCCACTCCAGAATGATCCATTATTTTTATACTGGTGCTCCATATGAATAGTGCATTTTCCCCACTGGTTTACATCTACACAAAGAATTAATGAAGTTGAAAATATGAACTGAAACATACGTATCTCATTTTGATAGGATCTATCCTCTTCTCTACAGTTAAAGCTGAACCTGAAATGAAGTGGAAACTGAAAGGATACATGCTGAACATTCCCATTTGCTGCACATTTGTTTCTTAAACATAAGACAAGAAACACACTTCAGTCACACTCTGCCATTTTGAAAACAGGAATGTTTCAAAATGGCAATTGGGAGTAAAGTATATCAGCATCTGTGCAGTGAACAGAAAAGTTAGCAGTTCAGGTGTAACTTCATCAGAACTACAAAAATCAAAACAATTACAGACAAGTAGCATTTAAAAAGGAGAGAACATAAAGAGGGGAAAAAAACACAAGAATTAAAATGACCTATGAAGTGCTGAAAAGGAAAATGAGATGGTTAAATAGCCGAAGTGATACGAACATGAAACGATAAAAGCATAATAAACAAAACTGAAGTCATGCAAGAGACACAGAGAAACATCAAATAGCTGATGCAGTCTGTGGGGGTGGGGGGGGGGGGGGTACGGCAGGTCTGAAATGAAAACATGGGCTGACAAGCGGAACAGAATTCAGCAGCCTATGAAAAGAAAACAGGTCGACACCAAGGGAGCAGACTGGCTAACCAGCAGTGTTCCAATGGAGGTTCCCCACTCCAATCATCAAAGGTTCACCTGAAATGTTAACATCTATGGAGGGAGCAGAAATGTTAGACAGCTGTTGAGTGTTTCCAGCATTTGAAGTTTTTTTGCTTTTTATTTGTACAGTTTCACTGGCCCTCACAGTCTGCCAATAATGCAGCCAAAAGGCCATTGTTCACATCAGCCTGCACCTTGAGTATAGGCCAGCTATTCGTGAGTGGCAACACAGCCTAAATTGATCCGGTCTTCATCCGATAATTGCACAAGTACACTTCCTACAGGGACTACTTTATAGTTGCCAGGAAGGGGGAACCCTGATCAATTTTCCCATCCCTAGACCACAGACAATGAAGTCAATTGTACCACTCCAACATTGCTTTGCCAGAGATCCACTAACTCAGCACAAAGCAAGGATTGAATCTGGGATTTACTTGGCTGACCATGTATGGCTCAGTGCAGCACTATGTGGTGCAATTACCCACTAGCCCTTTTTAAAACTCTCCATGGTTCTTTTTCTTTAAAGTGGGTAGGGGGGGAAAAGAAAAGGTAGAAAAATTGAAATTACTCTTAAACAGCAAAGGTACAGTCACATTGGGGAATCGGAAATGGGGCAACAAAGTTTTCGTGGAGCTGCAAAAATAGTGTCAGATGCACGAACGTGTTTTTGCTCTTATAAACTGCTTTCCTCTGGAAATTATTTCAAAAGCATTAGAAATACATAATAGGAACACTGCTTATTCCACAAGGAAGTCATGCAATATACTTCAGTCAACACCTGACAAACTCTTGTAACATTTATATTACATTTTTAAAAAACCTAAGACATTACTGAACTGAGAATCTACCATTGTGATAACACTAATCATGACTTTACACTGTCATGAACCAACAGCAACCAAATTCAGTGAACTTTGGAAGTGCCACCTATGTGCCTGCGTGCCAAGATCACACTGTTTTATCTTGTCAATTTGGGTTTCTCCCTTTGCAATAATTATTAATGAAAATTTTATTTATTTGAGAATTGCAAGTATAGTCTTTTGAAGAATGACGGGAATTATGTATTTCATTAATCATCTGCAACACTGGTACAATTTGGTCTTGGTACTATAGCATTAGCATTTTCATGTACACAGACTCTAGTACTGTATAAGTGGTAAGTCACTACTTGTGGCACTGCCACCAGAAGTGCTATGATATAAATAAGGCAGGGTATGTGCCTCCAGAGGCATGGCGACTTACCTCAATAGCTAAGTTTCCATGGGCCTCCAGAGACAAACAGAAATCACAGCCTCTGTCGCTTGACTACTGGCTGGCATTTTCTTCACTCTGCGTAATCCAAGCCCTCAGCCCAAACTTAAAAGCCAATGATACGGTATTTACATTGTAAGGCCCTCGCCTAAGAACTGGGGAACTAACATCCTCGGGAACTAACATCCTCAGCCAGTAACAAAATCCCAAATGCAACTTTTGAGCAACTGAGCATTTTTAAAATTGTGCACATTCAGCTATTCCAGTGATATAGCTGCTCTAAATGCATCCTTTGTTGTGAATGAGGTGAATTTGGAACACTGGAAACAGTACCATATTATGAATACACCAGGTAGAAGCAGTTCCATATTATAAGTATATTATTGACAGCATTTATAAAAACAGCACAATCTGAATTACCACACAGTAAATTCTCCATTTTGAGAGTCTCTTCAGCCAACAGAAGCATGAGCTGCTTTTTTAAAAAAAAGCAATTCCCTACATGCGGCACTCTCCCATCTCAATAAAAAAAATTGCAATACAATTCCACTGGTTCTTAGTGGCAGAAAGCAGTTTGCTTTCTGTGATCTAATGCACAATTTAAGACCAATACACAGTGCAGGAGTTTTTTTTTAATTCATTCATGGGATGTGGGCGTCGATGGCAAGGCCAACATTTATTGTCCGTCCCTAATTGCCCGTGAGATGGTGATGGCGAGCCACCTTCTTGAATCATTGCAGTCCGTGTGGTGAAGGTACTCCCACAGTGCTGTTGCACCAAGTGCACCTTCATCAATTCCAAGCAAATTGCAGATAGTGCAGACTTCGTATTTTGTTAAAATGGCATTAATTTCCAAAAATTTCCAACTTGCAAACTAGAAATTTCTGCATACAAACAGAAACCAGTTCAGGCCATCAATTATGGTGGTCAGCATGCAAATCCATGATAATTCATTTAAAAAGGAAAAAAAAAATCAACCAATTTAAAAAGTAGGATTTGCACCATAGAAGCTTTACTATAAATAGTGCGACTTTGTCTTAAAGTTCAGAATTATAAAAATATGCAGGAATAATGTCTTATCAGCAACAAAATTATTATTTACAAAGCTCTGACTTCAGATTCATAAATTCCAGAAATTAAATTATATACATTGCACACTAAAATCAGACTTTACTGAGTGACTTCTACAAAAAAAAATTGTTATACTTTTAAAAAACAGCAGCATAAAGAAAAATCAAAGCAACACTAAATTGCGTGAAGTATTAAAAAGTGCACTCATTTAGGGATTTTTAAAACAAAAATCAGATAAATTTGGGATACGTGAAGTTGCGTACAGATAAAACAATAAGAATCATTCAACAACTTGTATTTAAATAGCACCTTTAGTGCAGAAACATATCCCAAGGTGCTTCATAATAGAGTGAGGACAAAACAATGCTGAGTCAGAGGAGAGGTTAGGAGGGATGGCCAAAAGTTTTAACAAAAATCACTGATGCTTCTCACTTAGAACTTGTAAGCCACAATCCCATGCATAGTGTATATGTCCTGCCAGTATCAGTTGATCATCTTTGTTTTCTTCCTAACTAACTAACTATGAGAAAAAAATTTGAAAGGACCGCTTGCTAGTATAATACACCCAAATATAAAATACATTTAAAACAGTTAAACTAGTAATTGGTTAGTGCAGTGGGTTAGACATTGGCGTTTGATCTCTGGGGCCAGGGTTCAAATCCAGCCTACGCTGATGTGATGAAAATCGCCTGTCTGCTGCTATAAGGGTCGTATGTGAAATGAGTTTAGGCAGTCAGTCCAGTTCCTTGTAGGCTGGGGCTCACAGCACAATACTCTACTCCAGCACTAGTTGGCAATCTCAATCAGAAGCCACAGGATGACTGGTATGAAAAATGGGGGAAAAAATGTTACACTGGTGTAGTGAGGAGCTCTCAGAGTTTGGGGTCAGGGCACATTGTTGGGATGGAGTGAAGGGAGCTTTTCTGACCTGGAAGTGTTTGACACTAGCACAGAAAACTGCCTTTATGTTTATACGAGTGCCATTCCTTACTTATATTATTTGGTAAGTGTGTGCATGGAACATTCATTTTCAGAGATTGCATCAGTGAGACTCAAATTATAACATGCATATACAAAGTCTTTTCAATCCATGTTTAGCAGAAATAGCCCATTGCATGTGAACAAAAATACAGTCCTTTGCAAATGTTGAAATGGTTCTTCTAATCAAACTATTGGTTCATTCTCTGCGTCCAAACCACACATTTCCACAAATGTTCCTCAGATTACAAACACATTCATCGACTTGTTTTCCATAGCACACAATTTACCCGGTTGAAAAATTTCAACTACAATCCCTGTAGTTACACAATTATCCTGATGCTGCTTTTTAAATCTACTTATAATAGCTATGTATTATAAGCTTCTGAAGCCTGCAATCCACATAAGTCAGGACAGCCCACCTATAGGATAGAAACAGTATCCTACTGCTCATGTGTCCTCTATGTGCACTATAAGAGGGCAAAATGGTTCCAAATAATTCAGCAAAATCACCTCACAATCCACACAGTATAGTTGAAGTTTAGAAATAATATTTCCATTTTATAACTAAAATTCTACTTACTCAACATGATATATGCAAATTACATGATTAAGGACCATAAAATAAGATTTATATTCCACTTATGGCACTGAGCATAATTTACTCACAACTTTGTTGGGATACAAATTATTTCCCACAAAACTTCTCTATCCTCGACACCAATTTTTTTTTCATTTGCAGTGTGCAGGCTGCCTTCCTGGTTCTATGGAGGTACCACACACAGTTGTTTCTCACTTAAGTAAATATATGTACCCGCTAGGTAATTTTGCAAAGAAGCCATAAATCTGCTGAGTGTACAACAGGCACACAAATGTTTGCTCAATTTGCACATATGCAGCATATCAGTTCAGTAAAATAAATGCACAAATAATTACAATTATTTAAAAGATGAAGGAAGGTTTTCTCTCATTAATTGTTTTAAGGATTACAAACTTTAAATTTCAAGTGGAATAAACTCTGCCCACAGCACTGAAATGTTTTAAATTTAGTCCGACAAGGACAAAATTCAAGTATGTAAAATTGAAAGGCCACAGGTATTTTCTTTATATTGAAGGAGGGGAGTGAAGAGTAAAAGATTCAGAATGGGATGAAGTTTACAGTTGAAGTGGGCAAAGAGAAGATACACTTTGCCATATTGGAACTCCCTGCAGCACTGCAATCTCTGAATGTGAAAAAGAAGAAATTAATGTAAAGTAACATTCCAGCATCCAATTTATGAGCATTGTGATTAGATGAATAGCTAAACAGAGACAAAGCTATATCAGGATATGCAATAAAACTATCATGTCTTTAGTTGCTAATGAAGCCTCAGAGTACCAATGCGGTCATTATTACAGGAAGTGAGTGACTATTAGAGCACTGTTTTTAACAGCAGCTAATGTAACAGTATACACATGTGTGCAGTACAGACACTGCAATACCCATTAGCAATTGCTTGGACTTACTTAAATTGAACATTAAGACAGCTGCATTTCCCCCACAATTTAACCCCTGAGCACCACTGATTTATAACTAGGTTGTCTAGTTTTTGTTTTGCAGGTTTTGTTGTTCATTTTAGCCATTATCCAATTGTATTAAAATCCAAGTTTTATTAGTGGTTTCTGTTTAGGCTTCATTAACAATAAAGAGAACTAGAGCAAAATCAGCTGACACCTCATTAGATTTTGTAAGTTATAATGACAATGTCCAAGCATTAAATGATTTGAGGCCACCCAGAAAGGAGAATTTTGGACAATGAAGATAGCAATGAAGACTTAAAAATGGTGCTCAGCTAATCAGACACCAATTGCAAGAGTTGTGATTTTGGATCTGAAAGTGGACAATGAATTGGCGGAAGCAGAGAGAAACAGGTAAGTTTAATCAACAAGTAAGGCGTCGAGGTCGGGGGGGGGGGGCAGGAGAAGTCGAAGTCGGGGGGGGGGGGGGGGGGCAGGAGAAGTCGAAGTCGGGGGGGGGGGGGGGGGGGGGGGGGGCAGGAGAAGTCGAAGACGGGGGGGGGGGGGGCAGGAGAAGTCGAAGACGGGGGGGGGGGGGGCAGGAGAAGTCGAAGACGGGGGGGGGGGGGCAGGAGAAGTCGAAGACGGGGGGGGGGGGGCAGGAGAAGTCGAAGACGGGGGGGGGGGGGGGCAGGAGAAGTCGAAGACGGGGGGGGGCAGGAGAAGTCGAAGACGGGGGGGGCAGGAGAAGTCGAAGACGGGGGGGGCAGGAGAAGTCGAAGACGGGGGGGGCAGGAGAAGTCGAAGACGGGGGGGGCAGGAGAAGTCGAAGACGGGGGGGGCAGGAGAAGTCGAAGACGGGGGGGCAGGAGAAGTCGAAGACGGGGGGGGCAGGAGAAGTCGAAGACGGGGGGGCAGGAGAAGTCGAAGACGGGGGGGGCAGGAGAAGTCGAAGACGGGGGGGGCAGGAGAAGTCGAAGACGGGGGGGGCAGGAGAAGTCGAAGACGGGGGGGCAGGAGAAGTCGAAGACGGGGGGGGCAGGAGAAGTCGAAGACGGGGGGGGGCAGGAGAAGTCGAAGACGGGGGGGGCAGGAGAAGTCGAAGACGGGGGGGCAGGAGAAGTCGAAGACGGGGGGGGCAGGAGAAGTCGAAGACGGGGGGGGCAGGAGAAGTCGAAGACGGGGGGGCAGGAGAAGTCGAGACGGGGGG
The DNA here is from genome assembly GCF_035084215.1 of Heptranchias perlo. Taxonomy (NCBI): domain Eukaryota; kingdom Metazoa; phylum Chordata; class Chondrichthyes; order Hexanchiformes; family Hexanchidae; genus Heptranchias; species Heptranchias perlo. The sequence continues at coordinate 21,308,010 of NC_090340.1, read as the reverse complement.
GCAGGAGAAGTCGAAGACGGGGGGGGCAGGAGAAGTCGAAGACGGGGGGGGCAGGAGAAGTCGAAGACGGGGGGGGCAGGAGAAGTCGAAGACGGGGGGGGCAGGAGAAGTCGAAGACGGGGGGGGCAGGAGAAGTCGAAGACGGGGTGGGCAGGAGAAGTCGAAGACGGGGTGGGCAGGAGAAGTCGAAGACGGGGTGGGCAGGAGAAGTCGAAGACGGGTGGGCAGGAGAAGTCGAAGACGGGGTGGGCAGGAGAAGTCGAAGACGGGGTGGGCAGGAGAAGTCGAAGACGGGGTGGGCAGGAGAAGTCGAAGACGGGGTGGGCAGGAGAAGTCGAAGACGGGGTGGGCAGGAGAAGTCGAAGACGGGGTGGGCAGGAGAAGTCGAAGACGGGGTGGGCAGGAGAAGTCGAAGACGGGGTGGGCAGGAGAAGTCGAAGACGGGGTGGGCAGGAGAAGTCGAAGACGGGGTGGGCAGGAGAAGTCGAAGACGGGGTGGGCAGGAGAAGTCGAAGACGGGGTGGGCAGGAGAAGTCGAAGACGGGGTGGGCAGGAGAAGTCGAAGACGGGGGTGGGCAGGAGAAGTCGAAGACGGGGTGGGCAGGAGAAGTCGAAGACGGGGTGGGCAGGAGAAGTCGAAGACGGGGTGGGCAGGAGAAGTCGAAGACGGGGTGGGCAGGAGAAGTCGAAGACGGGGGGGGCAGGAGAAGTCGAAGACGGGGGGGGGCAGGAGAAGTCGAAGACGGGGGGGGGCAGGAGAAGTCGAAGACGGGGGGGGCAGGAGAAGTCGAAGACGGGGGGGGCAGGAGAAGTCGAAGACGGGGGGGGCAGGAGAAGTCGAAGACGGGGGGGGCAGGAGAAGTCGAAGACGGGGGGGGCAGGAGAAGTCGAAGACGGGGGGGGCAGGAGAAGTCGAAGACGGGGGGGGGGCAGGAGAAGTCGAAGACGGGGCGGGGGGCAGGAGAAGTCGAAGACGGGGGGGGCAGGAGAAGTCGAAGACGGGGGGGGGCAGGAGAAGTCGAAGACGGGGGGGGGGCAGGAGAAGTCGAAGACGGGGGGGGGGAGGGGGGGGCAGGAGAAGTCGAAGACGGGGGGGGGGCAGGAGAAGTCGAAGACGGGGGGGGGCAGGAGAAGTCGAAGACGGGGGGGGGCAGGAGAAGTCGAAGACGGGGGGGGCAGGAGAAGTCGAAGACGGTGGGGGCAGGAGAAGTCGAAGACGGGGGGGGCAGGAGAAGTCGAAGACGGGGGGGGCAGGAGAAGTCGAAGACGGGGGGGGCAGGAGAAGTCGAAGACGGGGGGGGGCAGGAGAAGTCGAAGACGGGGGGGGGGGCAGGAGAAGTCGAAGACGGGGGCGGGGGGGGCAGGAGAAGTCGAAGACGGGGGCGGGGGGGGCAGGAGAAGTCGAAGACGGGGGCGGGGGGGGGCAGGAGAAGTCGAAGACGGGGGCGGGGGGGGCAGGAGAAGTCGAAGACGGGGGCGGGGGGGCAGGAGAAGTCGAAGACGGGGCGGGGGGGGCAGGAGAAGTCGAAGACGGGGGCGGGGGGGGCAGGAGAAGTCGAAGACGGGGCGGGGGGGGGCAGGAGAAGTCGAAGACGGGGCGGGGGGGGCAGGAGAAGTCGAAGACGGGGCGGGGGGGGGCAGGAGAAGTCGAAGACGGGGGCGGGGGGGGCAGGAGAAGTCGAAGACGGGGCGGGGGGGGCAGGAGAAGTCGAAGACGGGGGCGGGGGGGGCAGGAGAAGTCGAAGACGGGGGCGGGGGGGGCAGGAGAAGTCGAAGACGGGGGCGGGGGGGGCAGGAGGAAGTCGAAGACGGGGGGGGGGGGGCAGGAGAAGTCGAAGACGGGGGGGGGGGGGGGGCAGGAGAAGTCGAGACGGGGGGGGGGGGGGCAGGGAGAGTCGAAGACGGGGGGGGGGGGGGGGGGGGGGGCAGGAGAAGTCGAAGACGGGGGGGGGGGGGGGCAGGAGAAGTCGAAGACGGGGGGGGGGGGGGGCAGGAGAAGTCGAAGACGGGGGGGGGGGGCAGGAGAAGTCGAAGACGGGGGGGGGGGGGGGGCAGGAGAAGTCGAGAGGGGGGGGGGGGGGGGGGGGGGGGGAGGGGGGGGGGGGGGGGGGGGGGGGGGGGGGGGGGGGAGGAGAGTCGAGACGGGGGGGGGGGGGGCAGGAGAGGCGAGACGGGGGGGGGGGGGGGGGAGGGGAGAAGTCGAGACGGGGGGGGGGGGGGGGGGGGGGCAGGAGAAGTCGAAGACGGGGGGGGGGGGCAGGAGAAGTCGAAGACGGGGGGGGGGGGGGGAGGAGAAGTCGAAGCGGGGGGGGGGGGGGGGCAGGAAAAGTCGAAGTCGGGGGGGGGGGGGGGGGGGGGCAGGAGAAGTCGAAGTCGGGGGGGGGGGGGGGCAGGAGAAGTCGAAGTCGGGGGGGGGGGGGTCGGAGAAGTCGAAGTCGGGGGGGGGGTAGGAGAAGTCGAAGTCGGGGGGGGGTAGGAGAAGTCGAAGTCGGGGGGGGGGGGGGGGCAGGAGAAGAAACATCTGATCTATTGAGCAAGCAAATGGCAAAAAAATGGCTGTGGAAGTTAGAAGCTCGTGATGATTATTAAAGCTCAGCCTTGTTTAGCAGTAAAGTGGCAGTGCTAATGTTTTACAAACCACGTATCCAGCAAGAGCTGAAATACTGCACTCCTACTTAGCAGATACTGACCACAAATGGGTGTCTCCATACAGTTCAAAACCAAGTGGACCAGTGAACCAGATGAAGGTGGCCTCCTCCACCCTCTACAATGTGGATGTATTCTGGCCGGGCTGTTAGCTTTCTAAAAAATGTTGACTGGACAGCACCACTAGATTTACTAGGATTTAAGCCAGGCCTCAATGCTTATGCCAAGAGTATAAATTACTACACATCGCAATACTATTAATCTAGACATTCCATATAGAACACCAGGGGCATCGCTTCACACACCACTTCACTTCTCCTGGAACTCTCGCCTTGACAACACAGTCACCTGCAACTTTGTTCAAATGTAGACAACTGTTGGAACCCCGCTACAGAAGGTGTGACTACAGTCATGCCCCGTGCAGCAGTTTCAATAGGCTTGAATAGAACTGTCAGTTACTGAACCACAGCTGCTGGAGCATACCTTCTGCAATGGGATATCTGCGTCTTGCCTTTTGATTCCTTGGTACAATTTCTCTTAAGTCTTTGTGGTCACAGGAACCACTGAAGTTAAGCTTTTGAAACGTCTGTCCTTGTTGTGGTCATCTCCAGTTGCACTCTGCAATTATTCTCATATATAAAAGTTACTATAAAAGGGTTTTTGTCTGTAATGACAAATGGTAGACAAATAAGATTTGCTCGGCTATATTTGAGTGGGATATGTGGTATTCATGCCAAGTTAGGGAGCAAATGAGCCAATTTGTCAAAGTTTAAAACACATAGTAAAGGAAAAATAAAATCCTCGTCAGAAACTAATGCACCCCAAAAACATAGTGGAACTGTCTGGATATGAAATTGATTTATTCATTCTTCGCAGAACTAAGTATACTAGAGAAGGGCAAGAATAATAATCAGCCTACCTGCAGAGACTTGAGCAAGCTATTCCTTGCTCCAGGTACATATTGTAAAGCTAGCTGTATGATGAAAATTAGTTTACATGATTTGTTAAATGGCCCATAGAAGGAAAGCAGCCCTGGATATGAGTGATAATTTTAAATGGTTTTGGAACCTCCAGGTTTTTGCATTTACAAGTGTTGTCCTCAAAATGTTATGTTTCGGCTCTTCCAATTTGTTATCAGTGCAGCCCAGCAGCATATTTAATTAAAAGACCATTTCACAAATCAGGAGAGAGATAAATGAGACATCACTTAATAAGCCTTTGACATATTTGTGGTTGCATAGCTTTTAAAGCAAAAAAACATATATGCAACAGGTTTTTCTGGAAGTAAAATTCCTATGCAAAGTCATCTTCAGTCTTCAAGTTAAGTTCTACTCTATTATCATACAGTAACAACTCGTATACATAAGTAGCACATAAAGCCTTAAAGGCAGTCCCTCTTTTGTGTCTTGTACAATATTATCAGGCCATTTAAATCTTGCCAACCCCCTCTCCTGCCCCCACAAGCATCACCAGGAAAAAAAACTGCTACACTGCTACGTGAAGAACTTCATTTAAAAGAACATGTTCACACTTAGTTAGCAATTGGTTTCTTTGTTCATCTCCCACTCCCACCCACCTTAATTAGTACACTTGAAAATATGACAAATTGTGGCAACTTCTCTTATTGCTGCCAGTAAGCAGTAATAATGGATGGACTGTAATTAACTGTAGGAAAAGTAGCTTAAAGAACAGTGTTTCAAACCACCTTGCTGAATTCTGGGAAACCCACAGGGTTAATGCCAAGAACTTTGGGAAGCTCAAACACTTTTAGAACAAAAGGACTCTTACAACCACTAGCTGTCTTCAGTTAAAGGCTGGAGCAAAAAGGATGGTTGGGTTAGGCTCAATGGTTAATAAGGAATATCTGGGAATGACCCAAAAGGAAAGACATTTTATCTGATGTTGTCCTGCTCATTATTTAAGGCTGAAAAAGTAAAATTTTACCAGCTAACAAGCATCATCTTCACTGAACTACTAAAATCTGCACATTATACATCCCTGGCATCCACCCGTCACCTTGAGCAATCAGACAGGTGAGCTTTGTGAAATTAAGCACGTAAAAGATTGTGCTTTTTGGCACTCAAATCAAAAGTTTGGAGAAGGGTTTAGAAGGTTAAAGGATGAAATAAGCTTAAGTTAATCTTAGCCAGGAACACTGAGTGAAAGTTGGAAGGTTCAGAAAGTCAATCCGAGAGTCAAACATTTAAAATGTATCATACAGTTATAGGTAATAGTTCAAGTCTCTGAGAACAGTGATAGAAATTAGAGTTCCACTGTGGTCCAAAATATCCAAGGTTGGATATACCAGGGCAAAAGCAGATGACAGAAAAAGGGAAGGAAAACCATTAACCCCTCCATCAGTGTTTTCAGAAAGGAATAAAGCCGTTCTGGCCAACTCTACTAAGCTGAATTGGAAGGACAAGGTTGTATGAAATCAAGGAATAGTATCCAAGCTAATATTTTATCAGAAATGCAGTGAATTAGACTTAAAACATGCCTGAATATAATTGTTATCCAAAGAAATTAGCTCTACAAAGAAATCTAACTATAGCAGAGTCTCACTGACTTTACGTTAATCTTGGACATAGACTGTAGCTGTACTCTGTAGTAAGTACAGCCCAGCTGATGCCAAGTGTCATGATACATTTAAGCTACACTTGAGCCTGTAAAGTTTGAAATAGTCATCTAATATCAGCTAATGTACTATATCATACTCCTTAATGCTTAAGCTTATGATGGGTATTAATCATGTTGTCATAGATATGTTAATAAAGTGTCTGACTTAGTTTTTGATGACTTTGGCAAAAAGTTGTTGATTTACTTGGTGTTGTGCAGTGTTCCCACTGATAGGTTTGGCATGTGTAACTGTTAATATGCTTTAGATTGGATAATGTAATGCTAAAGCAAGCTGAACTTTGGACATCGAATAAACCGTAGACATGGGAAGTAAATCCCCATCCCAATTCTCTGATGTGGAGTTGAAGAAAAGGGGTTCATCTAATACCATTTAACCAATTCATCTTACAGGGTTTACAGATTTATCATTCACAGCATTCTTACATAACCATTTTACTAAGCTTTGCTTTGAGATGGCCTCATCCAAAGTGTTTTTTTTACCTGATTCTCTCTCATCCAAATAAAAATACAAGTGTTTTATATGCATGTTAGGATACTGGAACCCATGTTCCATCTTGGACTCAAGGATGAGAGAAAATGGGATGGGGACCACCTTACCAAATTGAACTTAAGATGCCATGTTCATCAGAAATGTGTTGGAACCTAAAGCAATGGCAAATAATGTAGTGTGCCAGCTACCAGAGATAGTAGCTCTTCTAGATTGAGTGTCAGTTTAGCTCAGGTGGATTGCACACTCTTCAGAGTCAGGAGGTTCTAAGTTCAAGCCCCACTCCAGAACTTGAACACACAATCTAGTGTGTAGCTGAGAGAATGCTGCCTTGTTGGAGGTGCTGTGTTTTAGATGAGACGTTAAATTAAAACCCGTGTCTGCCCATTCAAGTGGATGTAAAACATCCAGCGGCATGATTGGTGCCCTGGCCAACATTTATCCTGCAACCAACACCACCGAAACAGATTATTTGGTCATTTATCTGATTTGCTGTTTGTGGCACCATGCTGTGAGCAAACTGGCTGCCACATTTGTCTAAATTACAACAAATGACAACACTTTCATTCAAAAGTGGGATACGTGTAATTATTAGAGTTGAGACACCCTATACATTTCTAGACTGGTCATTCATCTTATTTACTGTTTGTAGGACCTTGCTGCGTGCAAATTAACTGCCATATTTGCCTGCATAATGACAATGCCTGCATTTCAAAAGTAATTCATTGGTTGTGAAGCACTGAGATATCCTAAGGACATGATAAGAAGTTATATAAATGCAAATTTCTTCTTTCTTTCTAGCCACCTCAATGGGCACAAATTGACTGTTTCCACTGCAAGCCACAGGAGGATTAGTGAGAGCTTCAGTTCAACTCCAATGCAGACGTTATGTCATATGACACTGTCTCCTAGTTTAAAAAATGATAAAGCAGATTACTATGTTGACTCCAAGAAGACTGTGCACCAGCCTTCAGCCACAATGCGCTAAGCGTGCGACCATAGGATACGCACAGTAGAATCCTCCCCGCAGTTATCCTTAAAATATTAAAACAGGGAAAAATGGTAAAAAGTTAAAATTAAAGGCTTTGTATTATGAATGCTTCATGCATTCAGATAAGATAAACAAATCAGTGGCACAACTAGAAATAAATGGGTTTGATCTAATAGCCATTAGAGAGACATGGTTGCAAGGTGACCAAGGTTGGGAACTAAATACTCCAGGGTACTTGACGTTTTGAAAAGACAGACAGAATGGAAAAAGAGGGGTAGCCCTGATAATAAAGGATGATATGAGGACTGTAATGAGAAAGGATCTTGGCTCGGAGGATAAGGGAGTAGAATCAGTATGGGCGGAAATAAGAAATAACAAGGAACAGGAAACACTGGTGGGAGTAGTTTATAGGCCCCCTAACAGTAGCTATAGCATTGGACATAGTATTAATCAAGAAATAATACGAGCTTGTAACAAAAGTAATGCAATAATTGTGAGGGACTTTAATCTTCATATAGACTGGATAAATCAAATTGGCAAAAGGCAGTCTGGAGGACGAGTTCATGGAAAGTATTCGAGACAGTTTCCTAGAACAATACGTCATGGAACCAACCAGAGAACAGGCTATTTTAGATCTTGTATTGTGTAATGAGACAGGGTTAATTAGTAATCCCACAGTAAAGGATCCTCTGGGGAAGAGTGATCATAATATGATAGAATTTCACACTGAGTTTGAGTGACGTACTTAAGACTGAAACTAAAGTCTTAAACTTAAATAAAGCCAACTACCTAGGTGCGAGGGGCGAGTTGGCCAAGGTAGATTGGGAAATTAGATTAAAAGATATGACAGTAGATAAGCAATGGCAAACATTTAAAGAAATATTTCAAAATTCTCAATGAATATACATTCCATTCCGAAATAAAAACTTCATGGGAAAAGTGATTCATCCGTGGCTAACTAAAGAAGTTAAGGACAGTATTAGATTAAAAGAAGAGGCTATAATGTTACAAGAGTAGTAAGCCTGAGGATTCGGAGAGTTTTAGAAACCAGCAAAGGATGGCCAAAAAATTGATAAAAAGGGAGAAAATAGAATATGAAAGTAAATTAGCAAGAAATATAAAAACGGATTCTAAGAGCTTCTACAAGTATGTAAAAAGGAAGAGAAAAGCAAAAATAGACGTTGGTCCCTTAGAGGCTGAGACAGGAGAAATTATAATAGAGAATCAGGAAATGCCAGAGACGTTAAACAAATACTTTGTAAATGTCTTCACAGTAAAAAACACAAAAAGCGTGCCAGAAATAGTGGGGAACTAAGGGGCTAATGAGGGTGAGGAACTTAAAGTAATTCATAATCGGTAGAGAAAAAGTACTGGAGAAATTAAAGGGACGAAAAGCCGATAAATCCTCTAGACCCGATGGTCAACATCCTAGGGTTCTAAGAGGTGGCTGCAGAGATAGTGGATGCTTTAGTTATGATCTTCCAATATTCCCTAAATTCTAGAACGGTCCCAGCAGATTGGAAGGTAGAAAATGTAACCCCGCTATTCAAGAAAGAAGGGAAGAGAGACCAGTTAGCCTGACATCAGTCGTCAGGAAAATGCTGGAATCCATTATTAAAGAAGTGATAACAGGACACTTAGAAAATCATAATATGATTAGGCAGAGTCAACATAGTTTTATGAAATGGAAATCGTGTTTGACAAATTTAGAGTTTTTTGAGGATGTAACTAGCAGGGTAGATAAAGAGGAACCAGTGGATGTAGTATATTTGGATTTTCAAAAGGTATTCGATAAGGTGTCGCATAAAAGGTTGTTACACAAGATAAGGGCTGATGGGGTTGAGGTAACATATTAGCATGGATAGAGGATTGGTTAACGGACAGAAAAGAGAGTAGGGATAAACGAGTCATTTTCGGGTCGGCAGGCTGTTACTAGTGGAGTGCCTCAAGGATCAGTGCTTGGGCCTCAGCTATTTACACTCTATATTAATGACTTAGATGAAGGGACCGAGTGTAATGTATCCAAGTTTGCTGATGATACAAAGCTAGGTGGGAAAGTAAGCTGTGGAGGAGGACATAGAATCTGCAAAGGGATATAGACAGGTTAAGTGAATGGGCAAGAAGGTGGCAGATGGAGTATAATGTGGGGAAATGTGAGGTTATTCACTTTGGTAGGAAGAATAGAAAGACAATATATTTTAAATGGTGAGAAACTGTTAAATGTTGGTGTTCAGAGAGATTTGTGTGTCCTCGTACAAGAAACACAAGAAGTTAGCATGTAAGTACAGCAAGCAATTAGGAAGGCAAATAGCATGTTGGCCTTTATTGCAAGGGGATTGGGGTACAAGAGTAAGGAAGTCTTACTACAATTGTACAGGGCTTTGGTGTGACCTCACCTGGAGTACAGTGTACAATTTTGGTCTCTTTATCTAAGGAAGGATATACTTGCCTTGGAGGTGGAGCAACGAAGGTTCACTAGATTGATTCCTGGGATGAGAGGGTTGCTCTATGAGGAGAGATTGAGTAGAATGGGCCAATACTCTCTGGAGTTTAGAAGAATGAGAGGTGATCTCATTGAAACATACAAAATTCTGAGGGGGCTTGACAGGGTAGATGTTGAGAGGTTGTTTCCCATGGCTGGAGAATCTAGAACTTGGGGGCATAGTCTCAGGAAAAGAGGTCGGCCATCTAAGACTGGGATGGGGAGGAATTTCTTCACACAGAGGGTTGTGAATCTTTGGAATTCTCTACCCCAGAGGGCTGTGGATGCTCAGTCATTGAATATGTTCAAGGCTTAGATAGATAGATTTTTGGACTCTAGGGGAATCAAGGGATATGGGGATGGGGCGGGAAAAGGAGTTGAGGTCGGAGATCAGCCATGATCTTATTAAATGGCGGAGAGGGGTCGGGAGACCATGTGGCCTACTCCTGCTCCTATTTCTTATGCTCTTATTGTTGACCATTTGTGTAGGTGGCTTTCTGGATGCCATTATGGACACTTAATCTCACCCACTTAACCTCACCATTAGTCGCAGACCAAAAACCTGACCAAATAGATAATTCTTTTGAAGCTGTAATGTACTCTCTAAATATGAATTGCACGTGTACCTTCCTGAACAGCTTCGCAATAACAACTTAATTGCTTCTGCAGATGACTGTACATAACCCTCAGGGCACAGGATAAGTTAATTCATCTGGACACAATCAGATTGCCAGTGCTGCCCATGAGATAACTTGCCATGCAACTTCACTGCCTGGTTTCACATTTTAACACATTAAATGTTTACCTGGTCATGCATATTGTACAACCATGCCTTCCTTTAGACATCAGGGTCTCAACTGACTTAGCACTGGTTTTCAACCAGAGGCCAGTATTTTTCAGGAGGCTAACACGCAAATAAGTGTTTAAAGTAAACAGGGGTAAGGATGGCAGTGGCTGAGGAGAGGGAACCATTTACAATGCCAGCTAGCATGGGGGCCAGAATGGGAAGTTGGGTGGTCAGTTTAGTGGGTACATGCTCAATGGAGCAGGAAGTGGGTCTCAGACCAAATGAGCTTGGAGAGGGCATGGGGGAAAATGGGAGAAGCTAGACAGAAGGGGTTTCAGAGCAGATATGGCTTGCTGGGAAAGGGAAGGAGGCAGCAGAGCCAGCTATCTTGCTCCTCGCATTTGGGAGGCGAAGTGGAGGTGGCAATGGAGAGGGGTTTAAGGAGGTGCTCGGTAGTGGAGAAAAGGAGCTGGGGTTATCTTTGTTCTCCGGGATGATCCTAGAGTAATGAGTGTTGTTGGAAAGTGGAAAGTGAGGCCCAGTGGATGGATGTTCTTCACACAAAATGACCAATACTCCCAAGCAGCAGAAGTAAAAAAAAAACCTGGAGTCATTTGAGAACCAATTGGATGCTGCAATGGTGAGGCTTTAGGATCAGTCTGGATGGATGAACTACAATGAGCTTGATAGCCTTCATCTGTAGTTACAACCTTGTGAACTGCAGCTCAGATAGATTGATTTGAGAGTAAACTAGTCAGTCGTGACTATAGCTTTAATAGAAGAACATATGATGGTAATGTGATTAAAAGTAGATGTTGCCAGACCATGTCAAAGGCTTTGGGGATGTTCACAGTGATAGCAAATGAAACACCAAGGTATTCAAGACCAGTTCCAGAGGTCAATATAAAGGAACATGATCACCAGTGCCATCCCAAAAACCATATTGGACATCATGGATTAGGCCAGAAATTTGAATATGGCTGATAATTAGAGTTAACAGCAGCTTCTAGCTTCAGAAACCACATGTTAAGATGATACGGCAATATTTGGGAGGGCAAGAGATCACCTTTCTTAGAGAGATGATGAACAGAAGCAAATTTCCAAGAACTTAAGAATAGGAGAAGCTGAAAAGATGCCACAGAATAGGGCATTTTCAGGGGCAAATATTTTGACAACAAATGGGATATTATGAGGACCTGAGGCCGTAAGAGGATCTAGAGCACAGAAGATCTGACAGGTATGGTAGGGATGAAACTTGAGGTTGATTACAATAGAACAGAATAGAAGGAGGCTCTTTCCCACCATCGGGATTAAAATTGAAGAAAAAAGTGAAATGAAGAGGGCAGCTTTCTAGGAGTGCGAAGAATTGAAGAAGCAGGACAGAAGTTAGATGGAAAGATGGATTCAAAGAAGGTTCAAGAGGTTACTTCGACAAGAGAACAGAAGGAACAACTGCTGGAGGGCTCATTGCTCTAATAGTGACCGTACTAAAGGTTCAAGCAGAAGTGAAGATGGCTTGGGATAATTCAAATTGATCTGTACACTTGGCATAATAGGCAGAACTTTTCAGAGTCAGCAGAACAGTAGGCATGGTCAAACCAAGATGCAGTCCAAGATCTGACATTTGGGAACAGTGAGGTATTAAACTTTCCATGGTTGTTAAAATATCATTCACTTCACCGGCACAGAGCAAGATTATGCAGTAAAAACATGTCAAACTGGGGAAAAGCAGCAAAGAACTTTCGACGGTCATTCATGACGACAATGAATTGACCAGATCAATAGATGAGCCACTGTTGATGGGGCACACTGAAGTCGCAAGAATGATGATGATTTCAGCGGAAAAAAGTTAGAACTGACACTCAGTTTTGTTTGACAAAAAGTTGAAAAATTATGGAGTTAAGGACAAGAGAGGAATAGAAACAGCAAATTAAATTAGTGCAAAAGCAAAATATTGTGGATGCTGGAAATCAAATAAAAACAGAAAATGCTGGAAACACTCCACAGGTCATTAAATTAGTGAGCTCAAGAGGTCAAACTCAGGTAATTCAAGACAGCAATGGTGAGCAAAGAGGTCAGAACACAAATATACCTACTTTTGATCTATCAAAATTTAAAAACATTTTGTAAGTCCAGTTACAGTACTTGCTGCCTTAGTATAAATGGAAGAAGTGCCTTTATTAGGTGCGAGATGAAACACACACACACATATACATAATATTTTTTTTAAATGTCTGAAGTTAGAAATAAAAGGAAACTAAAGTAGTGACCAAAACAAAATATTTAGGGTACTTAGTTCCCATTAAGCATTCCAAGATTTTACTACAGCTATAAAAAGCATTCCAGATTTCAAGGATACCACTCACATAGTTCCATAATCAACAGTCATTATTAATGACTATAAATCTAACATTCAAGGTTGCCATTTTTAGAATTACAACTGGAGTTCAATAGTAAACATTAATTTTTAATTTTCTGACAACACAACATACTCAACTTTAACTGTTTCCAATCAATAGGCACTGGCCTCTCACATGTGTCTGTATCTGTCTGATTGATTGACCATTTTTTTAAAATAAAAAATGCCAGCCAAAGATCTCTTCATTTGATTATTGAAAATAAAACTGCTGTAACATTGCAAAAGTCTGATTTCTTGATGACTCTTCTTGTGATGCAGTACTGAGGCATACAGACCAGGAAGATTCTTGGTTTTGCTGAGATAGCTAATCCCAGCTGGAGCAATAGTACAGGTACTGCAATTGTCTTAATGCCCCTGAAATAAGCAAGTAGGAATAAAATCAGCCAGTTATTACTCCTGTCTGCCAGCCAGCGACCTCTACTGGAAAGTGCACATGTGGATGTTGGGTGAAGACAGAATCTGGCTCAGGTGATCATTTCTACAGTGGAGCAAGGGTAGCACAGTCTGCTGACACTCAATCTCTACTCTCACAGATAAAGAATGGTTGCTTGGGCAAGGTATCAGGTGGCTGCTATTGGTGCTAGAACTGTACCATAGCATTAGCAGGGGCGAATTAATGCATGAGCTTACAGGGCCCATGCCCAGGGGTCTCAGACAAATATGAGGCCCTGGGCAAAACTCACCATAAATCAAAAAACTACAAACAACCGCTGGATCAGTTTAATTTAAGCTTAATATATTGTGATATGATTTTCTTTATTAATGCAGTGTTTACATATTCTACAGGCCTATTTCTTCATGCATTTTACTATGCATTTGTATTATAATGGATGAGGGAAGAGTGTGGAGGAGTCTTGAACGTTCTTGGGGACCTAGTCTATTAATCCGGCTCTGAGCATCAGTCAGCGTCCTTAGCAGAAGTCAAAGAGATGGAAAATTTTACATAAAATGCATGTGTTCAAAATTTTCACCACCAATCCAACGTAATACAATTTGTTCTTCCATTAACTACAAAAATGGAGATCAATTGACCCAAATGAAAGCAACTTTTTAATAAAAAAGGAAATAGGTTATCCAAAAAGTAGCAGCTGTACCATAAAATTAAGGGCTCCTTTGTAGTAAGTTCTTAGTGTCATGACCATTAGTGACTGATCAAACATGTCCCCATTGCACCGTGCAGCACAACATTGCTATTGTGGTAACTTATTTGATGTAATTAACTTTTTTTTTAGTTTTATCTGATTTGCTTAAATTGCATAAACAGAAAGTTACACAGATGCAAAATGCAACTGGGTCATTTTAGGGGCATGGGACAGGAAAGAAAGAGTGAGAAAGACTAGAAGTTTAGGGAGAAGGATCAGGCTGGACAGGAAAGTAACAGTAATGTTTTGACCACGGTCTCAAACTCAAATTTAGCTTCTCATCACCACATCTCCTCAAGGTATATGCTCTGTAACAGGAGACCAAATTTGACTTTTGAGATCTCAGTAAATTAGTTTTAATAAAGTGTTAATTCAACATTTAAAAAATCCCCAAAAAGGATATGCTCAAAACACTAATGCTCAGACTAGGGTAACAACAATAACATGCATACTGTATGCACAATGTTTACATCTTATTTCAGTATTATTTCACCTCACCATTTACGTATCTCCTACTCAAATCCAAAACTAACTCAGCTCTTTGCTACTCTCCACAATCAGCTCAAATGCTTTTAGCAGACAGATCAGGTTCTCTGGAGTTCCAATGTTGTAGAATTAACCAAGCAAAATCCCCTGTGAAAAGGAATAACAGGTTTACATGAAAGATTTGAAAGATACAGTTTCAGTTGAACACAGCCAAAGAGCACTGGACAGCAACTTAAGAACACACATTTTCCAAGTGAATGCAATATAGCTCTACGCCTAATTGAAACTAAAAGGTTGGTGCTGCTAAATTTCATTGGCTTGAAGAAAAAATAATGAAAAAATAAAATTCTGTTATAGCAATATAATGGTAAGATATTTTAAATACAACTTTTCAAATATAATTGAATTCAAAATTTGCTCTTGGATACAGTACAAAAAATATTGATTTTTCCACTAAGATTTAGGGAAACATAATAGCCGTTGAAAATAAGCACTTACACTGGTTAATTCCTTTTCTATTGGGAAAGTAGAGCCAGAGAAAGAATAAGCTATGCAGCAGGCCATGAAGTCCTCCTAATGCACTTACCTACTACCTGCTGAGGTCATGGTAGCTGACTTTCAAATCATTGTTAAGTCTTGAGCAACATAGTAGCACAGTGCATTGGCACACCAACCTATAGGTTCAGTACTTTGGAGAAAGAGGTCAATACCAGCATAACTAAGTCAAGGGGAGAAACTTAATGGATTTAATAAGTTTTTAAAAATGGTAATGGGAGAAAATAATGGCACTTAATGCAGACAATTCTTCAGGACCTGACTGAATGCTCTGGGGTGGAAACAAAGAAATATGAGGAAATTGCAGGCGAGTTGGTCATAAATTTCCAATGGTCTCTAGATTCAGGATCTGTGCCTATAGGTTGGAAAATTGCAGGTGCCACTCTATTATTTAAGATGGGTGGGAGGGAGGGAAGGAAGGAGAAGACAGGCAACTACAGATCTGTCAGCATAACATCAGTTGGGGGAAAGTTACTGGAATTTATCACCAGGGACAAAGTAACTGAGTATCCGTATCATCTGATCAGAGAGTCAGCATGGATTAGTCATGGGTAGGTCAAGTCTGACTAATCTAGTTCAATTGTTTGAAGTTGTCACTAGCATGGTGAATAGGAGAGTGCCTATAAATATTATCTACATGGACTTTTAGAAAGCATGCAATGAGGTTCCGCACAAGATATCAAAAATGAAAACGCATGGAATTGGAGCTAATCTTGGTTGGGAGGGAGCAGACAGAGAGTAGGGGATAAATGGAACATTCTCTGATTGATGGAATGTGACAAGTGGTGTGTCCCAAAGATCTGTACTGAGGCCTTAGCTTTTCCCCATATATATTAATGACTTGGATGAAGGAAGAGAGTTGTATAATCCAAATTTGCAGATGGCATTGTTAGCAGGCACAGTAAGTTGTGTCGATGGGAGCAGGAAGTTACAAAGGGACATAGACAGACTAAGTGAGTGCGCAAAACTATGGCAAGTGGAGTTCAATAATGTGGGAATTGTGGGGAAGTGTGAGGTCATCCACTTGGATCCAAAAAAGACAATTTAGACTATTTTGTGAAGGGTGAGAGACTATGAGCTATGGAGGAGCAAAAGGAATTTAGGTGTCCATGTCCACAAATCACTAAATGCCAGTGCACAGCTGCAAAAAGCAATCAAAAATGCTAACGGACTAAAGGAGTTTGGAATACAAAGGTAAGGAAATGATGCTTCAGTTGGGCAGAGCCTTGGTCAGACCCTATCTGGAGGACTGTGTGCAGTTTTGGGCATCTTACCTCAAGAAATTATCTTCTTTAAAAAAAAACACTCAAGATGTGGGTGCCGCAGGCAAGGCCAGCATTTATTGCTCATCCCTGGTTGCCCCAAGAAGATGGTGATAACTGAGTGGCATGCTAGGCCACCTCAGAGGGGAGTTAAGGGTCAACCATATTAGTGTGGAACTGAAGCCTCATATAGGCCATACCAGGTAAGGCTGGCAGATTTTCTTTCCTTGCTGAACCAGTTGGGTTTTTACGACAATCCGATAGCTTCAAAAATCGGTCACTATTACTGATATCAGCTTTTTTTTATTTCCAGATTTTCTAAACTGAATTCAAATTCTCAAACTGCCATGGTGGGATTTGAACTCATTCTCTGGATTACTAGTGCAGTCACATAACCACTGCACTACCCACAGATTGCCCAATCTATACCTGGGAAGGAACAAAGGAGGATAACTGCCCTCATTGAATGGTAATGTACCCTCAAAAAGAGAGTAAATTACTGCTTAAATATTTTTAAAATCCAAACCCAAGATACTTTTTAAAATAAAGAGTAAATCTACTCCACAAAACTAAAACAAATCACATGGTAAAATCTTCATATATCCACATCAAATTTTCTCAGCAATTGGCTATTAGCAGAGGTGGAAGCTGGGAGGGCACTAAAAACCTCAGCAGGGACTAAATACACATTGTGTTTTAGAATGCCTTATTTCAGCAGAAGCTAAATATAGTTCCTCAGAAGAGAGGTTGTGGGAGTTACTGCGTCTGGGACTGACAGCAATTAGCCTTATAATTTCAAACCACTGATAACCCCGCAGTAAAATACCATCTTCAGCTCAGATCACGGTTGTTCCACTCCCAAAAAGACTGAACATACACAGCAAATGGGCTTAAATGTAAACATTTTGCACAAGCCTCATTATTTTGATAAGTATCATTATCTTTAACGGGGATTACAAGATAATGGAATTGGGGTTTCTGTCTGCCAATGCAACAGAGAAAATGCAGTGTGTGGGTTTGAGTGATCAATAGGCTCAATAGACGACATACGAATATGTAATGTTTTTGCCCAACTGCAGTATTTAATATACAAAGATAAGTTACACTGCTCTGCAAATCTGATACACAGTATCCATCAATTGGTAAGCTTCCTGAAAGTCCTCACTTTCTCTATGTAACCTGTTTAGATGCAACTCTGCATTGAAATTCCACTTACAGTAAATTCCTGTTTCTCCCATCCACCATCCATTTAATTGCCCTTCATTTTGAACCTGTTTACCTCCCTCCATCTTTCTAATGCCAAATGACGTTATCTTCATGTTATTTAGCACTTTTTCACCTCTTCAAGTTTTTGGAAACCTATACACAGACTATTAAATCCATTAAGAGCTTCTTTGGGATAGAAGCCAATATAAAAGACACTTGCTGTTATTGTCTTCAGTCCTATTAAGCCACTTACTTTGCTTCCAGTTCTGATGAAAGGTCTATAACTGAAACATCTATGATGTACATTTCCATAGTGCTCCTTATTTATAAAGGAGGGTGCACAAAGGTACATATGGCTGGAGGCCACAAAGGCAGGGAGAGACATGGTCAGGAAGGGATTTGAGGGAGGATCAGGAACTTAAAAGTTAATTCTCTGATGCACAGAGCGCCTTGGTAAGAATAGCGGGCGATCGGAATGTTTGCCTTACTGTTCACAAGAACATGGGCCTACAGCCCTCTGGATGAGTTGTAGGGGGCAATTTTAACCTAACCCGCCCAGCAGTAAACAGACAGGATCGGATCGGCCACCCATTTTACACCCCGCCTGATTTCACTTTCCATGGACTTCCAATGGAAAATAAAATCGGGTGGGGTGAGAAGCGGGCAGCCGTTCTGATCCAGTTTGTTTCCTGCCAGGCAGATTAGGTTAAAATTACCCCCGTAGTTTAAGAAGAATGGAACTGGGGGGCCAGCAAGAAAGGATTGGAGAAATCCACCCTTCAGACGACAAGGGTAAGGATTAAGGCCTTTGCTCCTGAAAGCTATCCAGTGGCCCCTCCTGAAATTGCATGTGATGAGGTCAGGATCAATTTTGACTGTGATGCCTGCCATGCTGGAGTATTCCGTCAAAACTCACCATCAAGGCTCACACATGAAATGTCTTCTTCAGCAAGATACTGGAGGATGAGACGCACCCATGGAATCATATAGGATTCAACACAGTGATGAGAAGAGGGAAGAGGAGAAAATTGGCAGGAAATGGAAAGAGGAAAAATACAATGGAAGTCTATGTCAATAGTCACCTCTGTGCCCTTGGAATGAGGTTCTAATTAACACTAATGAATAGTTAGAATGGGGTGCAATGCTTTTCTGCTCATCTTTTCTCTCAAATAGGCAGTTATGCAAAAGAAAGAATTTGCTTAATTGATTACTTTTACTTGTATATAGTGATGCGATTCTGAGGCCCCATAATACAATTAAATGAACAGCAACAATTCTTTCTAGAAGATGTACTGTGACAATATATAATCTCTTCAGATTTTTGTTTGTTTTCATCATCCTGTACATTGTAGGCAGTGCCATGTTGCAGTTGACTACTTGTTCAGCATCACTAAATCCAAACTTGGCAAATACAAGTTTTATTATTCCTGTATGTTAAAACAAGTTTTGATTTTGCAACTAAATATGTCTGTCTGGTTCGCTGAAGTGCAAAACATGCCTTTTCATTTAAATCCATTGAACCACTTCTTGTCTACCAGCAGTCATCTTGACAATACCTTAAAGTGTTGACAGGTTTCTAAAAACTTGTTCTATGGAATGGTTGGGAATCTCAAGTGGTGGAATACTCCATTCTCAACATCACAAAAGCATTAGAATGGGAGTTTCAAGCTTGCCCATCACTAAGTTAAGTACCTCAGTTGAGTAAATACTGCCATTTCTTAGCCAGACCAAATAGAGCATCGCATACAACAAACTCATCCATTTTATTCATAAATTTCAAACTTATTACAAGAACAAACTCACCTTATTGCATCCTCAGATATCCCTAAACACCTCACAGCAAATTAATCTACTTTTGAAGTGTAGTCATCATTGTAATGTAGACAAACATGGCAGCCAATTTGCACACAGCACAATCCTACAAACAGCAAATTAAAATGAATGGCCAGATAATCTGTTTTTGATGGTAGTAGCTCAGGGATGAATGCTGGTCAGCACACAGTTGAACTCCCATTGCAACTTCGAAGAGAGCCATGGAATCTTTTATGTCATAAGAACATATGAAATTGGAGCAGGAGTAGACCATACGGCTCCTCGAGCCTGCTCTGCCATTCAATAAGATCATGGCTGATCTTCGACCTCAACTCCACTTTCCTGCCCGATCTCCATATCCCTCGATTCTTCTAGATTCAAAAAAAAATCTATCGATCTCAGTCTTGAATATACTCAATAACTGAGTATCCACAGCCCTCTGGGGTACAGAATTCCAAAGATTCACAACGCTGAGTGAAAAAATTTCTCCTCATCTCAGTCCTAAATGGCAGACCCCTTATACTGAGACTATGCCTCCTAGTTTTAGCCTCTCCAGCCAGGGGAAGCAGCATCTACCCTATCAAGCCCTTTAGAATCATTTATGTTTCAATGAGATCACCTCTCATTCTTCTAAACTCCAGAGAATATAGGCCCATTCTTCTCAATTGCACCTTGTAGGACAACCCCTTCATCCCAGGAATCAATCTAGTGAACCTTCGTTGCACCACCTCTAAGGCAAGTGTATCCAGGTGTGGTCTCACCAAAGCCCTGTAGCAAGACTTCCTTACTCTTGTACGCCAATCCCCTTGCAATAAAGGCCAACATACCATTTGCCTTCCTAATTGCTTGCTGTACCTGCATGCTAACTTCTTGTGCTTCTTGTAATAGGACACCAACATTTAATAGAATATTATTTAAATGGTGAGAAACTGTTTTCTATTCTTCCTTCCAAAGTGAATAACCTCACATTTCTCTACATTATACTCTGCCACTTTCTTGCCCACTCACTTAACCTGTCTATATCCCTTTGAAGACTGTGTCCTCCTCACAGCTTACCTTCCCACCTAGCTTTGTATCGTCTGCCAACTTGGATACGTTACACTCGGTCCCCTCATCTAAGTCATTAATATAGATCGTAATTAGCTGAGGCCCAAGCACTGATCCTTTTGGCACCCCACTAGTTACAACTGGCCAACCTGAAAATGACCCGTTTATCTGTTTTCTGTCCGTTAACCAATCCTCTATCCATGCTAATATATTACCCCTAACCTCATGAACCCATATCTTGGGTAACAATCTTTTGTGTGGCACCTTATTGAATGCCTTTTGAAAATCCAAATACACTACATCCACTGGTTCCCCTTTATCTACCCTGTTACTTACATCTTCAAAAACTAATGAATGTGTCAAATACTATTTCCTTTTCATAAAACCATGTTAACTCAGCCTAATCAAATTATGATTTTCTAAGTGCCCCGTTACTATGCCCTTAATAATAGATTCCAGCATGTTCTCGATGACTAATGTCAGGCTAACTGGCTTGTAGTTCCCTGTTTTCTCTCTCCCTCCTTTCTTTCTTGAATAGTGGTGTTACATTTGCTACCTTCCAATCCACTGGGACCGTTTAAGAATAGAGGGAATTTTGGAAAATCAAAACCAATGCATCCACTATCTCTGCAGCCACCTCTTTTCGAACCCTAGGATGTCAGTCATCAGGACCAGGGGATTTGTCGGCTTTTAGTCCCATTAATTTCTCCAGTACTTTTTCTTTAATAATATTAATTACTTTAAGTCCCTCTCATTAGACTCTTGGTTCCCCACTATTTCTGGTATTTATTTTGTGTCTTCTACTGTGAAGACAGGTACAAAATATTTGTTTAACGCCTCTGCCATTTCCTTATTCTCCATTATAATTTTTCCTGTCTCAGCCTCTAAGGGACCCACGTTTACTTTCTCTACTCTCTTCCTTTTTATATACTTGTAGAAGCTCTTACAATCTGTTTTTATATTTCTTGCTAGTTTACTCTCATTCTATTTTCTCCCTCTATCAATTTTTTGGTTATCCTTTGCTGATTTTAAAACTCTCCCAATCCTCAGGCTTACTACTCTTCTTTGCAAAATTATAAGCCTCTTCTTTTAATCTAATACTATCCTTAACGTCTTTAGTTAGCCACGGATGGATCACTTTTCCCGTGGAGTTTTTATTCCTCTATGGACTATATATATTGAGGAATATGAAATATTTGTTTAAATGTTCACCATTGCTTATCTAGTCACATCTTTTAAATCTAATTTCCCAATCAACCTGAGCCAACTAGCCCCTCATACCTATGTAATTGGCTTTGTTTATGTTTAAGACTCTAGTTTCAGACTTAAGTGCATCACTCTCGAACTCAACATGAAATTCTATCATATTATGATCACTCTGCCCCAGAGGATCCCTTAGTATGAGATTATTAATTAATCCTCTCATTACACAATACAAGATCTAAAATAGCCTGTTCCCTGGTTGGTTCCACGACGTACTGTTCTAGGAAACTGTCTCGAATGCATTCCATGAATTCATCCTCCGAACTACTTTTACCAATTTGATATGCCCAGACTATATGAAGATTAAAGCGTTACCTTTGTTACAATTTCTTGATTAATACTCTGTCCAATAGTAGAACTGTTAGGGCCTTATAAACTACTCCCACCAGTGTTTTCTGCCTGTTATTTCTTATGTCCACCCATACTGATTCTACTTCCTGATGTGCCGAGCCAAGATCCTTGCTCACTACTGTCTTTATGTCATCCTTTATCAGGGCTACCCCCTCGCCTCTTTTCCATTTTGTCTGTCTTTTCGAAAAGTCAAGTACCCTAGAATATTTAGTTCCCAACCTTGGTCACCTTGCAATGACGTCTTAGTAATAGCTACTAGATCAAACCAATTTATTGCTATTTATGCCATTAATTCATGTATCTTGTTACAAATACTTCATGCATTCAGATAAAGTGCCCCTAATTTTAACCTTTTACTATTTTTCACTGATTTGACCTTATCTAAAAAGGTCAACAGGGCCTTGGTTTATTGTCTCACCCGAAAAAGGAAATTCTGCAAAAATGCAGCACTAAAGTATCAGCCTAGACGATGTGTTCAAATAGCACAATATCTTTTTTTAAAAAACACTTCAATTGTAATAAAAAAAATGAAATGGGAGGCAATCAGACAGCTCATGTTTTTCTTAAATTGCCAGAGACATCCATTTCTCGACCTGTGTTCGTGAAACCATTCTTAATTATAAAACAGACAGTTTCACCAGGAGGTAGACACTGCAAATGCTTCCCGTAAGCAGTTCTGCAGCATAAGTGTGAGTAATGTTGTCTAATAAGCAAGATCTGCAATCTCCAAATGTCATGTCTGGTCTGAAATATCTATAATAGAGAGGGGGTGGGGAGGCATCAGGTGAAGGAACACTGTCTTCATAGAAAATTGTTTGCAGTTTTCCTACCAAACAGAAAAAGACTGATATTTTGGTTGCAACATTGAACTTGAGTGAGTCCATGAAACATTTTGATGAGGTTGATGGTATCACTTTTGTTTGTAAGCAAAAAGATTTTCTTTAAAAAAATGAACACTGTACATTTTTAAGCGTTCCTTTCAGAAAATCGGGATACACTAGCTTTTACTAATAAACAAAGCATGCATAGAATTACATAGAATGTACAGCACAAAAAAAGGCCACTCAGCCCAACTGGGCCATGCCGGTGATTATGCTCCACACGAGCCTCCTCCCACCTTGATTAGCCAGTTAGAGTAAACTGTAGCTGAGGTGATTTTTACGGAGGATGGGTGAGGAGGAGGAGGAAGGCAACTCCTGGCAGAAATGCACTTTGAGTTGCAGTCTTGCAAAGTACAAGAATTGTACATTTATTTGCCAAGGGAAAAAGAGAACCATGGCTTCACCTCTGGGGAGTGCCTTTTTATGCCAGAGGAAAGACTAATGTGGGTGACATTCAGATGTTCTAACAGAGGATGCAGGGAGAGAATAAGTAAATGGGTGGGGAGTATTTCATACTGAATATACTCTCCCTCCCACATGCTTTAAGCATGTAGATTTTAGCACACTCTATTTCAAGCCACTTGCCATTCCCACACTTCTTCCTTCAGCCAGTAACTTGAAATTACTTGAGTTCAAGTTTCTTAACACTACTGGTTGCAATGTGATCAGCTGATTCAAAGTACATTTCTGCCAGGATTTTCCTTCCTCCTCCTCCTCCTCCTCCTCCTCCTCCACATCACCACCACCGCCGCGCCCCCATCCCCCCCATCCTCCGGAAGAATCACTCAACTACTGTTCACTCTAACTGGCTAATCAAGAACAGATGAAGCTCATCCAATGATAATTATGCCAATCAAAACAGACTTCAAACTGCCAGCCCTCTGGTTGGAATAGTTGGAACATTATCACCAGAATGATCGAGGTGCCACATGAAAATTGTTTTGAATTTTCAGCAGAGCTCCAACTAAAATCAGAGTTACAAGACCACAATGAAATGTTGAATCAATTCAAATCACAGCTGGGTATCAATATCGTATTGTACAGAAAAGAAAAATTGAAACAAACCACACTAAGCGTATTCAAAGATTAAACATAGATAAAACTACAACACCCCATTTAGAAACAGCAGAGAAATGTATCCCCAGTAATCTAAAATGGCAATAACATTTTAAACAGATGACTGCTGCAAAATTTTAATCAATGGAATTTGATTATAACTGGAAACAGCTCACCTCAGAAGCTGCGGAGCCAAAAAGAGTTATAGATTGCAAAAGCTAGAAAGCTTTTCCAGGAGGGTCATACGTTGTCATTGTTTATTGCTGTCGAACCATCGTCCGCCAACCATACAACTTTTCCCCCAAAATAAAAAACTGCTCTTAGGACTGTCAGGTTAACCTGTCAAATGATATCACATAATACAGGAACGAAAATACTGTCAATAACATATCTTAATTAAACAGTGTGTTTCATTTATTGAAACTTTTAAAAGAAAGACTTGCACTTATACACATTACAATTATTTACCGTTATAATTAACAATCTGGTATGGAAGAGTGTAGAGTCTAGTTAAAATTAGTTTTAGTTATCGTGTACTATGTATGATGTATAATTACATCTCAATGAAATAAACTGGCAAAACCAAATGGATCCATGTCCAATAATGGAATGAAATGACCCCATGTTGGTATAATCATTAGTGGAGCACCAGCAGAAGCAGAGTACGGTGCCTTTTCACCAGAGTACAGTGCAATTGGGAGCAGAATATGGTGCCTTTTCACCGAAGCACAATGCCCAGGCAGAGGAGGATGTGGCCTTTCATTGGAGTACAGTTAGCATCGCCGGAGTGTAGTCATTATTATTGCAGCACACGAGGAGCCGTATTCTGCTCCCACGATAATAGTGATGGAAAACCAAACAGGAGCTTCATTCTACTTCATCTTCCGTCAGAAGTGCCGAGTGGATAATCCATCTCTGCCTCCTCCCAATATCCCCACCATCACAGAAGCCAGTCTTCAGCCAATTCGATTCACTCCACTCCACGTGATATCAAGAAACGGCTGAGTGCACTGGATACAACAACTGGACCAGCCACATAAATACTGTGGCTACAAGAGCAGGTCAGAGGCTGGGTATTCTGCTGCAAGTGACTCAACTTCTGACTTTCCATCACCTACAAGGCACAAGTCAGGAGTGCGATGGAATACTCTCCACTTGCCTGGATGAGTGCAGCTCCAACAATACTCAAGAAGCTCAACACCATCCAGGACAAAGCAGCCTGCTTGATTGGCACCCCATCCACCACCCTAAACATTCACTCCCTCCTCCACCGGCGCACTGTGGCTGCAGTGTGCACCATCCACAGGATGCACTGAAGCAACTCGCCAAGGCTTCTTCGACAGCACCTCCCAAACCCGCGACCTCTATCACCTAGAAGGACAAGGGCAGCAGGCACATGGGAACAACACCACCTGCACATTCCCCTCCAAGTCACACACCATTCCGACTTGGAAATATATCGCCGTTACTTCATTGTCGCTGGGTCAAAATCCTGGAACTCCCTTCCTAACAGCACTGTGGGAGAACCGTCACCACACGGACTTCAGCGGTTCAAGGCGGCGGCTCACCACCACCTTCTCGAGGGCAATTAGGGATGGGCAATAAATGCTGGCCTCGCCAGCGACGCCCACATCCAGTGAACGAATAAAAAAAAAGTGACAATACCATGACTCTATCACAGTCAAGGTAGCCCTAAATATAAGAAACTGGCACGCATGAACAATCTCTCACCAGTGACTGAAAGCACTTCTAAATAAAAATAGAATTAGAACAAAATTAAAATTAGTGTACTGTATTAATAGTGTTTTACTTAATAATTTTTTCCACGTTATTACAGTCCAAATTTTAAAATTGAAATGCACTGTTTTGGGGGGAAAAACCGGAGTGTCAATGATAATGACAAAACTTTTGCATTTGTAAGTATCAGTTCCTTGAGGGCCTTCCTATTCTGAAGTTATCACGTACAACCGCCAGCGGAAATATTTAAACGGTGGTAGCTTTTAACCAGTCCGGTTTCTAAGGGCACCACTTTGCTCTTTTCAGCTTCTCTGTCTGAACACAGGAGTCATCTGATATTACTTTTGTGGCTTCTTGCTTTTCCAACTCAACTTCTTTTTTAATTTGTTATGATAACATTCATTAAAACGAACAGTGAACAAGAACCAGCAGCATAATCTAGATTTGTGGTGAAATTCTTCCCAATACTGCTCACTCTCACTGCAAAGCTATTTGTAAAGCTGCAAAGATAAAATTGAGTAAGTGTGCTTTAAAAAGCCAAAATTAGTAAAAGGGAGGGGGGGAGGGGAGAGAGAGCAGCAGGTTAGCACTTTAGTGGCAACCCTCGATTGGAACACTGCGCTGGTGTGCTTTTTACTTCTTCTCAGGCTGCTGCATTCTGTTCTGATTTGCCAACTTTTCCTGCTTCGGTTTCAGATCTGCCTTACCCTCATTGCTCCAGATATTCACACGTTCTCTGACTAATTTTTTTTTTAAAATGCGTTTTCCTATCGTCTCATGAATAGCTCTTTAGCCATTTAACCATCTCCTGTTTCCCTTTTAAGCTCTTTACAGATCATCCCATGCATAATGCCTCTCTCGGGTATGCGTATTTTTTTTCCCTCTCCATTCCCTTTCTGTTCCCTTTTAAACGCTGTTGATCTTTTATTGTTTTGCAGTTCTAATGAAGAGTTACACCTACTTTTGTCATGAAAGAAATAGTGCTGCCTTATACTTGTGATAGACGAGGTTTAGATTCTACTTCTAAACAGCGCAATAAAGGGAACAAAATGTCTCTCGAATGAGCCATCAGAAATGAAAGACTTTATAGATCAAGTACAAAGATTACACAAGGGTTTTGCAAAAAAAACCTTTAAAGTTATAAAACCATTAGTCTAAAGTATCCTTCAAATCTAGATTTTTTTTTGCTGAATTATTTACAGTATATTATATTGCCATAACTTTGCAATTGTATTTGTTTTATAAATTATAACTGCGCTCGGGTTTAACAGATTGACCCTCTGCATCTTTCATAATGACAAATCCTACATATCAAGAGCACTAAGATTCAGGATTAGTGTGATAGAAAAAGCATAACTGGAAATAGGATAGCTTTTTATTTAAACATTGGCTGCCACGTTTAACTTCACTTCAAAAGTAATTTATTGGTTGTGAAGTGATTTAGGATGTCCCGAGGACATGAAGCATGCCAAATAAGTGCGAGTTCTTTCTTTCTTTACATAGCTATCTACCAGTATATACTGATTATGGTAACAGCATCTAATTGTTGGCAAAGTTTGTAAATATCCATGGCAAGGAAATGGATGAAAACCTCTGCACAATACATGCTCCACTTGAAAGTATTGGAGCATGAGAACAGAAGTAATTTAGAAATAAGGACAGTCCTTTTGGTCTATCCAATTTGCACCATTAAAACCCTATTCTACGGACCAATGCTGCATTTCATTTTGTAATCTGTTCTGCACAACTACTTTAGATTTTCCATCTGTATTACTCAGAACTCATCTATCACACTCTCAGCCTATATCCAAACCTATAACCATTCATTTCCTCCTGGTTGAGAAATCTGACCAGCTAGCTTTTAAACAACGCTGATTAAGCCTCAACGTTTACATCACAAGTGAACAACATTGAAAAAATTCTTAAACCTCATTTTATTATGTAATTTTTTTAAAGCTTTGCATAATTTTAGATTACTAGTTGACCTACCTTGGCTTTGCACATGGAGAACAAAAACCAAGTGCAGTATTCAGGTCAAGCGCTGTTAAAAGGATGGGTGGTGGGATAATTGGACCAACTCAGTGGGAGAGTGCATGTGCACTTTCAAAAAATGTAGTTTGCTGGCTAGGGGGTTGGGGTGCCACTTACAAAGGTGACACATGGTGGGCAGGGGGCATATACTAAATGCTGCGACAGGCCATCAGTTGGAGCTCAGGTAAGCCAATGGGCCAAAGAGTTGTGGAGCCATCTACATTGGCGCATTTACGCACAGAAGTATAAGCAGGGCATTTGCCCCAGATTCAAGAGATTTTCACGGCTAAGGGGGGGTTGGGAGGAGGAAAGGGTATGAAGGGGCCACTAATGCGTGGTTTGTCATCACTAAATTACTGCAGCAGGCCATCGGGCCAGAGTTCAAGAAAGCCACCAAGCCAAAGAGTGACGGTCATCAAGAGAAGTGCATTATGGCCATCAGGAGAGGTTTGGGTGGGTGAGAGTGGTGGTTGAGTGCATCTTGCCAAGATCCATGGCTATCAGTAGAAGTTCAAAAATGCAGTTTAGCAGGAGTTCATCAGTGGTCAGATAACATTAATAGTCTTTACAATTAAGTAAATTATTTCCATCACCTACAGGCACGATACTATTAGAATATTGTGACCACTCACCATTTTTTATTTATAATACATTATGCATCGTGGTAAATATCCCATCAGTTTGGCTTTATTTTGTTGTTTTCTTTTTGTTAGATCATTTTTGTTGGTGAAAGCACAGTTAAAGTGTATCCCGTTTTGGGCACCTTAACACTGGTTTGTGAGTTGGTAACTCAAGATCGTAAATTTGTCACCAAAAGAATGAAGGGAGAAGTATGAAGATTTTATTTTTATTCAGAAGGTTGTTAAGACATGGAATGCCCCAACAGAAACAGTGGTGGGAGCAGAATCTGTAATAGCTTTCAAAAGGGAACCGGATAAATATTTGAAAAAGAAAAATTGAAATGGGTATGGAGAATGGGACTCGGTAAATTGCTCTGAGTCAGGACAGGTTCAATGCGGCCGAATGGCCTCATCCTGTGCTGTAAAATTCTACGATTCAACCTTATCCCATGTTTTTCTGGAGCACAAGAATTCTTGATCACTGTACAGACAAATTACTTTCTTATATACTAGAGTTACTTTGATGATTGTGTAGCAAAGATGCTATAACCTTGGTTCTCCTATGCAAGTGTCATCAACACGAATTAGCTAGTCTGGCAATTAATACCTTCAAAAATGGACCAAAATCTGAATAAAATTGCCCATAAAAAAGAGCTGTACATTATAAAAATGGCAGATAAAGTTCTAAGACAGAATTTTTGTAATTTTTAAACATTATCTGAACTTTTCATTCAGATTACTGCTTTGTAACGACAGCAAACCTTTTGCATTAAAGCAAAAGCGGCATCTCTGAATTACAGTTTTCACAAAACTGTTAGTTGAAGAAAACGAAAAATGTGCAAAATTTGTATTCTATTGAGTAAATCTGTATTCTATTGAATAAATTTGTATTCTCAAGTGGTGAAATCTCAAATGACTGAACTTGTTGCTCCTCAATCAAAACAGGCATACATCAGAGTCCCAGGGCTGCCCAAAACCTGAGCTTGTTTATGAGTTGAAGTTTTTATTAGTACTCAGCCTGATGAAACAGATGAAATGACAAAACATTAGTGAGATTTTCCACCACAGCAGGAGAGGTAAAACTGATGACATTGTTCCAAACAATCAGAGGCACTTTGATAATCACAGCAGACTGTAACAGCCCTGAAGTGAGAAGTAGGGAAAGAATTTTATTTTTGTATTATATATTACATGTGTTCTTCTCGCCCAAGTATAATGAAATGGGTTTACTTTGCAACAATTTTAAACGTTGATGGATTCAGTTACATCCCGTTTACCCAAGAAGGCACGCCAGCAGAATTCCATTTACCTGTATATCAGTGTCCTTCACTGGCTCAAGGGGCTCAAAGGTTGTAGCTGCACTCAGGCTTTCCAATCGCTGAGAGATGTGAGATATGTCTAACCCTTTAGAACTTAGCAGAATGGACCTATTTAAAGAAAAAGAGGGGGGGGGGAACAAAAGGCAAACTCAACATTCACAGTTTCCAAATCAACAGTTACTGCATCTTTACATTCTCAGGACCAGGACTAGCTTTAGGCATTGACAATTAAGCTGTAACAAGTTTAAGTTCCATTAGATACAAAAATTCTTTTCTAATCAAACATGGAAGCAAAGAGCACATACGTGTTACAAGTGGCTCATTACATGTTGTCAACAGAATAAAGGCAGATGATAGTGTGTTTTGCTAAAACAGTGCCAACACAACATGAAGAATGTTAGCATGTAGCCATGCCATCTCAATTTCAGCCGTACTCACAGCAGAAGCTAAATGAAGACTGTTCTCATTTGCGCCTCGATGACTGATTACAGAGCAACACTGACAGAAACCAAGGCATGGGATGCCTGTTGCCATCTGAGCAACAGAATGTCACATGGCACAGGCAACCCAGGGTGGAAAAACAGGTTATTTTTAAAAGCTAGGCAAAGGTATATACAAGATAAACAACGATAATAATGCTTCATCTAAAATTGAAATTTAGTGTCCAAATATTTGTTTCATAATGTGCACTTTTGGTACAATGAACCCAAGGATTTCCACAAAACCCCATGTCAGCTACTGAAGTTAGGACTTTCTCCCAATTTAATTCATACTAAAAGTCCTGTTCATGTAGTTTCCTCACACCTAGCACAAAAATCATACACACAGTCTTGCATCTCTCATGCATCCATCACACAATCATACAGATACAAATCAGAGAGAAAGGAGGCCCATCACTGACCTGGCGTCTGGCCATTAATAAGTACCTTCCAATCTGCAAATTTCCCTTGCTAAACAAAGTTAAACTCTTAATTGATCAGGGATGGCATTTACTTAACATTTAGACTTAGTAGCCTTAAAGGCACATGTCTCCACCTTAGCAGCAAAATAATGAATTGTTCATTAAATGGCATAACATTCTGTCCTCATAAAAAGAGCATATCATCTGGCTTACCATGAGTACCACAGGAGATCCACTAGTTATATTTTATATAAATGACTAGGTGGCTGGAGGCACTGACACCTGTGGTTGGTGAAGTGGAGTGCTGCTTCAGTTTGTATTGAGAAGGAATAGAAGTACAAACAGACGATTTTACAACAAAGTGGTGAAATATCATTGTTAAAACACTATCAAGGCAATAACCATTAAACTACAGTAAGAATTACATTCAAGCGTGATATTCCTAATGAAACTTAGCCTTTAAACTCACGCCTTGACATCTGCTGTCTCCTGTGATGTGCGAGTCAAGGTCCTGGATCGTAAGACCTCCCCAGCCTGCTGAATCTCCTGCAGGTTTCTTTCCACGTGTGGAAGCTCAGAAACACCTTCAGTCTCTGCTGCAAGCTGCTCAGCCTGCTGCAGCAGCTCTCCAAAACCTTCCATGTCCATAATAAATACTACACAGATTCTGCGGGAAGAAACCAAAATTAGACATTCCAGAGCATTCACTCATGTTACTATGTATTGAGCGGCAGCTTACACACATTTATATAATACCTTTAATATAGAAAAACATCCGAAGGTACTTCAGAGACAATCAAAAAAATGGGCACCGAGCTTAACCAAAAGCTTCAAAGAGGTGGGTTTTAAAGAGGGCCTTGAAGAGGTATGTGAAGAGGAAGAGGGTTTTAGGGAGGGAGCCTCGGTGGTTGGAGGCACTAACGCCTATGGTTGGTGAAGCAAGGGAGGTTGCACAAGAGGCCAAAGAGAGAAGAAAGGAGGGTTTTAGGGTGAGGGGGCGGGGGGGGGGTGGGTGGAAGAGGAGTTGTAGAGCTGAAAGAGATTACAGAGATGGAGTTAAACATGAAATTCAGAATTTTAAATTGGAGGCATTGGAAATGGGCTTCTGACCACACATCCACTCCATCACCAAGACCGCCTTCTTCCGCCTCCGCAACATTGCCCGTCTCTGCCCCTGCCTCAGCTCGTCTGCTGCTGAAACCCTCATCCATGCCTTTGTTACTTCTAGACCGCACGGACTGCAGCGGAAGCTCACCATCACCTTCTCAAGGGCAATAAATGCTGGCCTTGCCAGCAACGTCCACATCCCATGAATGAATAAAAAAAAAGACTTGGCTATTCCAATGCTCTTCTGGCCGGTCTCCCATCTTCCACCCTCCATAAACTTGAGCTCATCCAAAACTCTGCTACACGTATCCTAACTCACACCAAGTCCCATTCACCCATCACCCCTGTGCTCGCTGACCTACATTGGCTCCGGGTCAGGGAACGCCATAATTTTAAAATTCTCATCCTTGTTTTCAAATCCCTCGCTGGCCTCACCCCACCCTATCTCTGTAACATCCTCCAGCCCTACAACCCTCCGAGATCTTTGTGCTCTTCCAATTCTTGCCTCTTGCACATCCCCGATTTTAATCGCTCCATCATTGGCGGTCATGCCATCAGCTGCCGAGGCCTTAAGCTCTGGAATGCCCTCCCTAATTCTCTCTGCCTCTTTACTGCTCTCTCCTCCCTTAAAACATACCTCTATTAACCAAGCTTTTGCTCACCTGTCCTAATATCTCATGTGGCTCAGTGTCAAATTTTGTTTGAAAATCGCTCCAGTGAAGTGCCTTGGGACGTTTTACTACGTTAAGGCACGATATAAATGCAAGCTGTTGTTGTTGTAGGCCCTCGAGGATAAAGGGCAATGGGTGAGCGGGACTTGGTACAGGATAGGATATGGGCAGGAGAGTTTTGGATGAGCTCAAGTTTATGGAGTGTAGAGGATGAGAGGCCAGCCAGGAGATCATTGGAATAGTCAATCAAGTCTAGAGATATGGTGAGGTAGGGTGGAGGCAGGTGATGTCACCGAGGTGGAAGTAGGCAGTCTTTGGAGATGATAGGTGGTCAGAAGCTAAGCTCGGGATCAAATAGGACACAGATTTTGAAGAGTTTCAGTCTGCGACAGCCGGGGAGGGGGTAGAATCAGTGGCATGGATACAGAGTTTGAGACAATAGCTTCAGTCTTCCCAATATTTAATTGGAGGAAATTGTGGCTCATCCAAGACAGGATGTTGGACAAGCAGCCTAACACGAAGGTAGTGGAAGAGTTGGGAGAGGTAGAGCTGGATGTCACCAGTGTACATATTACAGTGGTGTATAAAATAATAAAACATTGTCCACACTTCATTTCCAGTTCAGAACACTTAAATAAGGCTAATTAGACATTTAGAAGATAGTGAATGCCTTGATGCAGAACATGGGAACTTATTCCAATTGAAAAGTCTGACAAGTCACAGTCACAAGTTACCAGTATTCTTTAGTGCATAATGTATTCTTGCCCATAACAGCTATCATTTAATATCACCCTTTTAATAAAAAAACAAAATTGATTTATTTTCAATGCTTTTAAAATTTGGTGATATTCAAGCCAGAAGGAATTTTAGCAGTTATCGTTTGGTACCATGAACATGATATTAATTGCAATTGAATTTTGTCGATAGGCTAAAACACATAACCATCTTGAAGTTTTTTTTTCCCCAGCATTCATGACTGAATCTGAAAAGCCTGCAATCTTTGCTCCTTTGAGTAAACACCCCTAAAATCCTTCCCACTCCCTTTGAGCCAAACTGCTATATACTGAAATCTATAGTGCAAATACAAAGGTGAAAACTCCCCATCCCAAACAGTATCATACAATTCCACTTTACACCTATGGTCCCACACTACTATCTGTACCAATAAGAAACCAAAGATTCAACTACGTGCACTAAATTTCAAATGTAAGAACAGGATACAACCAGGTATACTTGCTTTTGTCTCATTTCTGTGTGAACGTCCCAGGTGTCTTTTAGACTGTTGGAACCTTGAGTTGAAGGTCGTTTTAAATATAACACCATGATACCTACAATTTATTAGTGAATCATGCACGCTTCCAGTCACAGAAACATAATTGTTTCCACATCTTTCACTACTAGTGAACGTGCATGTGATGAAAGGATGTGAAAGGATTGCATCTGGTACTATCTTTCCCCCTCCCTTCGTGAGTAATGCTGCTTGTAGGGTCTGTGTAAAATGTTAGGAAGTTGAACCTTCTGTGCTAGTACAAGGGCAGAACATTTATCTCTGTTTTCTAGGCAACATCTTCAAATTCTTGAACACTGGATTTGGAATTGTTACATTTCATGCTGAATGATTCACTGTTCCTCAGTAATCACATCTGCCAAAATTTCTCTACAGGAAACTAAAATTCTTTATAGTTAAAGACACACGATATTCAATAATTCAATCAAATTAACAGCAGTACAAAAGTTGCAGCTACCTTTATTCTTGGATTCATTAAAATTATACTGTGACATTAAACACTAGTTAAAATAGTAATCTTTAGAGATCTAAAATATTTAGAGGTTTTAATTTTAAAACAATTAAAAGGCCAGGTAAAAGGCAGACCATCTCTATAAATTCCACCTCAATTTAAAACATCTAAAATGTTAATAGTTTACTCACCAACCAAAAATGTTGAGAAGCCTACTTATGGATGCACATGGTGCATGCCTTGTGGTGAAGTGACCAAGATATGGCATTTCAAGCTAGTTCATTTTACTTTTTCATATAAAACTAAATGTTTCTTTAAAGTAAGAAATATACTAGAATAATGCCATTATGCACCATTCCTTTTAACAACTATTAAAGAATTTTTAGACCAGTTCAAAGTTTTCAAACTAACCACTGATTAGCCACTTTGGAATGGGATAAAATATCTTAAGCAGTTGAAAGCCCAACCATCTACTTGTATTTGCCAACTTCCAGTGTCACTAAGGATGCTATTGCTGTTTCTTTGTACAATGCACTGTGAAAGATGGCATAGTTACAGCCAGTATGTTCGACAAAACTTTCAAGTGAATTGTGACTAGTACACAGAACAGATATTTAAAATATAAAGGGAGCATGAGTACGGGGCAAGTGCTCTACAATTTATTTTGAAAATGCTACTGCTTGGCTTTACTGCTGGTAGGCAGAGAAGAGTAATCTACAGGAACAGGTTTAAAAATGGCAGGAAAGATCCTAATTAGTGTGCGTGAATAAGAACACTCAAACTGAATGCTAGCTAGTGGATGCATTCTGTGTGGATTTCCTCTGCTCACATCATTGGAACATCACAATCTATATATCTAGCCTAAGTGACCCCCCATAGCTAGTGTTTCTCAAACCTGAGGTACCCCCACAAATATTAATACATTCCTGGGAGCCACATATCTGGACTTCCAAAACGCAATGTCAGCTATACAAGAGAAAAGGCAAAGAAGCAGTGCAGGAAAGCGATTGGGGTAAAGATAACCACATTGTGTCAGGAAGGGACAGAGCTTACAAACAAAAGAATGCACTAACGAATCGGGTCTGGGTAAGACAAAATGGTAATAAGGGAAATAGGGTCATAGTACAAAAAATGTTAAGATGTCTAAAAATGTTAAAAAGACAAATCTAAAGGCACTGTATCTGAATGCATGAAGCATTCGTAAAAAGGCAGACGAATTAACAGCGCAAATAGATGTAAACGGATATGATATAATTGAGTTTACGGAGACATGGCTGCAGAGTGACCAAGGCTGGGAGCTCACTATCCAAGGGTATTCGATATTTAGGAAGGATGGGCAAAAAGGAAAAGGTGGTGGGGTGGCGTTGTTAGTAAAGGATGAAATCAGAGCAATAGTGAGAAAGGATCAGAAAATCAAGATGTAGAATCAGTCTGGGTGGAGTTAAGCAGCACCAAGGGGCAGAAAACACTGGTGGGAGTTGTCTATAGGCCCCCAAACAGTAGTGGTAATGTAGGGGACGGCATCAAACAGGAAATTAGAGATGCATGTAACAAGGGTACTACAGTAATCATGGGTGACTTTAATCTGCATATAGACTGGCCAAACCAAATTAGCAATAATACTGTGGAGGATGAATTCCTGGAGTGAGAGTGTGTTGTTTTTTTTTTTAAGAGCAGTACGTTGAGGAACCAACCAGGGAACAGGCCATCCTAGATTGGGTACTGTGCAATGAGAAGGGGTTAATTAATAATCTTGTTGTGCAGGGTCCTTTAGGGAAGAGTGACAATAATAGACCATGACATGATAGAATTCTTCATGAAGATGGAAAGTGAAGTAGACCAATCTAAAACTAGGGTCCTAAATCTAAACAAAGGAAACTACAAAGGTATGAGGAGTGAGTTGGCTATGATAGATTGGGAAGCTTCATTAAAAGGCATGACGGTGGATAGGCAGTGGCTAACATTTAAGGAACGAATGCATGAATTGCAACAATTATACATTCCTTTCTGGCGCAAAAACACAAAAGGAAAAGTGGCCCTAACCCTAACGCATGGCTAACAAAAGAAATTGATAGTATTAGATCCAAAGAGTCGTCATATAAAGTTGCTAGAAAAAGTAGCAAGCCTGAGGATTGGGAGCAGTTTAGAGTTCAGCAAAAAAAGGACCAAAAGATTGATTAAGAGGGGAAAAATAGAGTATGAGAGTAAACTTGCAAGGAACATAAAAGTGGATGTAAAAGCTTCTACAAGTATGTAAAAAAGAAAAAGATTAGTGAAGACAAATGTAGGGTCCTTACAGTCAGAAACAGGAGAATATATAATGGGGAACAAAGAAATGGCAGAATAATTAAACAAATACTTTGGCTCTGTCTTCACGGAAGACGACACAAATAACTTCCCAGAAATGCTAGGGAACCAAGGGACTAGTGAGAAGGAGGAATTGAAGGAAATTAGTAATGGCAAAAAAAGTGCTGGAGAAAGTAGTGGGACTGAAAGCCGATAAATCCCCTAGGCCTGATAATCTGTATCCCAGAGTACTAAAATAGGTAGCCATGGAAATAGTGGATGCATTAGTTGTCATCTTCCAAAATTTTATAGATTATGGAACAGCGCCTGCAGATTGGAGGGTGGCAAATGTAACCCCACTATTTAAAAGAGGGAGAGAGAAAACAGGGAACTACAGACCGGTTTGCCTAACATCAGTAGTAGGGAAAATGCTAGAGTCTATTATAAAGGATATGATAACAGGACACTTAGAAAATATCAACGGGATTAGACAAAGTCAACATGGATTTATGAAAGGGAAATCATGTTTGACAAACCTACTGGAGTTTTTCGAGGATGTAACTGGGGAGAACGAGTGGATGCGGTTTATTTGGATTTTCAGAAGACCTTTGATAAAGTCCCACATAAGAGATTATTGTGCAAAATTAAAGCACATGGGATTGGGGGCAATATACTGGCATGGATTGGAAATTGGTTAACAGACAGGAAACAGAGAGTAGGAATAAATGGGTCTTTTTCAGGGTGGCAGGCAGTGACTAGTGCGATCAGCGCTTGGACCCCAGCTATTCACAATATAGATCAATGATTTGGATGAGGGAACCAAATGTAATATTTCCAAGTTTGCTGACAACACAAAACTAGGTGGAATCATGAGTTGTGAGGAGGATGCAAAGAGGCTTCAAGGCGATTTAGACAAGTTGAGTGAGTGGGCAAATACATGGCAGATGCAGTATAATGTGGATAAATGTGAAGTTATCCACTTCGGAAGGAAAAACAGAAAGAGAGTATTATTTTAATGGTGATAGATTGGGAAATGTTGATGTACAAAGGGACCTGGGTGTCCTTGTACACCAGTCACTGAAGCAAACATGCAGGTGCAGCAAGCAGTTAGGAAGGCAAATGGTAGGTTGGCCTTCATTGCAAAAGGATTTGAGTATAGGAGCAAGGATGTCTTACTGCAGTTATACAGGGCCTTGGTGACACCACACCTGGAGTATTGTGTGCAATTTTGGTCTCCTTACCTAAGAAAGGATATACTTGCCATAGAGGGAGTGCAGCGAAGGTTCACCAGACTGATTCCTGGGATGGCAGGACTGTCGTATGAGGAGAGATTGGGTCAACTAGGCCTGTATTCACTTGAGTTTACAAGAATGAGAGGGGATCTCATTGAAACATAAAATTCTGACAGGGCTAGACAGACTGAATGCAGGGAGGATGTTTCCCCTGGCTGGGGGTCCAGAACGACAAGTCACAGTCTCAGGATACAGGGTAGGACATTTAGGACTGAGATGAGGAGAAATTTCTTCACTCAGAGGGTGGTGAACCTGTGGAATTCTCTACCACAGAAGGCTGAGGAAGCTAAGTTTAAGAAGGAGCTAGATAGATTTCTAGACACAAAAGGCATCAAGGGGTACAGGAAGAGAGCAGGAATATGGTATTGAGATAGAGGATCAGCCATGATCATATTGAATGGCGGAGCAGGCTCGAAGGGCCGAATGGCCTACTCCTGCTCCTATTTTCTATGTTTCTATACAACAGAAAAGAGTTTTGTAAGCATGCAGTAACAGAAATAACATGCTCGTAAATCAAAAACATTGAAATCTGATGACAACCAGGATCCCCTCGTGGACCCCAGTAAGAAAACCTATGCCCTCGCTTCAGAGTCCTTTGGTCTGGGTAATTTCAAAATGTTAGGTTTGATTTAATAAGAACCATTGCTCAACACCTATGATAATCCTTCACTGTTATCTGCCTACCATCTGGTGTTTCCAGTTTTGCAATACAGCAATAGAATTCTACAGTATGAATACAAAGCAACTACAATTACACTTTTTAAAAAAAATTGCAATGGCACAGGAAATCCACAATGCAGTAGTACTTGATCAGAACACATGGCACAGGAATTTCTGAATAAGCGGTTACAATGGAGATTTTTTTAAAAATTAGGTTATAGAGTACCCCCTCCCCTTTTAATAAATGCAGAATATAACCTGGCAACGCGATCTCCTGAGGTCGCATTTTCACGGTATAGCCTATAGTTTCAAAGCTCCGCTGTGATCTGATCATATCTCGTGATCTCGTGTCCTCCAACCCATACAACCTTATCACTCAGCTTTATAGATCAGGTTGCCCAGTAAGCACAATATTAATGTAAAATGGATTTACAACCACTTAAAGCTGAAAAGCCTTCCTTCAGACACTTTTATAATGGTAAAAACACACAGAAAGCCAAAACAATCTCACTTATGAGATTCAGTTCTATTGCTAAACCAATAAAAAATGCAATGGATTGGATACAGCACTTGGAGAGAAAGGATAATTCGGAATGCAATATACGCACTCGTTGATAATCAACATTATGTAATTTCACAACATTTTTACACAGTGCAAGAGTTTGGGTCTCTTAGAAAAATACAATATTGAAAACAAAAGTTGTTTTTTAGCAATTTCTTTCCTAAAAGTAGCTGAATTTCACAACACCCAAATGTATGGAAATCATACTTCTAAAGAATGAACTTGTGTTTACACAGTGCCTTATCACACATCAGAAACATCTCAAAATGCTTTACATACAATGAATTACTTTGAAGTGCAGTTACTATTATATAGGGGAATACTACTAGTCTGGAGTCATTTACAAGTCATTAAGGAGTTCAGATGACACCAAACCTTGAATGTTGCAGAGCTCCCCAAATGTTACTAAGCCATACAAACCAGTGTAGTTCCAGGTTCAATCCCTGTTCCTTGCTGAGTTACCGAATATCATCTGGGAAAATAATTAGATGCTACAATTAACATGGGGCTAGGA
Source organism: Heptranchias perlo (assembly GCF_035084215.1). Lineage (NCBI taxonomy): Eukaryota > Metazoa > Chordata > Chondrichthyes > Hexanchiformes > Hexanchidae > Heptranchias > Heptranchias perlo. The sequence goes on along the minus strand of NC_090340.1, from coordinate 21,269,061 downwards.
AAGGAAAACAAAACGAAAAAGAAAAAATCAGCCAGAACTCCTGCATCCAAATATTATCCACTGACCTTTGCTGGAAAGGTGCACATGGACAGTTGGGCAGGTAAAAACAGGATCAGAATCAGGTTTGGTCATTACTAAATTCAAAGTCAAATAGCCAATATACATTCAATGTCAAGTTCACACATGAAACATGGTAATTTGGGTGAAGTCGCAGGTGCTAACACTCATGGAACTGTGCCCCAATGAGTCAGCACCCTCAGAAGAGCAGAGAAAATTGTGGTAGTGGCGATTGAGTGGTATGGGTGAAATCTCAAAAGCAAAGCTCGAACTGTTTATCAACATCTTTTTAATCCACAATGTGTTACATCTTTGAAATACACTCCTGTTGCTGTTACTCTATACAGGACAATACAATGGGGTTGGTGCATTTTTTTTTGGCAAGTTCTGTGTCAGTGTCAGGAGACGATGGCAGACAACAGGCTCCCACAACTCATTTAAACTGAAGTCCCTTTGAACTGATACTGTTTTTTTAAAATCATTGCATGTTACAAGAGAATAGTATTTATCAAACAACAGCTTGCATTTATACTGCCTCTTTAATGCAAAAAAAGCCTCCCAGGGTGCTTACAAAATAGAAAAAGATTACAAATCAAGCCTCGGTAACAAAAATTAGAAGGGGTGACGAAAGGCTTAATCAAAAAGATGGGCTTTGAGAAAGTTTTTTTTTAAAAATAGGTGGAGGTAGAGAGTTTAGGGAGAGGGCTCTAAAGAATAGGACTGAAGTGGCTGAACATTGCCACCAATCGTAGGGTAAACAGAAAGGGTGGATGGAAAAAGACCAGAGCCGGAGAACTGAAGAGTGAGGGGATCAAGGTTGGAGGTTACAGCGACAGGATGCAGCGTGACCTTGGAGGGACTGAAGATGAGACAGGGATTTTACATTTAACACACTGGGAGACAGGGACCCAATGTAAGTAAACAAGGAATAGAATAATAGGTCTTAGTGCAAAAAGCGATACAGGTGGCAGAGTTTTGGACATGTTGGAATTTATCTCTTACCATCTTTAAAGTCGCATATAAAAGAAAATGCTTGACAAGGTCATAGGAACTGCATATCGCAGTAATGTTGGCAGGTAGCTCTGAGAGAAGCATTGGGAGGGTGGTCCTGGGATTGGGAGCAGGGTGTGGGAAAAATCGGAGGGGGAGTGCAAGGGAGTGAGAGAACCAAGGGGGTACATTGCAGGATGCAAGAGCAGTGGGAGAGAGGCATCAAGATCTGGTAGGAACGAGAGCACGGTACTGGGGTATGGCAGTATGGAGAAGGTGGACAGTGCCGCTGCAACACTAAGGTGCGGGAGTATTGGGGAGCATTGGTGGGTACTGCTAACAAAAACAAGGTGATGGAGGTATTCTTTGGGTGAGTCAAAAACCGGTTGAAATTGAAACAATTGAAAAGCATGGGTGCTCAACATGGGAATGAGGTGTCAGGAGGGAATGGGGTGTGTGAATAAACAAGTGTTCAAGTCGGGTGGGCAGACCTGGCCTTGGGGGAAGGGGGTTAATTTTAAAAAAGAGTTTCTCCAGAAGTGACGGTGATATCCATATTACTTATAATATACACACATTAATCTCCTGTAGCACTGTACATGGAGAGCCAAGACAAGTATAGTATTCAAGTGAAGTGGGTGATAAATAGATCAGTACACGCGGACGCAAGTTTTTAAAATATATTTCCGTTATAAATTCCTATGTTCACATTTGTAATGGAAAATGTCTATGTAAACTTGTCATTCTGTAATTGCACAGTCCTATCAATGGTGGTGATGCAGCAACTCCACCAGAAGGAGAATGTAATTACAATGCAACAAGTTTACAGAAGGAGTTTCCATTATAAATGTGGAAATAGGAATTCCAATCAACTTTTTTCCCCCATTATGAAGTGCAAGCAAACGCAAGATTTTTAATATAAAAGACTATTTCCTATGGAACTGCATAGGTAGTTGGGAGAATATGGCCTCTCTTATCTGTTGTCTTCGTTTCTATGGCCTCTGTCTAACCCTCTCTCTTATGCTTCTCTCAATTCTTTTTTGTGCTTCCCTCTGTCGTCTTCTGCTTTTTTCTTTCATTCCTTTCGGGTGGGAGGTGGTAGGTGGAACAGCGTGATGTGATGGGGTAAAAGGCCCCTAACCGCTCCAGGTTGAATTCTGGGTGGGGGCTGAGGGGAAAAAGAGGCCCTCAGTGTCTCTCTTCCTATAGTTACGCATGCTTTCCCCAACCACCTTGCTACCACCACATCCCTACACCTTCACCTTCCCACCAACGCTCACTCCCATCATTATGCCTACCTCTTCCCCTTTGAACTACCCACTCAACTGCTGTATCCATCCCTTCACTTGCTCCAGTGTCACCTCACCCATAACCCTGCATTCACTACATTTTCCTATCCCACTTATTCCCCTCCCAGACACAAGTGATGAGAGGTGAGAAGCCAAGGGCCCCCTCACCTCAACCCGTTTCCTTCCTCTCCTTCCTCCTCGTACACAACCTTCCTAGCTGTTTCTCTCAGATACTCATTTTTCCTTTCAAAATTCAATTTTTTAAAATTAAAAAAGGGAACTTTCTCTCTAGTTCTAGCTTTGTCTGTATCTCTCTCTTTCTATTCCCCCACTTGCCATCTCTCCACTCCTTTCTCTCCCTCCTTCAACTTCTCCCTCCCTGAATCCCCCCTCAACTGTTCACCTCAACTTCCACCTCATCTCTCTCCCCTCAACTCCCCATCCTTTAATGCCCTTCCTCTTTTCTCAACTCTCCCTCCCCCATCCACTCAATCCAATTTCAGATCAAGAGTCACAGGGGAAATATTAACTACAAGCTCAGAGCATTAATAGAAGAACATAAGAAATAGGAGCAGGAGTAGGCCATACAGCCCCTCGAGCTTGCTCCACCATTCAATCAGATCATGGTTGATCTTCAACCTCAACTCCACTTTCCTGCCCGATCCCCATATACCTTGATTCCCCGAGAGACAAAAATCTATCTATCTCAGCCTTGAATATACTCAACGACTCAGCATCCACAGCCCTCTGGGGTAGAGAATTCCAAAGATTCACAACCCTCTGAATGAAGAAATTCCTCATCTCAGTCTTAAATGGCCATCCCCTTATCCTGCAACTATGCCCTCTAGTTCTAGACTCTCCAGCCAGGGGAAGTATTAAATATCCTGTATTCAAACACACAAAAGACAACACAATGAATAAATTCAATAATTATGAAATATACAATTTTTTGAATGTATTGGGAGTAAACTTCGCCGCTTGGGGGGTAACCTGGCGGAGAGGAACAGCCACTCATTGGAGAACCCGCCCAATTTTTGTTCCACTGAAACCCGCTAAATATGTTATTGCCTTATTCCTCACTACTATCTACCCATTACAATCTTGCAGGACCTAATGTGGTGCAAAGCTGTGCACACAAACAAGGGAGCTAAAAGTTCCATGTAGCTTGCTCTCCATGAGCCTCGTGGACATGAACAGATTGCCGGCTGAAGTAGAAGTCAGTCAACTGTGCTGAATTTGGAAAGAGTATCAGCAAGTCCTCAGTGATTGTGGATACATATGTGCGGCTAAACAGAAGGAATATTTGTTATACCAGAGAACACATCAGAAAATGACTGGGATCAACTATTTTTCTATACTATGAAATGTATTACTAACTCCAGTTTATCTGTATTTTGTGTAATATCAAATGCAGCCCTGGATGACTGGAATGGATTTGGCAATTGAAGGTGCACCTCTGTAATTAATATTAAACACTCAGAAAAGAGTTAACACTGTTTTGTAAGAATCTGCAATGCAGCACATTATAGCCAGTGCACGCCCCAGCCACATGAACATGGGCCAAGCCTGATATTAAATTCGGTATCGATTTCTTTGTGCAACACACTCCTTACACAGCACATCAGTCTCACTCATCCGTTGGAGAAAAATAAGCAGTGCAAGATGCAGAGCCTGATCCAAAGCCAATCTTTACTGTACTGCAACAAAAATCTGTAAACATAAATTAAAATTTTACATTTTCTGCTTTGCACTCAAGTCTCTCTTTAATCAGGAAATGGAAATAATGAAGGCATTCAAGAACTGTCCACAGCAATAATTTAAAGGAATCTGATTTTGCTTTGAAATAAAGCCAACTTTTACTGTATAAAATTTATAGGAAGGACAAAGTAAACTAGGCTGCAACCACAGTGAGACAAGACCCCTAATCTGTTAACCAACATGTGATGTAGCTTATATGTAATACTACGGAGGCAATGTCATTGGCACCTTGCTGATGGTATCAACAGCTTGGATATATGGAAGTTAATCATAACATTATTTTAACCTTTATATGGTGGCCCATGAGGCTCTAGGATAACACACTGAAGTGGGCCACAAAGACAAAAAGCTTGGACTACACTTTGTGGTCTAGGAACAGTGGTTTTGTTAGTAGACAGAAAATGGTCACAATGTTCTATTTCCCTAGATTCCCATTTCTTCTCTTTTTCTCTCTCTATTATTTTTTTTTAAAAACGGGAACAAAAAAGGTCTCTGCACTATACACTATTCCACAAGCTGGGTGTTCAACCTTTTCTCAAGGCCTTTGCACTGCGTATATACCTGCCAGTACTACTCAGGAGCTGGGTGTGAGTGAAATGGGATAGCGAAAATTTTCTACATATAAACATATATAAAAACAGATCTTCATTGTATCTTAATTTGCTATAGTTCAATTACATTGCATTTGTCCATTATTACTGTTCATTCTTACTGTTATTCACCATTCAACTTCCAATTATTTGAATTCCGAGCCTCTCACTATGAAAAGCCGGACCGTAGTCATTTGTACCAGCAGATAATTATGCTCAGAAAGGAAGTCCCCCACAAATTGAGCTGTTTAATGCCAAACTTCTTACATTTCCATCTGAGTTTTTCACATACCATGTCTCAAACATAAAATCTGGGTCAATAGTTTCAAATTCATGTACGTTTTTGGCTACAACAAGCTTAGGATACACCAGATAATATAACCAACAAACAGGAGATCATAGGGAGGTCAGTCTGGCATTGCAGTGGCTCTTGTGATGTGGGTACAGAGAACTCACACTGTAAACATTACTGTCTGCATATATAATTAGTGTGCTCATCCCCACAATGCGGTAAATGCTGTTATTCCAACATCACAACTGAAGTTTAGAAATGTTTTCTACATTTGTGACTTCTCAAACCATCTGGTCCTATAATATAACTGGATCACTGAAAACTTTATCTTCAACTTCATTACTGCCGATGTCAAACTAAAAAGTTGTTGCTGTCTCAATTCCCACTTCATTGCTTTACAAAGAACCAGAAATTTAAATAGGTTGGAAATATTAGCAAACCACCAAAATACTAAACTTAACATAGAAAACAGGAGCAGGAGTAGGCCATTCGAGCCTGCTCCACCATTCAATATGATCATGGCTGATCCTCTATCTCAATACCATTTTCTCGCTCTCTTCCCCATACCCCTTGATGCCTTGTGTCTAGAAATCTATCTAGCTCCTTCTTAAATATATTCAGTGACTTGGCCTCCACAGCCTTCTGTGGTAGAGAATTCCACAGGTTCACCACCGAGTGAAGAAATTTCTCCTCATCTCAGTCCTAAATGTCCTACCCTGTATCCTGAGACTGTGACCCCTCGTTCTGGACCCCCCCACCCATGTGAAACATCCTCCCTGCATCCAGTCTGTCTAGCCCTGTCAGAATTTTATATGTTTCAATGAGATCCCCTCTCATTCTTCTAAACTCGAGTGAATACAGACCGAGTCGACCCAATCTCTCCTCATATGACAGTCCTGCCATCCCAGGGATCAGTCTGGTGAACCTTCACTGCACTACCTCTATGGCAAGTATATCCTTTCTTGGGTAAGGAGACCAAAACTGCACACAATACTCCAGGTGTGGTCTCACCAAGGCCCTGTATAACTGTAGTAAGACATCCTTGCTCCTTTAATCAAATCCTTTTGCAATGAAGGCTAACATACCATTTGCCTTCCTAACTGCTTGCTGCACCTGCATGTTTGCTTCAGTGACTGGTGTATAAGGACACCCAGGTCCCTTTGTACATCAACATTCCCCAATCTATCACCATTTAAATAATACTCTGCCTTTGTGTTTTTTCTTCCGAAGTGGATAACTTCATATTTATCCACCTTATACTGCAGCTGCCATGTATTTGCCCACTCAACTTGTCTAAATCTCCTTGAAGCCTCTTTGCATCCTCCTCACAACTCATGATCCCACCTAGTTTTGTGTAGTCAGCAAACTTGTAAATATTACATTTGGCTCCCTCATCCAAATCATTGATATATATTGTGAATAGCTGGGGCCCAAGCACTGGTCAACTTATGCCCATTACTGACAGGGTTATTGTGTTTCAAAACTAGTTCTTTAATATTAAGTTTACTGAACACAGACATACTAGAGCAACTTTCTAGTGACTTAATTCAGAACTCAAGACAAGAAAATCAGGTTAACATGCAAGTTTACAAGTATATTTCTAAGTACTATAGGCTATATGCTGATTTTTGCAGGAGACTGAGCTGTTTGTCTCCCAACAGCTAGCAGATACACTATGAAAGTTTCTACCAGTGAGTGGAGAGGAGGGGCTAGAGTGTCCGAACATCAGTGCACTCAACTCTCATCATGTATACACCACCTGTAGGCCAAAACCTGGAAAATGTGTTTTATTAGACAGGTTCTGATGAGGACCCAGGTGTACATTACGCAAGCACTTGTATGTATGAGTAACGTTTAAAGCAGTGATATCAAATATATGAGGACAGTCAAAGCTGATAAAAGGCCTGTCAATTGAAAAGTACAGTTGATGTGAAACAGAATCGGGACCTTACATAATGTCATAGCCGCAAATTGCACCAACACCTTTCTCTTCTCTGTTCCTTTCCCCATGTGTAAGTGTTTAGATACTGTTTTATTTAGAAATTTGCAATGTAGCTAACCAGAGAAACAACAAATATCTAATATAAACAAAGTCAATGACCTTTGTTATACCTGCTCTTTTCATGCTCTGTATACTAAAGACCATCAAGCCATCTTGGATGGTGACTTTGTTCCTTCCTCATCTACATGCTACCCATAGACATCATCCAGAAACATGGGAGTCAGCATTCACATGTACGCTGACACCACCCACTCTAATTCTCCGTCAATTCCCTCGACCCGTGTTGCCAGACTGCTTGCCCAACATAGTGTCTTAGATGAGCAGCAATTTCCTCCAGTTAAACACTGGGAAGACTGAAGAGATCGTCTTCGGCTCCTGCTACAAACTCTGTATCCTAGCCACTGATTCGATCCCTTCTCAGGCTGAAACAGACTATGCACAAACTTGGCATCATATTCAATCCTTAGCTGAGCTTCTGACCCCATATGCTCTCCATCACAAAGACTACATACTTCCACCTCTAATATCACCCGCCTCTCCTACCCTACCTCAGCATCAGTGCCAAATCCCACAACTGTGCCTTTCTCACCACCAGGCTCAATTATCCCAATGCTCTTCTGGCTGGCCTCCCATTCACTTCACCCTCCATTAACTTCAGTTCATCCAAAGCTCTGCTACCTGTGGGCTATCCAACACCAAGTCTCACCCCTATCCTTGCTGATCTACATTGGCTTCCAGTCAGCCAACACCTCCGAATTAAAACTCTCATCGTGTTTCAATCCGTTCATGGCTTTGCTCCTTCCCGTCTCTCTAACCGCCCCTAGCCCTACAATCCTGCCCCCCCCTAAACACAATGTTCCTCCGATTCTGGTCTTTCTTGCATCCCCACCTCCTTCACCCATTAGTAGCCATGCCTTCAGCCACCTAGGTCCCACTCCCTGGAATTCCCTGCCTAAGCCCCTCCACCTTCCCTTCCTCCTTTAACCAAGCTTTTGATCAACCACCATAATATCTCCCCCTTTGGTTCAGCGCACATTTATTTCTGATTACATAAAATGTTACAGTAGAGAAACAGGCCATTCGGCCCAACAGGAATGCTGGTCCACACGAGCCTCCTCCCACCTTACAGATTACACCTCCAAGAAGCACCTCAGGGCATTTTTCTATTTTAAAAGGTGCTGTATACACGCAAGTTGGAATTGTTTGTTTTGAGATAAGCAACATACTGCAAGACAATCTTAATTCTACATTTTACTGGCTTGTCATTGACTCCCCCACCCCGAACTGACAGTGTTCCCCACAAAATACTCGCTGAAATTCTTGAGTTCTCACCAATCCTGACACTCAGTCACATGGACAGTTTACCCACTTGAAAGTTGATCAAATAATATTAGTCACTAATAAAACTGACAGCTTCCATTAGGTCACAGCTTCCCACTCTTGCAAGCTAACTCGTTTTAAAGAACTGGTGCTCCAAGCTGTTCCATTTCTTTAAATATTTACATTCCCAAATTAAAAGGCAGAAGAATAAAACATATTTTATATGACATGGTACATGAACATCTCAAAATATTGTAAATTCCTCTTTCTCCTAACTTTCACTCAAGTTTCTTGTTAAACTACTTATTTTGATCCACTTTAACAGCGATTATGGGGCTTGATCAGTGAAATATTTTGGCCAGTATAAACATGCCCTCCCAACCAAAGACCCTTCCCAGGTCACATACCATTCCCCAAGAGGACAAGCAGACCACCTTCTCCAATGTTCCTCGAGCCAGCGGTAGGTGAGCAATGTCACCTATTAGCTTTTACTCATCCCCCCCACCCCTCAAATAGGATAGCTTTTAAAACGATGTGGAAAGTTCAAAGGAAGACACCAAGGCATATTATTGTGTTCCACTTCACATAGCTGGTACAAAGTCCTAAATTCTACTGCAACCAGTTGTCAAACAACAAAGCTTCACATCATTCTTACAATCAGGGAAATGTGGAGAAAAAAAATTCATTTGCGCCTTTTTTTTACTTGCATAAAATCAATTACAAAAGTGATGGGCTGGCATACAGACAGCAATTCTTTTAGTGCTTATGGCTTAAGTGCAAACCAAGAGGGAAATATCAGGAGTATTTTTACAAAGTTACACAATTTTCATTTGCTGAATGTTTGTTTCAAATTCAAAGGAATGTACATGTTTTATTATTTGCCAACATATATTCATTAAAAACTTGGTCTTTCTGGCAGTCTCATTGTAAAACATGTGGCCTAAACACGCTGCCCGTTTACAGCATAATGTGGACCAAGCACTATTAGATAATTTAGTGCATTTTTACATTGGACACTAAGGTGACAGATTGGCATTGAGCAGCTAATGATCCATAGCAACTTGCGTCATACAAAACATTAACAAATCTTTTAGCTCTTAACCTTACTTCAGAATATTATTTGCATAAAAGATGAGTTTTAAACATAGTTACACGGTGAAGTACAATCATCTTTTCAAAAAACAAAACTTTAAAAGTATTTTGTCTGGCATGAAACGGCTGAGAAAATTGCTATACGCTGAGTAAACATTACTACTGGTACGGGCACTATTTAACAAATCTCACTCACAAGGGACAAGTGCAGCAAAAAATGAGTTCTGACGAAGAGTCTAAACCTGAAACATTGATCAGTCTTTTCTCTTTTCAGATACTGCCTGACCAGCAGTGTAGTTCCAGCATTTTCTGTTTTCATTAAAGCAAAAGATGTTGTAGATGAATATTTTAAATACAAAGATTTTTTTTCAACATTACATACTAATAGCAGCAAGTAACTTGCTGAGGAATACAAGGCTATCACCTTGGAAATAAAGATATCAGGGTTATTGAGCAGTCAAACATCTGGGAATGTGTAGGCAATTATATGACAAAGGCTGGTGACAATTAGTAACACATTCTCTAAAACACAATACGCAATTCCAAATATCACATCACATGCAGAAAGCAACATTTTAACAAGTTACAATGTTGAGCAGTTGGTTTATGATAAAAGACTGCTGAGTCAGTCTCTCATTAATCAACAATAACTGGAAAAGCTCATGACCTCTTCTGAATACACACTGCCTAAACAGTCGCCTGTCTCTATTATAAACACTGGAGTTAAAAGATAAAGTACGGCAACATTCTCCCTAATTCCATCCCTCAAAGCAAAATGTCAGAATATGATAAATCAAAATCAGTCAGTCTGATTATACAAAGAACTTTCTATAGCAAACTATAAATTTTGAACACTAATAATTCAATGTGGCATCTTGTATTAATATAACAAGATCCCAAATGAACTCAAAGTCCTATAAATTTCCATAATGAAGTAGTAGAGATCACCAAGACTATAATCCTTTGTTACTTAGGAATTGCTAGACAAAAGAAAACATCAAGGTCCATCTAGCTCGCCTTCTACAGAACTGCACAACTTCATGTAAAAATCTGAAACACACTTGTATTTATATAGCACCTTATTGCATCTCCCAGAAACTTCTCAAAGCAGTTTGTTACAGTGAATTACTTTGGAGTGCAGTAACTTATGTAGGCAAACATGACAGCCATTATGCCCACTAGATCCCACAAACAATAATGTCATGAACAAACTGTTGATCTGTATCATCAATGTAGACCCTGAAAATGTTTGGTGATTTTCCTGAAAAATAGTCAATAGCCTGAAACCATTAAACTCCCTGAGTTTAATGGTTTCAGGCTATTGACTATTTTTGGCTATCGAAAACAGAGTAGAACAGATGTTCAAAATTATTACTAACCCCAAAGTCCTACAGATGTGACCATGTAGCACAGATTGGTCAGCATTGTTAGGTGATTAAAATGTGAACGATTCAGGTTATGTAATAAAAATGAATCTTCCGCTCAATCCTTATAGTCGTTAGAGCCAAATCATGTGTTGATTTTGATGCAAGACAGCAAAGTATCCGTTACTATACATATTTATGTAAAGTACTTGAACTACATAATCAGACATTTAGCCTCTACTTCAGCCTAGGACAAAACTGTCTCACAGTTTTACCTGATGAAACAATTTAAATACACTCCAGTTCATTTTGGTGCGTCACACTGTACCACCAGCATTAGTTTGACAAACAGTTTCCCACTATTTTAAAACCAACCACTTCTATATCTTCCATACACAGAGCCCCAATGCCACCATGATCCATGATTTAACTGGTTAATTTTCTTAACCAGTATGTTTCCAGCCCAACGAGGAAGGAGGCATTGCTGGACTTGGTTCTAGGGAATGAGGTGGGCCAAGTGGAGCAAGTGTCAGTGGAGGAGCAGTGAACATAGTATCATAAGGTTTAGAATAGCTATGGAAAATGACACAGACCACTCTAAAGTAAAAATACTCAATTGGAGGGGGGCCAATTTCAATGGGATGAGATCAGATCTGGCCCGGGTAAATTGGAATCAAAGGCTGGCAAGCAAAACTGTAATTGAACAGTGGGCGACCCTTAAGGAGGAGATGGTTTGGGTACAGTCTAGGCACATTCCCACGAGGCAGAAAGGTAGGGCAACTAAAGCCAGAGCTCTCTGGATGACAAAAGAGACAGTGAGTAAGATGAAACGGAAAAAAGGGGCATTTGACAGATGTCAGGTTGATAACACAAGTGAGAACCAGGCAGAATATAGAAAGCTCAGAGGGGAAGTGAAAAAGGAAATGAGGGGCAAAGAGAGAGTATGAAAATAGACTGGCAGCCAACAAAAAAGGGAATCCAAAAGTCTTCTACAGGCATGTAAACAGTAAACAGGTAGTAAGGAGGGGTGGGACCGATTAGGGACATAAAGGAGATCTACTCATGGAGGCAGAGGGGATGGCTGAAGTACTAAATGAGTACTTTGCATCTCCTTTACCAAGAAGATGCTGCCAGAGTCTCAGTAAAGGAAGATATAGTTGAGATACTGGTTGGGCTAAAAATTGGTAAGAGGTACTTGAAAGGCTAGCTGTACTTAAAGTAAATAAGTCACCCAGTCCAGATGAGATGCATCCTAGGTTGCAGAGAGAAGGGTGGAAATTGCGGAGGTACTGGCCATAATCTTCCAAACATCCGTAGATACGAGGGTGGTGCCAGAGGACTGGAGAATTGCAAATGTTACACCCTTGATCAAAAAAGGGTGCAAGAATAAACCCAGCAACTATAGGCCAGTCAGTTTAACCTCCGTGGTGGGGAAACTTTTAGAAATGTTCATTCTGTCCCAGATTATCGGTCACTTGGACGAGGGTGGACTGATTAGGGAAAGCCAGCACGGATTTGTTAAAGGAAAATCGTGTTTAACTAACTAGATACAGTTTTTTTGATGAGGTAAGAGAGGGCAGTTGAGGGCAATGCAGTTGATGTGGTGTATATGGACTTTCAAAAGGCGTTTCATAAAGTACCGCAGGGTAGGCTTATCATCAAGATTGTGGACCATGGAATAAAGGGGGCAGTAGCAGCACGGATACAGAATTGGCTAAGGGATGGAAACAGACCGTAACGGTGAATGGTTGTTTTTCGGACTGTAGGGAGGTGTACAGTGGTGTTCTCCAGGGGTCAATGCTGGGACCACAGCTTTTCTTGATATATATTAATGACTTGGACTTGGGTGTACAGGGCACTATTTCAAAATTTTCAGATGACACGAAACTTGGAATGGTAGTAAACAGTGAGGAGGATAGTGATAGACTTCAAGAGGATATAGACAGGCTGGTGGCATGAACAGACACGTAGCATTTGAAATTTAACACAGAAAAATGCGAAGTGATACATTTCAGTAGGAAGAACGAGGAGAGGCAATATAAACTAAAGGGCACAACTCTAAAAGGGGTACAGGAACAGAGAGATCTGGGGGTATATGTGCACAAATCGTTGAAGGTAGCAGGGCAGGTTGAGAAAGCAGTTAAAAAAGCATACAGGATCTTGGGCTTTATAAATAGAGGCACAGAGCACAAAAGTATGGAAGTCGTGATGAACCTTTATTAAATACTGGTTTGGTCACAACTGGAGTATTGTGTCCAGTTCTGGGCACTGCACTTCAGGAAAGATGTGAAGGCCTTAGAGAGGGTGCAGAAGAGATTTACTAGAACGATTCCAGGGACGAGGAACTTTAGTTACGTGGATAGACTGGAGAAGCTGGGGTTGTTCTCCATGGAACAGAGACGGTTGCGAGTTGATAAGAGGTATTCAAAATCGTGAAGGGTCTAGACAGAATAGATAGAGAGAAACTGGCAGAAAGGTCAAGAGCCAGAGGATATAGATTTAAGGTGACTGGCAAAAGAATCAAAGATGGCATGAGGAAAAGTTTTTTTAAAACACTGAGTGGCTCGGAACTGGATTGCACTGCCCGAGGGGGGCGGTGGAGGCAGATTCAATTGTTGCCTTCAAAGGGGAACTGGATAAGTACTTGAAAGGAAAACATTTGCAGGGCTACAGGGAAAGGGCGGGGGAGTAGGACTAGCTGGATTACTCTTGCATAGAGCCGGTGCGGACTTGATGGGCCAAATGGCCTCCTTCTGTGCTGTAACCTTTCTATGGTTCTATGATTTAACATATATTAAATTGAGAGCATACACATTGAATTGAGCTAGCATAATTAATTATACTTAAATAAAAACAGAAAATGCTGGAGAAGCTCAGCAAGTCAGGCAGCATCTGTGGAGAAGAAACAGTTAACGTTTCAGGTCGAAGACCTTTCAAAACTGTTGGCTAAAAACTGCATATACAATATACTGTTGGCTTCCTCAAGTCAGCTCTGCAGCCATCTATTTTTTTTCTGCATGTGAATTTCAGATGATGTATGCACAAAATTTACACATTCATTTAAAAGATAACCAGAAAAAACAATGCGTGGAATGACATGTTATACAACAGGCAGCGCTCGAGTGGGAAAGGCTCATCACATTTATGCCTCCAGATTATACTGGTATTTAACCAAATCAGCACCAGCACTAAATCTATGCCACGGTTCCAGTCCTGTTAAATGGGTGCTGATTCAGCATGGATAATTTGCCATATTTTGACTGTCAAACAGATTTCAGGTCTGACAATATAAACGGGGTACCAATGATAACTATGTATGATTAATACCATGCTGAAAATAGCAGACAAACTTTACAGAATTTATAATAAGCAATAAGACACGGCTTGATAGGTTGGAAATATAATGTACGTTTTGAGATGACAGTTTACAAAAACACATTTTGAAAGGTTAGCCTGTAGACTGTACAGTTAAATCACCCAAGTATTAATTGACTTAGCTTCAGTAACTATTTATGGTGAAGCATTCCATATCTTAAGTCTGCATCAAGAAATTCCATCTAACTTGCCCCTTTGTGCTCCTAATACTACTTCTGAATTCATGCCCCCTTGTTACTGATTCATCAACTAACAGAAATAATCTTTTCACTTTTCACCCATTCAAACTGATTCAATTTTTCAAACTTTTTAGATGCTTCTGTACGCCAGTGAATACAACCCTAACTATATGCTCTCATTTCTTTTATTATCATTGTAAGTCCATGTTTTCCCATGTGTCCAATATCCTTTCTTTAATGAGGTGCCAAAACTGCATACTGTACTTGAACTGAGGCCTGTATTGTGCAGATTCACCAACATCTCTGTGCTCTGTATTCAATGCCCCCATGCAATCAAACCAGACTCTCATTTGCCCTTTTATGCCTTTTGCCACCTGAAACCCTTCCTAATGATCTGTGTGGCTGCATCCCTAGATCTCTCTCGCAGTCCGTTGAGAATTTTACTATTTATGGTTTATTTCCATGCTCGTTTTTTTTTCACTAAAACACACTGCTTCACATTTATCTACTTAGTCTAACTAGACTGCATTTGCCACATATCTGCCTAATTCTCTAATCTGTTTACATCCATCTCTAGTCTCCCAAATACTTCCTCAGTTTCCCATGCCCTTTAATTTGCCAGAATCATAGAAATTACAGCACAGGAGGCTAATTCTGAACACCATGCCAATGCTGGGTCTTCAAATGGCGTTACCCTCCCTGTCTTTGACATTCTCTTTTTCCTTTTCAAACCCAATTCCCTTTAAAATTATTATAGCCACTTGTGGTAAAGCATTCTTAGCTCTAATAACCCTCGGTGTGAAAAAATGTCTTCCAACTTTCCCCCACTCTTCTAATGATAATCCTGAGTATATACATAGTTAGCGATTCGTCAACCAGTGGACACAATCTTTCACTATCTACCTTCTGAAAACCTTTCAATCTTAAAAACCTCTATTAGATTCCCCTCTTAGAACATAAGAAATAGGAGTAGGGCACATGGCCCCTCAAGCCTGGACCGCCATTCAATAAGATCATGGCTGATCTTCAACCTCAACTCCACTTTCCTGCCCAGTCCCCATATCCCTTGATTTCCCTAGAGTCTAGAAATCTGTCTATCTCAGCCTTGAATATATTAAACGACTCAGCATCCACAGCCCTCTGGGGTAGAGAATTCCAAATCTTCACAACCCTCTGAGTGAAGAAATTACTCATCTCAATCTTAAATGGCCAACCCCTAATCCTGCGACTATGCCCCCTAGTTCTAGACTCTCCAGCCATGGGAAACAAGCTCTCAGCATCTACCGTCAAGCCCCCTAATAATCTTATATGTTTCAATGAGATCACCTCTCATTCTTCTAAACTCCAGAGAGTATAGGCCCATTCTACTGAGGCGAGGTTGAGGACAACCCTCTCATCCCAGGAATTAATCTAGTGAACCTTCGCTGCACCGCCTCTAAGTATATCCTTCCTTAGATAAGGAGACCAAAACTGTACACAGTACTCCAAGTGAGGAATCACCAAAGCCCTGTACAACTGCAGTAAGACTTCCTTACTTTTGTACTCCAACCTCCTTGCAATAAAGGCCAACATTCCATTTGCTTTATTAATTGCTTGCTGTACCTGCATGCTAACTTTTTGTGTTTCTTGTATGAGGACACCCAAGTCTCTCTGAACACCAACTTTTAATAGTTTCTCACCATTTAAAAAATATTCTGTTTTTCTATTCTTCCTACCAAAGTGAACAACCTTAAACTTCTCTGTTCCAGTGAGAAAAAAATTGTTACATCCTTTCTTCATAACTATAATCCCTCAAACCTGGTAGTCTATTGAATCCTCATTGTAACCTTTACATAGCTCTAATATCCTTTCTAAATCAGAGTGCCGAGATCTGGATGTAATATCCCAACTGTGACTTAATCAATGTCTTGTATAAATTCAACATGCCTTCCACACTTTTATATTCAATCTTATGTGCAAAACCCAGAATACCATTTCCCTTTTATGGCCTTCTCTACCTGCATTCCCAACTTTAAAGATCAATGTTTTTGCATCCCTAGATCTCTTATGTTAAGAATCTAACCATTTAGGGCATATTTCCTTCCACTGGGAACCAAAGGTCAGGTACAGATAGGACAAATTCAGACCAGGAAACGGGAAGTAGAAAAGCAGTTAGTGATGTAGTTAGCGACTCAAAGGCAAAGGTTAAACAAAGTTCAGCACAGGAATTTGACGGGGTTAAAGGGTATGTACTTCAATGCAAGAAGTATTGCAAACAAAGCAGATGAGCTAAGGGCACAGATAGACACATGGGAGTATGATATCATTGCTATAACAGAAACCTGGCTTAAAGAGGGGGATAATTGGCAGCTCAATATCCGTGGATATAGAGTTTTCAGGCAAGATAGAGTGGGTGATAAAAAAAGGTGGGGGGGCAGCATTATTGGTTAAAGAATTAATTACAGTTGTGAGAAGGGATGATATGCTAAATGGATCATCAATCGAGGCCATATGGGTTGAGCGAAGAAATAAAAAAGGGGCAGTCACACTACTAGGAGTGTACTATAGACCCCTGAATAGCAAAAGGGAGATAGAAGAACAATTATGTAGGCAAATTTCTGAGTGCAAAAATAAGAGGGCAATAATAGTAGGGGCCTTCAACTACCCTAACATCAACTGGGATTCAAACAGTATGAGGGGCACAGAGGGCGCAAAATTCTTGATCGATGTCCAGGAGAACTTTTTTAGCCAGTACATGACAAGCCCAACAAGAGGGGATGCAATTCTGGATTTAGTCCTGGGAAATGAAGATGGGAAAGTGGGTGAAGTGACAGTGGGTGACCATATTGGGGATAGTGACCTCAATTCAGTTAGTTTTAGCATTATTATGGAAAAGGACAGAGTTAAATCAGGAGTAAACGTTTTAAATTGGGGGAAGGCAAATTTTACAGAACTAAGAGGTGATTTGGCAGAAGTGGACTGGACACGACTACTTTAGGAGAAATCAGTGGCAAGCACTAAAAAGTGAAATTCTACGGGTACAATGCAGACATGTCCCCTCAAAGAAAAAGGGTGGCACTGCCAAATTTAAAGCCCCCTGGTTGTCTAGAAGTATACGGGGCAAGCTAAAGCAGAAAAAGAAAGCTTATGAATGTCACAGAAAACTAAATACTGCAGAAAGCCTAGAGGAGTATAGAAAGTACAGGGATGAGGTAAAAAAGGAAATAAGAAAAGCAAAGAGAGGGCATAAAAAAATATAAGCTAGTAAGATTAAAGAAAACCCAAAGATGTTTTATCAGTACATTAAGAACAAGAGAATAGCTAAGGAAAAGGTGGGACCTATCAGCGATGATAAGGATAACTTGTGTGTAGAAGCAGAGGATGTGGGTAGAGTTTTAAATGAATATTTTGTCTCCGTATTCACAAAGGAAAGGGATGATCCGGACGTAGTAGTTAAAGAGGAGAGGTGTGAAATATTGGATACGGTAAACATAACGAGAGAGGAAGTACTGGAGGGACTGGAATCCTTGAAAGTTGATAAGTCACCAGGGCCGGACAGATTGTTTCCTAGGCTATTGAAGGAAGCCAGGGAGGAAATAGCGGATGCTCTGAGGATCATTTTCCAATCCTCACTAGATACAGGGGAGGGACCGGAGGACTGGAAGACTGCAAACGTAGTACCATTGTTTAAAAAGGGTACGAGGGAAAGGCCGAACAATTATAGGCCGGTCAGTCTTACCTCGGTGGTGGGAAAACTATTAGTTTACCCTATCTCTCAGTATTGATTCTATCATTTGGAAAGGCATGGTTTAATCAGGGATAGTCAGCATGGATTTGTTCAGGGATGGTCATGCCTTACAAATCTGATTAAATTCTTTGAGGAAGTGACAAGGAGGATTGATGAGGGTAGTGCAGTGGATGTTGTTTACATCGATTTTAGTAAGGCATTTGACAAGGTCCCACATGGCGGACTGGTCAGAAAGGTAAAAGCCCATGGGATACAGGGAAATGTGGCGAATTGGATCCAAAATTGACTCAGTAACAGGAAACAAAGGGTAAAAGTCGTTGGATGTCTTTGCGAATGGAAATCCGTTTCCAGTGGTGTGCCACAGGGCTCAGTGTTGGGTCCCTTGCTATTTGTGGTATATAGTAATGATTTGGACTTGAACGTAGGGGCATGATTGGCAAATTTGCAGATGACAAAAATTGGCCGTGTAGTTGATAGCTGTAGACTCCAAGAAGATTTCAACAGGTTGGCGGAGTGGGCGGAAAAGTGGCAAATGGAGTTCAACCCGGAGAAGTGTGAGGTAATGCACTTAGGGAGGGCAAACAGTAAAAGGGAATATGCAGTAAACAGGAATATATTGAGGGGTAGAGGAAGTGAAAGACCTTGGACTGCATGTGCACAGGTCCCTGAAGGTGACAGTACAGGCAGATAAGGTTGTGAAGAAGGCATACGGAATGCTCTCCGTTATTAGCCGAGGTATAGAATACAAAAGCAGGGATGTAATGATGGAACTGCATAAAACGCTGGTAAGGCCACAGCTGGAGTATTGTGTGCAGTTCTGGTCACCACATTACAGGGAGGACGTAATTGCTCTGGAGAGAGTGCCAAGAAGATTTACAAGAATGTTGCCAGGGCTTGAAAATTGCAGCTACAAGGAGAGATTGGATAGGCTGGTGTTGTTTTCCTTGGAGCAGAGGAGTGACTTGATCGAGGTGTACAAAATTATGAGGGGCCCAGATAGAGTAGACGGGAAGTATCTGTTTCCCCTAGCGGAGAGTCCAAGAACTCGAGGACATAGATTTAAGCTGATTGGCGGAAGGATTAGAGGGGACAGGAGGAAAAACTTTTTTACCCAGAGGGTGGTGAGTGTATGGAATTCGCTGCCCGAATTGGTGGTAGAGGCAGGGATCCTCAACTCTTTTAAAAAATACCTGGACCTGCACCTAAAGTGCTGCAAACTGCAGGGCTACGGACCGGGTGCTGGAAGGTGGGATTAGAATGGGCACCTGGTTGCTCTTGGCGCCAGCGCGGACACGACGGGCCAAATGGCCCCCTTCTGTGCTGTACCTTTTCTATGGTTCTACTGTTCTTTTTCCTCTGAAAATGTACTATTTCACATTTCTCTGCATTGAATTGAATCGAATCTGCCACACCATTTTGAGCGCCCATTTTATAAACCTGATTATTATACATTTTCCTGCAAACTTCCTCAGTTTGCCATGTCCCTAATTTTACATCAACAATCTTACAATTGCATTTATCTAACACATTTAATGTAGAAAAGACCAATTAAACTGTTTCAGTGATGTTGATTGAGGGATAAATGCTGGCCGGGACACCAGGAGAACTCATCTGCGTTTCTTTGAACATTGGCATGGGATCAGTTATATCTACCCGAGGAAGGAGAGGAGACCTCCGTTTAACAACACATCCAAAAGACAGCACCTCTGACAGTACAGCACTCCCTTAGTACTACGCTGGAATGTCAGCCAAGATTGTGGCCTAGAGCTTCTGTTTTAGGCGTAATCTGCAATTGGGCGCAAATTGCCCTGGAAAATTGCGCCGTTTAGGTTAGTTTGGGTTTCCGCTAAAATGCACTTGCATAATTACGAACATAAAATCTTCCACGAACCAGCGCAGTTCGACAGTTTAATAGAGCGTAATCGTTTTTTTATTGCAATAAAAAAAATTAATTGATGTATTTAAAAATGGTAACCTGGTGCCGTTTTATTAATACGGCTGAAAATGGGTTCCACACAAAAAATAAGCATTTTTAATAAGTGTCCAGTCCTCCACCTGTGAGTAAGCTGATTTTAAATCACTGAAAATAATTTAAAACTATACTGAACCAATTACTACTTTCATTGGTATACACTAGTCAGTTTCTTAGTAAATTTTTTTTTATATATGTAAAAACATTTAAAATGTGCCTGCTAGTACCTATGTGCCTAAGAAAATGAGCTTAATTTGAAGACCCTCCTCGAGCGACCGTAGGTGGGCACGATAGGCGGAAACGCGCCATCCTCGTTATTTCGGTCAGGGCGTGGCCAGTTTTGGGGGCGGAGCCACCTTCAACTAAATGATTTTTGAACCAGCACAAAAGATCGCGGATACTTGAAATACACAATGTAATTTATGCCCAGCATAAATTGACTTTCCACGATCTTTTGCGCTGATAAAACCAGCGCAATAATGCGGAAACTGTACCTCTATGTGCTCAAGTCCTTGAGTGGGGCTTGAATCCACAACCATCGTGCTCTTTTCCACTCTGACATCTTTCTTTTTTTACTTAGTAAATTCAGTTTGATCACTGGCCTCAATTATTTCCCTTCAGATTACTTCTTACCTTGAACTAGCTCCTCACTGGACTTGGAATGTACTGAATTAAAAAAACATTTCTGAATGCATTCTTGAACCCTCCCCATTTTGGACACCTCTGGAAAGTTAAGGTCCCTCATAATTACCTTTAAAAATGTCTAAAGCATCTTTCTTTTTCACTGTTTAGTAGTCTATAACAGACACTCAATATTGCTCCAATGCTTTTCTATTTCTCAATTCAATCCAGAGACTCAATCTGATCACCTTCAATAATACCCTTTCGTGCACTGTAATCATGTTCTCCATTGGTAATACCATCTTGCCTTCCTTTTTACTTACTGTTAGTCTTCTGAAAATTTTACAAACAAATGTTTAGCGCCCAATCCTGCTGTGGGTGTAGCCAAGTTTCTCAAAGCGATGTGATATCATACCGCTCCATAACAATTACATTCCTTTTTATTGCACATTTGTATTTTGACATTTCAACCCTGTCCCACTGCCATTCCTTGGCATTCTTACTGTTTCATTCACTACATTTATTCTTGACCCTCCCTACTCTAACGTAGGTGCCTCCATCCCATCTCAATCTCTTTCCTCTCCATCAAACCATACTAAAAACTTTACAGTTTAACAGGAGAAAAACTCTCCTAATTTATAGCCCCCAAAGCAATTGTTTTAACCTGCATTCTCAGCAGATGGTTCAAATCAGGGGGTTTGGGACGCACTTCACATCCTAGCCCAGTCGTGTCCTCACCTGAAAACCACATATGCACACTTTCACCAAGTTCCATCAAAACTACTTTATATAACTTGAAAAAGGTATTGGCTTACATTTATATTTTAATTCTACATTTTCCAGCTTTTTGTCTTAAACTGATATTTTCCCATTTCCATGGATACACTCTATGCAATCGTATTAGAGGACTTGCTGATGGTAAAAGCCTATCACAGAACTAAGTACTACTGGGACTCTCAACATTTTTCACCTTAGGAGTGGGAGCTCCAGCTAATTTTGTTTCTCCCTCTCTAGCTCAGTATGAACATTTGTTGCTCCCCACCTGCTATCTTACCGTTAACTAACTCAGCACAGACCAGGGAACCGAGCCTGGGACCTTTCAGACTTATTTGACTGTGCACCAAAGCAAGTTTAACCAATGGTCTATCAGGGTAGTCCGATAAGGTTTGATTGTAACGGATTTCACTGTGAAACATTGACTTACACCAGTTATTTCCTGTTGCATAGGCCTTCAAGAATAAGTTTTCAATGGGAATGACACTCAGCTAGCTGCCAGTTCATGAACCAGCCTCACCATCCATGAATGCACAGTGCATAACAGAAAGTCTCTCATATCCTCAGGACGTCCCAAAGCACCTTACAGCCAATGAAGTACTTTTGAAGTGTAGTCACTGCTATAATGTAGGGAAACATGGCAACCAAATTGCACACAACAAACTCCCTGCAAATAGTTACTAACCAGATAATCTGTTTTTGAGTGATGTTGGTTGAGAGATAAATATCTGACAGGACGAACTCCCCTACTCTTGCTCAAACAGTGCGATGGACTATTCTACGTCCACC
Organism: Heptranchias perlo; assembly: GCF_035084215.1. Taxonomy (NCBI): domain Eukaryota; kingdom Metazoa; phylum Chordata; class Chondrichthyes; order Hexanchiformes; family Hexanchidae; genus Heptranchias; species Heptranchias perlo. The sequence continues at coordinate 21,246,870 of NC_090340.1, read as the reverse complement.
CAAGGAGGCAGATGGGGCATCGGTTTAACGTCTCATCCGAAAGACGGCACCTCCGACACTTCAGCACTCCCTCAGTGGGAGTGTTAACATGGGTTATGTGCTGAAATCTGGGGGGGGGCTTGAACCCACGACCTTCTGACTCAAGAGGCGAGAGTGCTACCAACTGAGCCACGGCTGACAATATCTAACAGGGATTAGATACCAAAACAACCGTTCAGCGAGTCATGGACCGGCTTCTCCTGCAACACCCGGAGCTGGAATGGGAGTCACGGGTAGGGAGCTGGTGACCAGGGTCCCGTTCACATGGTGCCGAGGAGGGAGGGAGGGAGGGGGGGCTTTATACAGTTAATCGGTCGCGGTTTCCGTGCAGCGAGCGCTGAGCTCACACACACAGTGCGCAGCCCGCGGACCCGCCCGGCCCGGCCCGGCCCCAGCGGCTGTTGTTACCTGCCGTTAACCCGGCCGCTCCACGCGCCTCTGCCGTTATCCGCCCGAGCCGCCGCGCGAGAGTACCCAGCCACCACCGCGCGCCGCCCTCGCTGGACTCCCATTGGGTAGCGGGACTCCCCAGCAGCCACCGCGCTCCCCCCCCACCATTGGCCGACGGTGCGACCCCGGAACAGCCGCGCCACGTGGGCTCTCCACCAATCCCATTGGAGGAGAAGTTTACCTGCGAGCAGCGCGGGCGATTCAAACGGGACCCCATTCATTAAATTACATCCTCGCTATTCTGCAAGGCAGTCAGCCCGAGGATGTACCTGTACGAGTCTGTTTTAGTACGGGAATAAAATAACCCGATTAAAATGCCTGTCTGGAGTCTTTCCTGTTACGCTTTAAACGGCTGCAATAAATTAAAGAGCAACACACTTTTCAGCAAGCTGGCAGAAGGAGCACTGGGGGGGATGTCAGCAACTGGAAGGGGTTCCAGATTTTCCAATGCACTCCTGAAGGTGCTATCGAAAGAAGTGAGGGCCAGGGGAGACCGTCTGATGGGAACGGAAGGCAAGAGGCCCCATAAGAGAATGCAAGGTACCCAGAGGGAGTGGCAGAGGCAGTCAGTGCAACCTCCAGCACTTCAAGAACTGCCACGCAAGTGCAGGGTGTCCAAGGTAAGTCCAGCTTTCTGGTGCCAATACGCAACCTCCATCATTCATACACTTCACTCGCCTCTTTACCTGGGTGTCAGAGAAATTCACTTCTGCAAACGACTACCTCTTCAGATACTCAAGCACCTTCTTTACTCAAAATTACTCTTACAACTCACTTTGGGTTTGGGCAAGTCTTCAAGGACATGTGAACGGAGAAGGCACCTTCCCTCTCATCATCCCTCATGGGGGGGGGGGGGTGGAGGAGAACAGGCGTGAGGTGACTTTATTTGATGAGCCAGCATTTATTTAGTGCTCCAGCTGCTGGATCTCCTGTTCTACTTCGTCTCCTTGCACTGTGAAGATGCCTAAATAAGCCTTTCTTGGCCTGTAGACCCTGGGGAATGAGTGTCTACATTTAGGGCAGAGATACTTCTGATAATGTCTGATTCAAAGAGCCTTCAATCTGGCCTTTTTCATGTCTTAATCCTCCTCTATACCGTCAAAATAAAGGTAGTACAATTGAGAAATCCATGTCTAGAGTGCAAAGCAGTACTTTGAGGGCAGCCTATAAAAGATAATTAACTTTCAAAAGTTAAAGCTAAATAAATGTAAAATTAAACTTACTTGCAGGGAATACAGTGGCCCATATAACATTAAAAAATAAAATTAATAAAACTTACCTGTAATGCCACCTGCAAAACAGCCTGGAAGACCAGCAGTGCCACCTAATGTTGGTAGGACTGAAAGCAAAGTGTGCTGCTAATTATACCCTACAGTTAAAAGTAATAACATGATGTTACTTACGTTCAGGTGTGATAAAACTATGACAGAGGAAGTAAATTTACAAACAGGAAGCACATGCAGGCCACAAGACATTTAATAAATAATGAATATATAAACACAGTGTATGATTTTTTTGTTCAATTTTTTACTTATTTTTAGTATGGTGGAGGCTGACAGCCAGTACAGTGTATGTCCTCAATATGTAATGATATTCACACTAAATGATTAACAATTCTGCTGAAATCTCTGCCTATTTATTGAGTGATAGTCAACAGTTGCTTACTGGGAAATAGATTTAGATCATTTATTTGTCATAACTTTGCAGAGATGTGTGGGGTTCAAAACCCCATAACAAAAGATATTTGAAAGAAAAGGTTATCTGTACCCCTTTTAATCAAAGACATTTGAAAACCTGCAAACACGGTAATGTGGTAAGCTGTTCTTGCAAATCCTGTTTTTCCCTCACTGACGCAGATGGCATTGGAGAAGTATGAGTTTCGGGATCGAAGACATTGTACTGCGGATAGATATCTAGATTATTAAATACATAAGCTGGATGGATAATATTGAACTTAAAGCATGGTCAGGCTTTCAAAACACATAGGCTTTTGGAAGCACAAGCTTTTCAACACAGCTGGAGGTAATGTAAGAAAAGGCTACAAAGACATACATCAAAGGCTTCGGATCAGGAAAGCAATGATAGGTGTGAAAAAAAACATGGGCCTCTCATTCCTATCTGGTAATCTGTTCAAAAGAACTGGGATTTGTAAAACATCATATAGTATTGCACCCAGCATTTGGTCAAATGGTATAAGGAATGGATTTGAAGCCAATGAAACAATCAAATTTGGAGACATAAGGACCATTAAGAATGTCTGTGCGTAGAAATGTAAAGGGGCTATCTCTACATGAACGGCCATAAATAGATTCAGTAAAAGGGCCTTTTACAACCCATCGTTCAAGCACATGGTCTTTTCTACATCAAAGGGTTTCCAGTCACATGATCAAAGCCTAAACTGTCAAATATTGAAGTATGTTAATGATTGAGACATAGCAACAGGGAGTGATTGGACAAAAAGAATAACCTTACCCTATCCTATGTCCTATTGGTAAAAAAAACATTATAAAAAGAAGACTTTGAGAGAAGAATGGTCTCTTTTCTTCACCACCCGGCAGTCACAAGGAACGCACACTGCAGTTGAACATCACGTAAGAAGAAGAGGACCTCGAGTTCTGAAGGGCTGATCAACCTTCAGGCCCGATGAGCAAAATCCTTGGTTTAAAGGTTGTATACGTATTAATGATTTGCCTGATGTGTGCATTAATTGTTAAGTCATTACATGATAAAGTTGCAAATTATTAAGTCATTTTTATGGTTTGATTTTGCTTCATGAATGCTCATATGAATGATAACATCATTAAATAATTACTTTTGGTTAACGAAACTACAGTGAGCGAGGGTGACTTTCTTTGCTTGACTATTCGTCCAGTGTCCAAGAATCACACAAAATAAGGAATTCCCTACAGATGTCACTAGCCACATTAGGCTTATAGAATCATAGAATCATAGAAGTTACAACATGGAAACAGGCCCTTCGGCCCAACATGTCCATGTCGCCCAGTTTATACCACTAAGCTAGTCCCAATTGCCTGCACTTGGCCCATATCCCTCGATACCCATCTTCCCCATGTAACTGTCCAAATGCTTTTTAAAAGACAAAATTGTACCCGCCTCTACTACTGCCTCTGGCAGCTCGTTCCAGACACTCACCACCCTTTGAGTGAAAAAATTGCCCCTCTGGATCCTTTTGTATCTCTCCCCTCTCACCTTAAATCTGTGCCCCCTCGTTATAGACTCCCCTACCTTTGGGAAAAGATTTTGACTATCGACCTTATCTATGCCCCTCATTATTTTATAGACTTCTATAAGATCACCCCTTAACCTCCTACTCTCCAGGGGAAAAAGTCCCAGTCTGTCTAACCTCTCCCTGTAAGTCAAATCATCAAGTCCCGGTAGCATCCTAGTAAATCTTTTCTGCACTCTTTCTAGTTTAATAATATCCTTTCTATAATAGGGTGACCAGAACTGTACACAGTATTCCAAGTGTGGCCTCACCAATGCCCTGTACAACTTCAACAAGACATCCCAACTCCTGGATTCAATGTTCTGACCAATGAAACCAAGCATGCCGAATGCCTTCTTCACCACCCTATCCACCTGTGACTCCACTTTCAAGGAGCTATGAACCTGTACTCCTAGATCTCTTTGTTCTATAACTCTCCCCAACGCCCTACCATTAACGGAGTAGGTCCTGGCCCGATTCGATCTACCAAAATGCATCACCTCACATTTATCTAAATTAAACTCCATCTGCCATTCATCGGCCCACTGGCCCAATTTATCAAGATCCCGTTGCAATCCTAGATAACCTTCTTCACTGTCCACAATGCCACCAATCTTGGTGTCATCTGCAAACTTACTAACCATGCCTCCTAAATTCTCATCCAAATCATTAATATAAATAACAAATAACAGCGGACCCAGCACCGATCCCTGAGGCACACCGCTGGACACAGGCATCCAGTTTGAAAAACAACCCTCTACAACCACCCTCTGTCTTCTGTCGTCAAGCCAATTTTGTATCCAATTGGCTACCTCACCTTGGATCCCATGAGATTTAACCTTATGTAACAACGTACCATGCGGTACCTTGTCAAAGGCTTTGCTGAAGTCCATGTAGACCACGTCTACTGCACAGCCCTCATCTATCTTCTTGGTTACCCCTTCAAAAAACTCAATCAAATTCGTGAGACATGATTTTCCTCTCACAAAACCATGCTGACTGTTCCTAATTAGTCCCTGCCTCTCCAAATGCCTGTAGATTCTGTCCCTCAGAATACCCTCTAACAACTTACCCACTACAGATGTCAGGCTCACTGGTCTGTAGTTCCCAGGCTTTTCCCTGCCGCCCTTCTTAAACAAAGGCACAACATTTGCTACCCTCCAATCTTCAGGCACCTCACCTGTAGCGGTGGATGATTCAAATATCTCTGCTAGGGGACCCGCAATTTCCTCCCTAACCTCCCATAACGTCCTGGGATACATTTCATCAGGTCCCGGAGATTTATCTACCTTGATGCGCGTTAAGACTTCCAGCACCTCCCTCTCTGTAATATGTACACTCCTCAAGACATCACTATTTATTTCCCCAAGTTCCCTAACATCCATGCCTTTCTCAACCGTAAATACCGATGTGAAATATTCATTCAGGATCTCACCCATCTCTTGTGGTTCCGCACATAGATGACCTTGTTGATCCTTAAGAGGCCCTACTCTCTCCCTAGTTACCCTTTTGCCCTTTATGTATTTGTGGAAGCTCTTTGGATTCACCTTTGCCTGATCTACCAAAGCAATCTCATATCCCCTTTTTGCCCTCCTGATTTCTCTCTTAACTCTACTCCGGCAATCTCTATACTCTTCAAGGGATCCACTTGATCCCAGCTGCCTATGCATGTCATATGCCTCCTTCTTATTTTTGACTAGTGCCTCAATCTCCCGAGTCATCCAAGGTTCCCTACTTCTACCAGCCTTGCCCTTCACTTTATAAGGAATGTGCTTACACTGAACCCTGGTTAACACACTTTTGAAAGCCTCCCACTTACCAGACGTCCCTTTGCCTGCCAACAGACTCTCCCAATCAACTTCTGAAAGTTCCTGTCTAATACCATCAAAATTGGCCTTTCCCCAATTTAGAATTTTAACTTTTGGGCCAGACCTATCCTTCTCCATAGCTATCTTAAAACTAATGGAATTATGATCACTGGTCCCAAAGTGATCCCTCACTAACACTTCTGTCACCTGCCCTTCCTTATTTCCCAAGAGGAGGTCAAGTTTTGCCCCCTCTCTAGTCGGGCCATCCACATACTGAATGAGAAATTCCTCCTGAATACACTCAACAAATTTCTCTCCATCCAAGCCCCTAATGCTATGGCTGTCCCAGTCAATGTTGGGAAAGTTAAAGTCCCCTACTATTACCACCCTATTTTTCTTGCAGCTGTCTGTAATCTCCTTACATATTTGCTCCTCAATTTCCCGTTGACTATTTGGGGGTCTGTAGTACAATCCTATCAAAGTGATCTCTCCCTTCTTATTTTTCAGTTCTACCCATATGGACTCAGTGGGCGAACCCTCGGATATATCCCCTCTCACTACTGCCGTGATGTTCTCCCTAATCAAGAACGCAACTCCCCCTCCTCTCTTACCTCCTGCTCTATCTTTCCTATAGCATCTGTACCCTGGAACATTGAGCTGCCAGTCCTGCCCCTCCCTTAGCCATGTTTCAGTAATAGCTATAACATCCCAGTCCCATGTACCCATCCATGCCCTGAGTTCATCTGCCTTGCCCATCAGACTTCTTGCATTGAAATAAATGCAGTTTAATCTAGTCTTCCCTTGGTCTTTGCCCTGCTTTCTCAGACCATCTGTCCGGTCATGTTCTGTACACTCTCCCTTACTGCCTTTTGTTTCTGTCACCACTTTATTTCCCACTGACTTCCTGCATCGGTTCCCATCCCCCTGCCACATTAGTTTAAACCCTCCCCAACAGCACTAGCAAACACTCCCCCTAGGACATTGGTTCCAGTCCTGCCCAGATGCAGACCGTCCAATTTGTACTGGTCCCACCTCCCCCAGAACCGGTTCCAATGGCCCAGGAATTTGAATCCCTCCCTCTTGCACCATCTCTCAAGCCACGTATTCATCTTAGCTATCCTGTCATTCCTACTCTGACTAGCCCGTGGCACTGGTAGCAATCCTGAGATTACTACCTTTGAGGTCCTACTCTTTAGTTTAACTCCTAACTCCCTAAATTCAGCTTGTAGGACCTCATCCTGTTTTTTACCTATATCGTTGGTGCCTATATGCACCACGACAACTGGCTTATCGAGCCTAATATGCTACAGACAATTTTGCACTTCACCCATTGCGCTTAAAGCTCCAATCTGCTCTCTCTGCCACCCCCCTGCTGAAGCTCAGCTCACTACTATAGGCTACAATGGCTGCTACTAGCAGACTTCCATTCTCTTTCTCTCCCACTAATTCTGCGGGTTGAATTTCATCCTAGTTGAGGCATAATTTATCCACACTGCTCAGTAAGAGTGAAAATGATCTGTAAACTAGTGAACGTAGAATGTTTCCATCATTTTTAAGGCGTACGGGCAAACTTTGACTACATTAATTAAAAGTGACTAACCCCATAGAGGTGATGGGAGGACAGACCAATACTACAAGTGTGGGACTGGTTGGGGCAAAGATAATTCAGTGTTCACAGACTAGAATTAATAAATTAGGTAACATTTTCACCACTTATTGGGAGATTTCTGAAATACCAGACAGGTTTTTTTTTTGAATAATTAATATCTGGATGTTGGATACTAAAATAAAGCTTTTGCTTTAAGTTCAGGATTTATTTTATTTTTTTGGTCATGTAATACAGAACTTCTACCAGCAGGTGGCACCGCCATACTTTGTTAATCACATTCTGTGTCGTTCTGTAAAATGGCCACAAAACGCATCAGTGCCACTCTCTGTTAGAAAGTCAGTGTCACTCTCTGTTAGAAAGTCACTGTCACTCTCTGTTTTGATGGTGTTGGTTGAGGGAGGAATGTTGTCTAGAAAAATTTCTTGCTCTTCTTTAACATCCTCCTGAGCCATCAGAACAGACAGATTTTTAATGTTTTATTTGAAGGAAGGCATTTCCAAATTTGTAGCACTGCCTTGATTACTGCACTGGAGTTGCAGCCTAGATTGTACATTCCACTTTAGATGAGGTAAAGTAACCGGCTGAGTGGAATAAAGATCACGTTACAGTGAAACTTTGCAATATGATAACCACACACCATTCCCCATTCAAGAGAGCATGCAGCCAATCTGCACCCAACTATCTCACTATTCCAGGTGTCGTGCCAGTTTGATCTACTTTCTTGTGGGAAAACACCGAGGCTCGGTTTGGTGCTTCTTCCTGAGACCGCTGGGGTGGAATTCATCATGGGCGGCAGCGCAAAACAAGCGATGGTGCATCGGCTGCCCGCTCTACACTCTGCTGATTTTCTTTTCCATTGAAGTTCCATGCGTTATCGGAATAAGAAAAGCCAGCCACACATTCCAAGAATGCACTGTACGGAGACAGTCTGCTGCTTACAATGACCTCCCCGTCACATTCTGTTCAATAGCAACAACAACAACAACTTGCATTTATAAAGCGCCTTTAATATAGTAAAACATCCCAAGGCACTTCACAGGAGCGTTATTAAACAAAATTTGACACGGACCCACATAAGGAGATATTAGGACAGGTGTGCTTGAATTGACTGCCAGCAATGCCCGTGAGGTAGCACAGTGCTCCTTGCACCCCAGCATCAGCTACAAGTGTTGCTTCACTCACATTCTTGCATGTTTTCACCCCACATATAGCTTAGCATGGTCATAGAGTCATAGAGTTATACAGCACGGATAGAGGCCCTTCAGCCCATCGTGTCCGCGCCGGCCATCAAGCCCTGTCTACTCTAATCCCATATTCCAGCATTTGGTCCGTAGCCTTGTATGCTATGGCATTTCAAGTGCTCATCCAAATGCTTCTTGAATGTTGTGAGGGTTCCTGCCTCCACAACCCTTTCAGGCAGTGAGTTCCAGACTCCAACCACCCTCTGGGTGAAAAAGTTCTTTCTCAAATCCCTTCTAAACCTCCCGCCTTTTACCTTGAATCTATGCCCCCTTGTTATAGAACCCTCAACGAAGGGAAAAAGCTCCTTAGTATCCATCCTATCTGTGCCCCTCATAATTTTGTACACCTCAATCATGTCCCCCCTCAGCCTCCTCTGCTCCAAGGAAAACAAACCCAATCTTCCCAATCTCTCTTCATAGCTGAAGCGCTCCAGCCCTGGTAACATCCTGGTGAATCTCCTCTGCACCCTCTCCAAAGCGATCACATCCTTCCTGTAGTGTGGCGACCAGAACTGCACACAGTACTCCAGCTGTGGCCTAACCAGTGTTTTATACAGCTCCATCATAACCTTGCTCTTATAAGTCCACCAGCAGCATGCATGGTACGTTAAAGGATGGTTTCACAACAGTGCAGGCCACCATTCAGGATGTGGCAGCTCCAGGTACATCTGTAACGGTGGCCCTAAGGGGATTCTATACTTTACATAGCTGTTCAAACTGTTGCCAAAGAGACCTAGGGTGCCAAAATTGAGAAGGTTGCTTCTTCCAACTTTGAGAAGTTACAGACAACCATGAGGAAGGGCCTCACTGATCTCATTAATACCATTAAGTCTGCTCTCCCACACCAGTGCTCAGTACTAGTGATATGGCAAGAATAGGCACAGATAATAGTGTCTCTCAGGATGACAGCACACTTGTGCTCTCCTGCCAACCCCCTCTGATGCCTACATATGTGGCCGAAAGGAGGCTGGGGCAGACTGCCCATGCAGCAGCATAAGAGGTGCAGCCTGCAGCAGCTCTGTCTCAGAAATAAGCTGGGGCCTCAGTTCCAAGGTACTCAGTTAGCACTTAGGAAAAGCCCAAGGTTAGATTTAAGAGTGTGCACATCAAACACTGTCAACAAGAGGAAGAAGGGCCTCGTGCAGTAGGTGGCAGAGCTGCCTATTGCCTTGTTGGTGAGGCACACTCTTCTAACACACAACTCTTCACCAAGGTCCTTATAGACTAAGTGAAGATAGAGGAACTCCCATTGTAAAGAGTGCAGCAGTTCGAGGAAAAGGCCCACAACAACCTTCTCAGGGCAACTAGGGATGGGCGATAAATGAGACCTTGCCAGTGACGCCCACGCCCAAGAACAATTTTTTTAAAATAGAAGAATAATGTGGAAGACCTGTATTCTGTTAGATTATATAGGTGTGTGCTACAAGTGTAACAGATATCAAAGAATTGTTTTTATGCAATGTATGTATCATGAAATGCATTTAGTATGTAACCACACATTGTACAAATTACAAGTCTATATCAGGGACTTTTACAGGGAATAGCCACAGACACTCAGTATATTAAGGTGATTAGCTTGGGGGGGTGTATTGTAGACCCATAGCTCACTCTTTGTTTGAGATTTGTAAACAATTTTACAACACCAAGTTATAGTCCAACAAATTTATTTTAAATTTCACAAGCTTTCGGAGGCTTCCTCCTTCCTCAGGTGAATGTTGTGGAGCAGACGAGCCACCTTCTCCCAAGGAGATAAGAGCCCATCTATATTGATGAGGTTAAGTACCTTGCCATTGTCCCATGTCGTTAGCATTACTAGTCACCTCCTCTTGATGAGGGTAAATGTCTTGTCATTGTCTCAGCAAGTCAATGATGTCAGGTCTGGTGCCAGCCAGTCAGGATCTGTTTTGTCAAGCTGATGGACTGCATCTGGCATCATCAAATATTCTGAGGATGTTTAGTCAGCACACCACAGGAATTCCTGCTGAATGGTGTATAAAACACAGCTCAAACAAAGGTTCAATGGAGAGGATCCCTCAAGAACAGCAGACTAGGTTTGTTAAGGCGGGTGTATTGGTGGGAGCCCAACACCCATGTCGGGAGAAGGAAAGAAGCCTGCAGAAGGCAGGATCTGCGGGATCCAAGAGTGTGGGGGGCCATGAGGACCACGAGAGGTGAGAGGCCAAAGCGCAAGCTCTACCCAGAGTGGAAGCAGGTAATATATATCTCCAGTTTCCATTCTGTAAACTGCTGCTTAAATACTGAGTGTATTAAATTGTTCTTTGTAATAAAGTACGTGCCATCGTAACCAATTGGGGTTGACTCAAATCTTTTGGAATAGGGAAGTGAGTAGCAGAGCGGGTGCTCCCTAAGTGGTCATGTAAGACCGGATATATATTCCCAATAATTCCCAGGTACTTGGTAAAAGCCTGACATTTTGCTGCTCGTTGCCTTGACAGGGTAAGATCTTTTAAATGAGCAGATCCAAAGTCATTGATTCTCCATTCCTAATTTTTCCTCTTCTCCCCTGAAGGCAGTGACTCGTGCTGGAATACTGTTCACAGGAACTGACTGCCCTCTGGCACCTTGCCCAAGTGGCTATTCTTATGTGTGAGCCTAGACTGTGAGCTTTGCAATGCTATTCAATTGTGGAGGAATGGAGTATCAACTGTATGGGTGTTTGGGTGATCTTGTCCTCACCCAAACACCCATACAGCAGGAGTCATTGGATAGTGAACTGGAGTGGGAACCCAGGGACGTTTTTTCTTTTTCTTAGCCCAGTTGCACCCTTACCATTGCTTTGACTGAGATCTTCTTGCTCTGTACAGATCAGGATTTAAAACAGGGACCTTCTAGATCTGTATGGCTCAGTTCCAGATTAGACAGTGCATTTGTCAATTAAGCCATTGGGGAGATCTTAAAATGTTAATGTTTCATACATATCAATAATAATACTGTGATGTGGAGATGCCGGTGATGGACTGGGGTGGACAAATGTAAGGAATCTTACAACACCAGGTTATAGTCCAACAGTTTTATTTGTGATTTTCAAATAAAACTGTTGGACTATAACCTGGTGTTGTAAGATTCCTTACAATAATAATACTAGCATTTGTATAGTGCCTTATTACATCAAAAGCTATCAAGGAGCTTCACATAATTCGGTATTTACAGTTGAGAAAGGCATGGATGTTAGGGAACTTGGGGAAATAAATAGTGATGTCTTGAGGAGTGTACATATTACAGAGAGGGAGGTGCTGGAAGTCTTAACGCGCATCAAGGTAGATAAATCTCCGGGACCTGATGAAATGTATCCCAGGACGTTATGGGAGGTTAGGGAGGAAATTGCGGGTCCCCTAGCAGAGATATTTGAATCATCCACCGCTACAGGGGAGGTGCCTGAAGATTGGAGGGTAGCAAATGTTGTGCCTTTGTTTAAGAAGGGCGGCAGGGAAAAGCCTGGGAACTACAGACCGGTGAGCCTGACATCTGTAGTGGGTAAGTTGTTAGAGGGTATTCTGAGGGACAGGATCTACAGGCATTTGGAGAGGCAGGGACTAATTAGGAACAGTCAGCATGGTTTTGTGAGAGGAAAATCATGTCTCACGAATTTAATTGAGTTTTTTGAAGGGGTAACCAAGAAGATAGATGAGGGCTGTGCAGTAGACGTGGTCTACATGGACTTCAGCAAAGCCTTTGACAAGGTACCGCATGGTAGGTTGTTACATAAGGTTAAATCTCATGGGATCCAAGGTGAGGTAGCCAATTGGATACAAAATTGGCTTGACGACAGAAGACAGAGGGTGGTTGTAGAGGGTTGTTTTTCAAACTGGATGCCTGTGTCCAGCGGTGTGCCTCAGGGATCGGTGCTGGGTCCGCTGTTATTTGTTATTTATATTAATGATCTGGATGAGAATTTAGGAGGCATGGTTAGTAAGTTTGCAGATGACACCAAGATTGGTGGCATTGTGGACAGTGAAGAAGGTTATCTAGGATTGCAACGGGATCTTGATAAATTGGGCCAGTGGGCCGATGAATGGCAGATGGAGTTTAATTTAGATAAATGTGAGGTGATGCATTTTGGTAGATCGAATCGGGCCAGGACCTACTCCGTTAATGGTAGGGCGTTGGGGAGAGTTATAGAACAAAGAGATCTAGGAGTACAGGTTCATAGCTCCTTGAAAGTGGAGTCACAGGTGGATAGGGTGGTGAAGAAGGCATTCGGCATGCTTGGTTTCATTGGTCAGAACATTGAATCCAGGAGTTGGGATGTCTTGTTGAAGTTGTACAGGGCATTGGTGAGGCCACACTTGGAATACTGTGTACAGTTCTGGTCACCCTATTATAGAAAGGATATTATTAAACTAGAAAGAGTGCAGAAAAGATTTACTAGCATGCTACCAGGACTTGATGGTTTGACTTACAGGGAGAGGTTAGACAGACTGGGACTTTTTCCCCTGGAGAGTAGGAGGTTAAGGGGTGATCTTATAGAAGTCTATAAAATAATGAGGGGCATAGATAAGGTCGATAGTCAAAATCTTTTCCCAAAGGTAGGGGAGTCTATAACGAGGGGGCATAGATTTAAGGTGAGAGGGGAGAGATACAAAAGGGTCCAGAGGGGCAATTTTTTCACTCAAAGGGTGGTGAGTGTCTGGAACGAGCTGCCAGAGGCAGTAGTAGAGGCGAGTACAATTTTGTCTTTTAAAAAGCATTTGGACAGTTACATGGGTAAGATGGGTATAGAGGGATATGGGCCAAGTGCAGGAAATTGGGACTAGCTTAGTGGTATAAACTGGGCGACATGGACATGTTGGGCCGAAGGGCCTGTTTCCATGTTGTAACTTCTATGATTCTATGAATTACTCTTAAAGGGCAGTGACTAACGCTTCATAGGCAAACACTATATCAATCTCATTAAAAATCTTGGGTCTGTGTGAACGTGTATACATGTGATGTGCTGGAGAATCCTTTTGAATTATTAGGTTCCAAAAGCAGAGTCTACTGTCCTTGAACCAATCACCTGACCATAATGCACTGACCACCCTCCATCAGCAGACCAGCTCTTTCTGCTGGTGGATCTCCTGAGAAGAGTGTGACTGAAACTTTGTGTTGCTACTTGCCTCGTCTACATTTAAAACCAGCATATCCCACAGTTTGCTGTAAGCGATGTCTCTGGTACATTTTCAAAAATAAATCTTTTTCCAGGCTTTGGTGGAAGTTTTAAGATAATGGTTTTCTCAGCCACAATCACAGTGGAAAACTATTTCATCTCAAACCTTGGGGACGGTCCCCGGTAATCGGGAAACACTGGGGGTTGATGGGGGGGGGAGTCGGAGCTCGGCTATTGGGAGGGAGGGAAAGATCAAGAGTTGTGGGGGGAGGGGAAATCGGCTGATCGCGGCAGCGAGGAGAGGTCACGATCGGCAGAAGGTTTGCTTGAGAGGCTGGGTGGGAGCACACCTGCTCCTCCTGGCTAACATAGAGCGCTCTAAAAAGCTCTTACTTTCTGCAGCCGACTGCTCCCATCTCCATTTCGCTGCTGGGTATCCCGAGCCCTGGGAAACTGTTAAATTTCAATCAGGCTCCCAACTGCACTGTGGGCAAAAATGGCAACAGGCGCGTACAAGACAGGATGGGGTCGCGTTTCACAATTTTTCATTTTTAACCCCCCCCCCCACCTCTCTCCCACCCGTCATGGGGTGGTTAATATCGACCCCATTATCTTGGAGACACTTTAACCCTAGAGACCCTATTTACTTTCACCCTCAGACAGGTAGTGCCCTCACCTGACATCCACAGGATGTCAGGTGTGGAGCATGCCACCGAACTGGGGGAGGGGGGTTGGGAGTGTGCCTCTGAATTGGGGAGGGAATGAAGGGGAAGTGTCTCTGAATGGTGGGTTTTGGGAAGTACCTCTGAACTGGAGTGCGGGGGAGTTAGAGTGGAGGAACACCTCTGAACTGGGGGGAAAGAGGTTTGGGTGCCTCTGAACTGGGGGTGAGGGAGTTAGAGGGGGAGAATGCCTCTGAAAGGGGGTGTGAGGTTGGAGGGGAAGACTCCTTCTGTGAACTCTGATTTGCTTCTGTTAACTGGGCAGGTTAGTGGGGGCTAGTTTTCTTTTGAAGGGGAGGAGTTACTTTTCAGTATCTTTTGGAGAAGTGATGAGTCTGGTTGGTATGCTGATTATGGATAAACTCAAATGCCACTTATTTTATCTACCTTTGGATTTAAAATCTATCAATTGTGAAATGAGCGTATTTTAAAATTAGCCAAATTGCGATACTTTTAATGTTCCGGGGAGAACAATCTCGGACTTCTCAAGAATGTGCACCGGTAAATCGGGCGGGGCAAGGCAGCAGGATTTGGAAGGATAGTGTACAATAAGCTGCCTACAGATTAAACTATGGCTTTCGGTATTACTGTATCTCAAAGGCCTCTGTTTTGGAGGTCAGCTTTTTAAAAACTGCTGGTTAACTTTTGCTGCTTTCTTAGGGTGGAGCCTGTGGATAACAGGATGTGTGATGAAAGTTTTTTTTCCCTAAATGGGTGAGGTAAAATGGGACAAATGCCTTTTCCTCCTCCGTATTTGACTTGAACCCATGTACAAACTACACAATGTGGTTATTTCATTCAGAATCGGTACATTTTGTTAATTCACATTGGCTAGTTGTGAAATCGTGACGCTTTTCAAAGTACGTGCATAACAGCTCGTGTTGTTCAAAACAAAAACTAAAAGAACGGTAATGTTTCATTATAATTTATACGGTGATCGCAAACGCACGATTCACATGAGGGAAAATTACCAGCACCGAACCACGAGGAGGTCTGAAACATTGCAGTTGTGTGTTTGTTCCCTGATTCTAATCTGTATTCCCCTTATGTGTAACATTGCGATGACATCTCCTTGTTAGCAGACCCGTGTGGAAAAAGCTGGCGCTGGGCTCGGACTGCAATGTTGATGTCTCTGTCTGCAGTTTGTGTCGTGTGCAATCCCTCTCTCGGCTGGGACATTGTGCCGGTGATCCTTCGCCTCCTACAGTTTGTTTACTCGAGAGATCTCAGTGAAGAGACCTGATTTAACAACCCCCACTTTATTTAGGTTATAGTCAGTAGAGACCCACTTCAGTGGCCAAACAAATCACCTTACACACAGTGTCTAAATTAGTTTACACTAATTAATTTAGTTGCAATTAATAAAAAAAAGTCTTGATGGGAATACCTACTGACAGAGGAGGGGGCACGTAAGAGTTGGGGGGGGGAAGAGATATTGGGGCGGTTACAGGATTCAGAGTAGGGGTAAAATCCCTGCCCCCCCCCCAAAGTTGGTGATACACCCTCCTCTCCCCCCCCACCGTGGGTGAGTTTCTGCTCACTAATAAATTAATGTCCTTTGTCCCTTCTGATGCTGGTACTGGGGGGAGTTATTCTGTGTCAGGTAGCAGTGTTGAGGGTTTCTAGACAGTGCGTGTGTGGTTATATTTTTATTAAACTACATCATCGCCTGATGTTTTCCTGACTGCACAAGTTCCGGTGAAAGTAGCGGGTGCAGAGGGAGCGCATTGAACGCAGGAGTACGTCGAAGACGGGACATTAGTCACCAAGGACACGGCCCACCCCCCCCCCCTAGAGACTGATCGCTATGGGGAGATAGTGGAGGTCAGGGTCGCGCTGCCCCGCTCCCCTCGGAGCTGGCGGGAAGCCCTGGTTTGCACACCGCGCTGAAGCTGGCACCGTGTGCACCGCATTTTGCGCTGGGTTTGGAGTTGCACTCGTTGTCAGAGCCTGGCCGCCACCTTATAAATACAGAGCCCCCGGCAATGACCGTATACAACAGAACTACATCCCCAGAAAAAGACTAGAGCAGGCTCAGAGCATGTCTGACGCTCCTTGCACGTGTAACCAGGGTATGTGATGTGACCTGCTGTTGATGTTAGGAGCTGTTTGTAACTTTTCATTTCCAACCAGCATGTTTGTAATTCTTGCTTTTTTTTTTACAAAACAAATGAACAGGCGGTTCCTGTAACTGCGAAAACAACTGTAAATGCAAAGACTGCAAGTGTACGTCGTGTAAGAGGAGTAAGTATTACTGACTCCGGAGCTCTGGGTTATGGCTGAAGGGGGTGGTTTGTCCTTTTCAGGGATGCTCATGTTTATCTTTTCTCTTTTTTTGGAGGGGGGCAGAATGTGTCCGCAGATTTTGTCTAATTAAATACTTTATGTCCCTCTTTTGTTTAAGTGTGTAGTTTCAAAAGTTTTTTTCCCCAGTCATGTTGTCTTTTTAATTTATAGCTGGGGGGGGGGAGTTGAAATAGGTTGGATTATTTAATTATTAATGGATAATTTCTACCCAGCTCTGGGTGGGCAGATCCCCGCAGCGCCCACCTGTTTGTACCGCGTCGGGAGGCGAACTCCAAATGTAATGAGCGGTCTGGGATTCTTGTTTCGCTCCCGCCTCCTTCTGTCTGTAACTTGGGAACTGTGTGTTGTGAATTATTTATGTAAGGAATCTTACAACACCAGGTTATAGTCCAACAGTTTGAAAGTTATAGTCCCGCAGTTGGAAAGATTATCTGTAATCACCAGGCATTGTTCTCTGACTATATATGCGGTACCTTCCATGGAATCCCACACTCACCTGACAAAGGAGAAAGCCTCCGAAAGCTTGTGATTTTCAAATAAAACTGTTGGACTATAACCTGGTGTTGTAAGATTCCTTGCATTTGTCCACCCCAGTCCATCACCGGCATCTCCACATCATGAATTATTTAGGTTTCATCGCTGCCTCTTTATTTCTCTCTCTAGGCTGCTGCGTTTGTTGTCCCGCCGACTGCAGCAAATGCGCTCAGGGCTGCGTTGGCAAAGGATCCATTGACAAGTGCAGCTGTTGTGCGTGACGATCCTCAGCGCAGACTACACTTCAAAATGTTTTTGTTTTAAATGTAGACTGTTCGTTACTTTAGTCATTTGTATAATTAGTCGGGGGGGTGGAAGAGAGAGGGTTACTACTATATTTTAATATTTTTAATGCATTTTTTCCCTTTGTTTTTGGACATATGATTAATAAATTCTGTTTATGAAAATCAGCGCTCGCCTGTCTTGCTTTGTAAGTGATGAGAGCAGAACAGTTACAAAATTGTTCAAGGGCTTCCAATGAAATCGCCGAGCCTGACCACACACTAACCACATGGAACTCGAAATTTAAGAAAGAAACGTGTTTTCATTATGAATGAACAATTTGTCACCGATTAGGAGCCAAATTCCGCAAATGCGCCAAAACTAAAGTATTCAACATCATTATTTCAGTAAAATATTTTAACAGTGGATTCTATAGAAAATATAGATTCATCTAGGTAAGACACGAGTATCTTTTACAAGTTTAGAAAGCATCTGTCACACTTAAGAGTTAAAACCACACTTTTATCCCTGGTCTGGAGCTAGAAATTTACAAGCGTCTGGATATTTTCAAATTTACTCACCAAATACTAAATCACCTTCTACTTCCCTTCCTCCCATACTTGATATTTAAAAGGGACAGTCCAGCTTAACAGCTAAGTATTACAACTGTGCTCCCAGCCCAAAAGACTTTCATTTATACAGTGCCTTTCATGACCTCAGGACATCACAAAGCACTTTATAGCCAATGGAGTATTTTTGAAGTGTTGTCACTGTTGTGATGTAGGAAACGTGGCAGCCAAATTGCGCACAGCAAGATCCCACAAACAGCAATGAACTAATGACCACAAAATGTGTTTCAGTGATTGAGGGGTAAATATTGGCCAGGACACCAGGAGAACTCCACTGCTCTTCTTCGAAATAGTGCCATGGGATCTTTTATGTTCACCTGAGGGGGCAGACAGGGCCTTGGTTTAATGTCTCAACTGAAAGACAGCACCTCTGACAGTGCAGCACTCTCAGCATTGCACTGGAGTGTCAGCCTAGATTTTGTGCTCAAGTCTCTGGAGTGGGACTGGAACCCACAACCTGACTCAGGCAAGAGTGCTACCACTGAGCCATGGCAAAGACCACGGAGATCAGCGAGTTTACTATAGTTACGCTTGGCATCTAAATATTGATCAGTAACAATGGAATCTCTGCTGTGCTTGATAAATCCTGAAGGTTAGTAAGGGAAGTACATAGCCCTACATTTAATTGGTTTCAGTTATGCTTTAGGACAGCTGATTCCTATCCAGTTTGGGAACAGGTATTTTGTATACAACATCCTCTCATAACAAAATAGAACAACTCCCTCTCTCATTTGACCATAACATTCCATACAGTGACATTCTCATGAAGTAACTGAATTGAACTTCCTTAATGACTCTTCTAGTACAGTAGTACAATGTTTCCCACTCTAAAACTCAGATGGAAAAATCTGGCAGCTAAATAGCAGGAGGTGGAAAAAGAAGTGACAAAATGGGAGGCTGTCTATATTATAAAATAAATAGCTTCCTTGGAGAAAGTGTTGCAAGACACTGATGCAGTCTTGGAGTTTGGACGATTTTATAACCAGCTTGAGTTTTGTTTTGGGGTTTTATAGAATTTCTTATTTGTGTTACAAAATCTCCCACGGCATCTATCACTTTACTCATAACATGAGACTGTTTGGCAACTATTTCATCGTCACGCAGGTAATCAGGACAACTTGTACCCAATTGTGATTTTTTTTTGTCCTCACAATTTTCAAAAGTACAGCCCTTAATGTGCTGAGAGCTCGGAATTACTGGCAGGAAGCCCCTTGTGTAGGCCGCTCTGAGTACCCTTTTGTAACCACACAATGGGGAGCAGAATATCAGTCATGAGTCTGATTACGTGATGTGATTAATAAGTGCAGAAACAGAAGAACACTAGAAAAGTACTGATTGGGAGATTTTTAAAACCCTGGCAGGTGATTTGGACTATAAATCAGGATTTGTTAGAAGTTGGGGATAGGGTTAACATGAGTGATTTGAATGAGTGGAAGATGGAACGGTGCAGTTGAACGGACAATTCAGATCAGTAGATAGGTGATCTTAAGATGTAGATTGCAAAGTAATATTACATGTTTTAATAGTTTAATGTTTTATGAATATTATTGCATTTATGTTAAAAGTTATTTACTTCTGTTAGTGTCATCTTGGCTCAATTGGTAGCACTTTTGCCTTTGAGTCAGAAGGTTGTTGGATTCAAGCCCCACTTCAGGATTTGACCATGTAGGCTGCCATTAAAATACTTTAAAGATATAATCTAGGGTGACAATATCTAAACGTATGCCTGTTCGTCCCATGGCATTTTCTTAAAAAAATCGCAGGTTCTGGCCGACTTCCCCCTGTAATCAAAATGACACTGACTCTTCATTTATATTATTTGCTGTATGTGGGACCTTGCTGTGTACAAATTGGCTGCTATGAATACCTACGTAGCAACTACACTTCAAATTAATTCATTGGATTTTAGGGACTGCCCAAAGAGTGTCATATTAACGCAAGTTCCTTCTTTATGTCCTTTGTTTGACTTAAAGTGAAAACAAAATTCATAGATAGACATGGTTGCACATATTCCTTAATGTCATAAAAGGATAGAAACTTACGAATTACTGCTTTTGATAATAGCAGTTGAATGCTTAACCTCCTCTAAAACAGCCAGCAAAGGAGTGTCTCACAAATGCGTTAAACATTTGTCTACTAGTACCGCAGGCTGCCATTTCTAGACTAGATAGAGTTGCAGGTGTTTGTGAGTGCTCACTTATTCCAATGTGACACTGTTGCTCAGAGGCTGCCTATGCTGTGTACAGATATTTTGTGCTGAAAGTTCTATGACAAGGTCGAATGCTGTTCAACCTCGATTATACATTCCCTTGTGTAAAATTCCACTCCTCTGACATTAATTCTCATTCCCCATTCCATCAGCTGTATGGCCCTGTTCTCTGGAGCTCCCTCCCTAAATCCCTCCACATCAGCACCTCTTTTCCTACTTTCAAAAGTAAGAGAACATGCATCTCAAGAACATCTTAACACATTTTCACGGCATTTCAAAGTGTTTCACCATCAAGAAAATATACTTTTGTCATTTTAGGCAAATGTGGCAGCTGGTTTGTGCATAGCAAGGTCTCAAATAAGTGTTAGCAATGGTTCAGTAGTAGCACTCTTACCTCTGAGTCAGTAAGTTGTGGGTTCAAGTCCCACTCTAGAGACGAGTAAAAAATTCTAGGCTGACATTCCAGTCAGATGAGATGTTATAACAAAGCCCCGTCTGCCCTCAGGTGGATATAAAAGATCCCGTGGCACTAATCAAAGAAGAGCAGGGGGGTTCTCCCAGGTGTCCTGGCCAATATTTATCCCTCTATTAATATCACAAACAGATTATTTGGTCATTATCACATTGCTGTTTGTCGGACCTTGCTGTGTGCAAATTGGCGGCTGTGTTCCTACATTACAATGGTGACTACATTTCACAAGTACTTCATTAGCTTTAAAGGTGATGAAAGGCGCTATATAAATGTAAGTCTTTCATCAAATCTATGTTTTTGTGTAGAGTTGGTTGAGGGCGGAATATTGGTCAGCACAGTGGGAGAACTTCCTGGTCTTATTAAAATGGTGTCATAGAATCTTATATACTCACATGAGCAGCCAAATGGGGCCTTGGTTTAATATTTCAAATGGGATCTATGACAATGCAGCACTCCTTCAATACTATACTAAAATATCAACAGAGTATGACCTCAGATGCTGAAGCAAGCTCAAACCCACAACCCTCTGACTCCGAGACAAGAATGCTACCACCTAAATCAAACTTACATTAACAACTATAAAGTACGTCTCTTTAATTGTGCTTTCACCCCAACTTCTACTCTTGTCTTTTTTTAAATGTACTGCTCAGTGTCCATCTTTTTCACCCTTTTGTGCTCTATCACACTCAGACATTGTTTTCTGCATGGGGAGCAGTAGTGAGCTGTAAGATATTGCGGCTGTCTGCAATCTCTAAATACTGAAATGAAAAGAAGGAACTTGCATTTATATAGCACTTCATGACCTCAGTACTTTTGAAGTATAGTCACTGTTCTAATGTTGGAAAACAATAGCCAATCTGCGCACAGCAGGGTCCTACAAGCAGCAATGACAATGACCAGATGATCTGTCTTGGTGATGATGGTTGAGAGATAAATGTTGGCTAGGACACTGGGAGAACTCCTTGCTCTTCTTCAAATAATGCCATGGGATCTTTTACATCCACCTGAGAGGGCAGATTGAGGCCTTGGTTTACACTCATCCAAAAGATGGTACCTCCAACAGTGCAGCACTCCCTCAATACTGTATAGATTATGTGCTCAAGTCCCTGGAGTGGGACTTGAATCCATAACTGTCTGATTCAGGAGTGTGCTGCCACTGAGCCAAGGCTGATATCTTCCAATCATCAGTACTGAGGAACTTGCTCATTCAGTGGTTTGTTTAACTTATTTTTATTACAAATTATTTTTAAATGACTGAGAATGTGAAATGTATTCTACCAGATAAATCTAATTATATAGAACAATATCTATACACTTAATGTCATTAAGTCACCTATGGTTATAACAATTTATGTCTTAAACCTGCTAATTATTGACAGTGGCAGCAAGCATTCAGAATGGTCACTGATGTCCGTGGGGCTTTACTAGTGTTTGCAACGACTTCCATTCAAATGTAATAAATATAAAACATTTTATTTTGAACTATTCCCCACATGCTGTAGATATTGAAATGCAGCAGATGCAGTACCCTGTTTATTGTGACCAACAAGGTCTTTCCATCTATAAACAAAAGGCTTAGAATTACACTGAGAACATTGGTGTTCAAATACTTAATGTTAAATGCCTCTATAAAAAACAGCAAAGGAATTTGCTACGTGTACATTAGTATTCACATAGCATGGTTTCAAAGCAAAAGTTTATTGTTCCCATTGCCAGGAGTGGTGGATGCGGATTGTGAACTCCAGTCACGTGAAAAAGGATTCTTTTAGATACAAGAGACTATTTTGTTATGTTCCCTTTAGTTTTATTTCCTTATAACATGCATCATTCCCTGGCTGAGAGGGTGTCCTGGAAACAAAGCCTTTGTTAGACTCAGTCTTTATGCTCAAGCTGTGTTGTTGACAGCAGCCTAACTTGGGCTGTAAAGTAAATGAGATGATGCTGCTGTCTCTGGGGATGCTAGGACCCAGATCAGGAGGTAAATATAAACATTGGACTCAGAAGGAGGCTGCCATTTTTTCTGGCTAGGAATGGGTCAAACACCCAGCCTATCTAAAAGGAAAATAATCAATTTCTCACATGCTGGCCTAAAGGGACCTGCTCCAGTCTTTGAGGAAGGTCTAATGATTAGAGAATAATTGCAAGTCATGACTTTCAATTTGTACATGCAGTAGGTTTGGCATATGTAGTTTGTGTCTGAGATCCACTCCTACAATATAAAAAGGAGCTGCCACAGTACTTGGGCTTTATCGCAGGACCAGTCCTTGATATAATGGGCATTAGCTGGTCTCTAGGGATGTGTGCAGGGACACGTCAAGCTGACTCACTCTCAAAGAAGCATGATTCCTCCACTTTGTACTGAAATAAAAACTGAAAATGCTGGCAATACACAGCATCCACACAGAGAAAAAAACGTTAAATGCTTTCGGCATGGACCTTTATTCAGAGCAAAGGGTAGAATTTGGACAAGGGATCAAGAACACAGTCAAAAAGGAAATAGGGATAGAAACAATCAGGAATTATTTAAAGCAATTTTTGTTTTTAGTTTCATATTTCCAGCAATATTTTCATTCCATCCCATACTGTCTCCTCCCCATAACTCCCAATAGCTTGGCTGCAATGAGCTGCTCACTGTGTAGGGACTAGCAGGAATGATCACTGCTTCATGATTGATAAAATTTGGCTTCTATCATTAAATCTGGTGCCACTTCAAGAGCCAAGCTCAGCAATGGATTCAACTTAGTGCATGTTCCCTTCTATAAACAGACTGTGCAACTACAGCAAAAACAACCCTTGCCTCAAAAGGCAGACATTAAGCAGGTGCCAGGAGTAAGTCTCAGTTTCAGTTTGCTATAGTCTATGTTGTTGCTGCCTGTACAACAACAGCATTTATGTAGCACCTTTATGTAGCGTAGTAAAATGTGCCAAGGCACTTCACGGGAGTGTTCAGACAAAATTTGACACCAAGTCACAAAGACCTACGTTGGGTCTAGCAACGCCGATTTTAAATGCTCGTCCTTGTGTTCAAGTCCCTTCATGGCCTCAAATGTGAATATTAACGTTCATAACTTGAGCTTAGCCAGATCCTTTACATCAGGGCTGCTGTTGTGACTGGGGGAAGTTGACTTCAGGTGTAGATCAGTCATCATCATTGTGCTGGTGGAGTTGGCTTATTTTTTTGAGGGCAGAGAAGAGAAACACACGTTGTGCTTTTCCACTTTCAGCTCATCCCTCCTGCAACTAGAGGACTTTCCCCCTCAGTTTCTTCCATTTCCCCAACTTTTTGTTTGGGTGGGTCTTTGCCATGTCTTCACATAGTCTGTACATTCTTTTGTTCTACTCTTTCCACTGCATCACTTAGATCATTGATATGAATAGAAAAATTGTTTGTTAAGTTTATGTAACCTATTAAACTGCCTGTAATTGGAACCTGTCTCCTCCTTCTGAACCACCACCACCCCCCCCCCCCTCCCCGCTTTTGAACTTTATTAAAATGTTTGATTAACTTAAGTGTTCAGTTCCATCTTGAAAAGGTTAAGTTGCCTTTTCTGTTTGCAAAAGAATGACTGACCTGGTGTGTCTTTTCTGATGTATTCTATTGTTATTTGAAGACCTATATTATGCCGAAAGAGCCAATTGTTCAGGAGCAGCAGCTACACGAGGTTTTCTTTGCACACAGCCCTTGGCACATTTAGTGCATCCAGCAGGACAGCAAGACCAGCAACTCAAGAGGGAAAAGTCAGAAATCAGCAACAATGATTTCATTAGTGGGAGGGGTGAGTAGGAGGAGAGCTCAATTAGCCCCAGCAGGTATGCTGGGTGGGAAGGTCATCAAGAGTGTAAGATGGGGTTTCTGCTTGTAAGGGGGAAGTGACAAGTGCCTCGATGGGCCCTGGAAAATGCTGAGGGGCACTGTGGGCTTATCCAGGATGGAATCAAGCCTGGAAGGGCAGCAGGAATAGGGCAAAATACTCAAGGGGATAAATGAATGGAGGCATGACTAGGTAACAGAAAGGGTGGGGACAGGAAAGAAGGATCCCTAGAGGGCTAAGAGAAAGAAGTATGTTTATGTTGCATGTGTGAACGTAATACCAAGGGACTACATGATGATTATTTCTTAACCTAAATGTTTGGTTTGCAAAGTTGTATGACATATACTTATGTTATTCAATTCCTCTTGCCTCACCATTATAGAATCACAAGCACATGGGTTACATATAAATATACAGCCTGCCACTAATAGCAATAAACCAACTCCAGCCAGACAGCCTCAGTCAAAAGGATAAACTTTTATTGTAGGTTACACAAATTTTGAATTTTCAGACAGAAAAACAGCTGACAATTACCCAATTGACCTAGACCCAGTCAAATGCACATGAACAGTTCATGATGCAGCTTGTTTAATAATATATTATGCCTGTTCAGGAGCAGCAGCTACATTTCTCAGCAGTTTTCTCTTTGCACACACAGCCATTGGCACAGTTAGTGCATCCAGCAGGACAGCAAGAGCAGCAACCTGAGGAGGGGAAAAAAGGCAGAAATCAGTAACGGTGGTGGGGAAGGGATTTTAACACTCCCACAACTGCACTGGGGCAGACTCAGCCATCAGGAAACGAGGTAGCATTTCAGGTGCTGGGAGGGTTGCAGGCAATGGGTGAAAAGTGGAAATACTGAGGAGTTTCCACTTTCATGGTCCCTTCCACCATCATCCCTCTCCTGGGAGGGTGGCATATCACTCCGACCTCTCCGCAAGAGAGCAGATTAGTGACATCTTGCAAGGCTACAGCTATGGTATCGGTCACCCTGTTGAAGGTAGCAGAAATATTGGCATCCATTGTTTGCACCATCAGGGCCTGCATAGACTGATTAGCAAGTCCTGATTCAAGTTCCAGAGGAGGTCACACTATCCATGGAAGATATCCTCAATGGCCTGCAACATCAATCCCCAAATGCTGGAGCTGAACTCCTCCATCCTCAGCTACCATGGACAATGTGCTTGGCAGGACTGCCAGTACCTCACATTTGCTGCTGGCCCCTCTATTATCCTCCTTTTTAATTGATGGCCCCCAGGGTTCAGCATTTATGTTCCAGCTGATCAGAACTTGGTGAGGACTGTGCCCTCAGCTGTCCTTTCCACCACTCTGATGTGATGCAGTACACTTGACAAGACAGCATTTTTGGGGGGGGGGGGGGGGGGGGGGGGTGCAGGGAGAGAGAAGAAAGGGGTGCACTACAGGAAGTAGTTAAATCTACAACTTTCCTGATCTGGTTAGGTCATTAAATAAATTCCCACAGAGTCTAGGCACCTAGCACTACTGCTCACTTTCAGCCACACCATCACAGCAGGTTTTTCTTGCCATTGCTGGCAAAATAGGACCTACTTCCTAGCCCTAACTGCACATCAAAGGATAACTCAAACAAAAGACAGTCTTTGCCTTACATGAGTCCATCTCTTGATACTTTTCACAAGATTGCCCCAACTCCTTCAAATGCCATCCATGCATTGGCCCTTTAAATAGTCTAGGAGAAATTACATCCTACAGGTGCACATCACACCTACACTGTTTCGGGTTCCCAGTGTTCAATGGTAATGAGGCATCCCTGTTGAAACTGAAAAGTCCCAAGCATCTGCTATCGCGCCCTCCAGATCCAGCCTCTGCTTTAGTATCAAATCCAATGAATCAGTTTATTGAATGACCCTCCCATTACATCACAGCACTCCTCCCTAATAAAGCTAATCAATCACATTCTTACTAGCATTGTCACTTCAGTATTCCCCCCCCCCCCCCCCAAATCTCTTTAATGTTCACACTAGGTCAGTTCTGTTTGATTCACTAAATAAGTGAAGACCAGGCAGAGCCAAATGAAAGTTTGTTTTACTACCTAGCTCACATGACCATCTAACCGATCAGTCGTCTACTTCTGAACATTGATAGACAGGACGTTATATTAAACCAATCGGAATGAAACGTTTGTAGTTTTACTTCATTTCATGCAGTTACACTAAACATTCTACTTGACTAACTCAGATGGACAGTATAAACAGCAGCCAGAAACACCAGTTGAACACCATGTCGGATGTGAGACCACACGTAGATATTTCACCAATGAGCACCTGGCTGAGCAGAGGCAGTAACTAGATCACGTGTCAATATTAAAATATAAAACTGCTCCATTACACAGCACGAGGTCCCATAGTAACAATAAGATAAGAGGGAGCAGGTGAGCGAATGTTTTACACAGTTACTCACTTTTCCGGCAGCGTCCAGCTTTGCTGGTGGGACATCGGCAGTCGGAGCACCTGCAGGTGTTTTCACAGGAGCAGGATCCTGAAAACAGGGAAAACAAACAAATATAAAGACACTGAGTTGGGATTTAAACCCTGAGAAATCCCCACCGTGAGGAGGAGCCCCGGCTCTTTGTCACCCTCTGATCTCCAGTTAATTTAATAAACAGCCTCCCCTCCAATCCTGCTCCACCTCAGTGACACTGAGCGGGGACACTGAGCTGAAAGGACTGACTAGTCTCCACTCACCATCCAGGCAGACACAGGCCTTAGAGTCAGACATTTCACTAACTTCCTCTTCAGTTTGGAGCCGTCACCGAATCAGCGTTTCTCGATCTTGTGCCGTTTGCTGCATCGGAGCCGAATTTTATGAGTTGTGATCGGCGGGGAATCGGGTGCAAAACCGGGGAAGGGGCGGGTCGGTCAAATAGGATCAATCAGCGCCAACAGGTTAAAACAATCGGAGCAAATACAACCGAGTGAACTCGGACCAGTCTACAGGTGCCGTGTGCCTCTTTTAATTAACCCTTAAGGAGACACTGTGTGCCCCAGTGTCATCAAACAAAATATCTAACAAAAGTACACATCCCCTTTTTAGAGGTGCAAACAAACCCAAATCATAAAAAGGACAAAAGAAACGTAACAATTTAAATTATAAAGTTTCCACCCATATCCAATGCACACCCCAGTCCCTGCAGTGCCCACCGGTTGCAGAAGGCCTCAAGTGTACCGGCAGACACTGCGTGCTCCTTCTCCAGGGACATCCAGGCGCGGACAAAGCCACGGAAGAGAGGCAGACAGCCAGTGTGTCTGGCCATGTCCAACCTGGACCTGTGGATGGCCACCTTGGCCAGGCCCAGGAGCAGACTCATGAGGAGATCCTCTGACTTGCCCACTGCTCCCCCCTCCTCCTCCCCCCTCCTCCTCCCCCCCCCCGCAACAGGTGGCTAAAGATCAGGAGCTTGGGACTGAAGTGGAACCAGAAATTTAGGAGCAGCCCCTTCAAATAATGGAACAGGGCTGCAACCTCTCATATTACATATAGAAATGGAACATGAACTCGTCCAGGCCACAAAAATTACTGGCGGCACAGGTGCCATGTGTCTCGGTTCAGATTTACACCCAGACCACTTCATATCCACTAATGTGCAGCAGAGATCAGTCAATAACAGCCCGTGCTGTAGGGTAAAGTACAATACAGGGACACTTTTAAGCGGCCAGATCTGAGTAGTATATAAACTGTGACCTGAATCCCACCAATTGCCCCTGACGCTAAAGGTGAGACTGTTTTCAGTCCCATCAATATCTGCGAAAGGTGTCTCTCCCTGCACAGGGCGACTGTGGATCAGGGGCTGTTTGTATTGGACATTCCTGTGTAAGAAGGAAAGAAAGATAATGAAGAACTTGTGTTTATATAGTGCTTTTCACAATCACAAAGTGCTTTACAGCCAATGAAGTACGTTTGAAGTGTAGTCACTGTTGTAATATAGGGAAACACGGCAGCCAATTTGTGCACAGCAAGGTCACACAAACAGTAATGTGAGAATGTCCAGATAATCTGTTATAGCAATGAAGGTTGAGGCATAAATATTGGCCAGGACACCAGGGAAAACTACCCTGCTCTTCTTTGAATAGTATCATGGGATCTTTTACACCCACCTGAGAGGGCAGACGGGGCCTTGGTTTTACAACTCATCCCAAACAGTGCAGCAATCACACAGTACTGTAGTGAAGTGTCAGTCTAGATTATGTGCTCAAGTCTCAGTCTAACACCCAGCCTCCTTACTAAATAGGGAAATCTTCAGACTGGGTTTGAACAGAGCAGAAATATGAGATGTGATCTCTTGGTTAGACTCTGCTCTTCTCAATGAGACTGATCTGTCCCTCAGTGAATGTGAGAGCGGCTTGTAGGAAACATTCTCCCTATTCAAGTGTTCCAAAGACGCTGTATTTGACAGCATCTACACCCTTCCCAAAGACTGCAAGAGTTTTTTTAAATTTCAAAATATACTTCATTTGATAGAATTTAAAGATACACACAGTTCAATGTAAATATCACAATTCCAAACCAGTACAATTCAAACCAAAACACTACAGATCGTACTCAAAGCGATCTCATTATTACAATTCAAACACAGTATTTCTTATGACTCATGGTGTACAATACAAGATGGGGGGGCCTTACATGGTGGCCTTTCCCCATAGAGCCTTTGCGTAGGTCGCCCCTCGCCTCAGTGCATCCCGCAGCACGTACTCCTGGACCTTGGAGTGTGCCAGTCGGCAACAGTCAGTCATGGACAGTTCCTTCAGCTGGATGACCAGCAGGTTTCAGGGGGGGCCAAAGGGCCTCCTTCACTGAGTTGATGGTCTTCCAGCTGCAGGTGATATCTGTCTCGGTGTGCGTCCCAGGGAACAGCCCGTAGAGCACAGCGTCCTGTGTTACTGAACTGTTTGGGATGAACCGGGACAGATACCAATGCATTTCTCTCCACACCCTCTGTGCAAAGGGGCAGCCCATCAGGAGGTCTCTATGGTTTGAATGTTTCCCTCATGTCCTGGTGGCCAACATTCACCACAGTACCGAGCTGATGAGGGCACTGTATAGTTTTAGCACATCTTCTGACTTTTTCTCAACTGACCCAGCAACATAATTAATCATTCAGTTCACTTTGCCTCTTGCTGTGGTTTGGCATGTTAATGTCGAAGATCTCTTGTCACTTTATCACTTTTTTCTACAGAATCCACAGCATAATTGTGACACTTGTTACTCTTTCCGGTGTGTAGTACCTTCCACGTGTTAGCATTGAATTTGATCTGGCAGTGGTTTTCTATTTCTGACTTTATCTAACTCCTTGTGTCTGTTGTTAACTGCTGCCTCTGATTCAACTGTTCTTCCCCACTCATTTGGTTTGCATTATTTGCGAATTTGACCAACTTGCATTGCGTTTCTGAATCCAAGTCATTAATATAGATTTGGAACAGTAGGGGCTCAGCTATGATTGATGTGGCACATCGCTCAGTACCTACCCCATCCAGATATCACTCCTTCACAAGAACCTGCTACTTTTTTCCCCCAGCCAATTCTTTATCCACATCCAGGTTTGCCATTGACCACTTGGGTCAGTTGAAGAGGTTCATCAAGCATAATCCTTCACTTCTGAAGCCATGTTGACTGTTATCTACCAGAGTACTCTTAAGCAGACACTCCCTAGATTTGTTCCTGATAATCAATTCCATTTGACTATCATCAGCTTAAAAAGGGATGTGTTACCCTGTTAGTTCAGTGGGTACACTGTGTGGTGCAGTTCTAAATCACACGAATCAGGAAGGTCCCAGATAAGATGACTGGTCTGTACTGAGTAGGTTGATTATCTGGATAATCTGTCATTGAATAAATTAGAAACAAAAGATCGGCAAAGAAGTGGATTAAGGGCAATTTCCCAATCATGAAATCTAAAACTGATTCTCTCACAGGCGCAAATTGGAGTTAACAATGAGAACAGTACCAGCTTAGTTAGAAGTATTCTTGCCTTAGAATCATAAAGTTGTGAGTTCAAGTCCTTCTGCAGACTTGAGGACACAATTCTTGCTGACAGTTCCATGCACTAGTGTGGCAGTGTCCTACTGTCAAAGGTGCCATTCATTGGATGAGAGTCTGTCCTCTCTGTCTGCAAATTCCACATCCTCAGGTTAATATTAAAATATTCTTTGAAACTATTGGAAAAAGAGCAGGTTTTGGTGCCCTGGCCAATGTTCCTGAACCAACCAAAATAGATTAATTGGTCATTCAACTCCTTGCTATTTGTAGGTCTTGCCGTGTATAAAATGGATCCTGTGTTTGCCTAACTACAAAAGATATTGGACTTTAGAGTTAGACATGGTAAGTAAAGCAAAGCATTTTGAGAGATTTCTGAGATATATAAAGGTTTCTAGATCAATGCAAATGTGTTCTTCCTTTGGCAGGAACAATGATTAATACTGGGATTCTGGGAGAAGGAGCAAGCTCTCACAGAAAAGATGCAACAGAGTCACACACAGAGACAGATACTAAATGGTGCTAATTAACCCTGGATCCACATGGTGCTAAATCTGTTAAGAGTGAAAATCTAAAGAGATAATTGATGGGTCATAATGTGGGATCAAACAATCATTAAATAAGCAGGGATAATTTTAAGAAGGCAATATTATCAGAAGATGGCTTTCAAATTGTAGTTTAGGTGCTGGAAGAGTTAGATTTTAGAGCACCTGATTGAAAGGCCTGGTCTGCACAAAGATACTTGAATTGTGAGTATTAGAGCTGCTTTACATGTCTGCACGTTTGAATGAGACCTTAGTTGTTCACTATTAGTCATGTGTGCTGAAGTTGGATTTGCTTTCTGAAATAAACATATGCAAGGTTATGCTTGGCCCACTCAAACTCAACGGTTTTGAGACCTGGTAGAAATAGAATAAACCAAATGGTTTGTGTGGACGAATATTTTGGAGAATGGTCTGTAAAACAGAGAAGGTGCTGAGAGTGAAAGATGGAAGGTTAAGGGAGTACTTATCCTGACAGAAGTAAACTTGTAAAGTGTATGGCACTTGTTATTTAAATGCTCATGTCTTTGAGTATGGGGGTAAAATAACAGTATAGCGATACAGAGAAACACATACATACAGTTTTAGTGAATATTGGACAAGAAGATGACTGACAAAGGAAGACGATGACCACAGATGGTAACATGCTGTGGACATCCTCAGAGGTGAAGCTGAGCATTCCAGAGAAAGTAATTACGTCCATTGCACCAGGAGCTGAGCGACTAGAAAGCCAAAGTTGCAAGTCTGTATCTATATCACTGAAGGATAGCCCCAATATTCAAAGCTCGGTATTTATCAGTGATGCGTTGAATACAAACTGTAGGTGCAACATTGCTAAGCCATGCTATAACCTTAGATATTGAACATAACTTTTCATCGGTCTTGTAAAATCAAGTACTTTTAGTTAAAACATCTCTGTGCCTGTCTATGTATTTGAAGTCTCTGTCAAAAAGAAGTTAACTAATATCATTTAGTATTGTACTGTGGTGCCATAGTAATTGGACTGGGTACTTACTGTACGATGGCTCAAGGGGGCGTTAATTGAGGAATTTTATCATCCTTAGAAGTAAATGGTAGATTCCAGTCTACTTTCTATGTATATCTGTTAGGAAAAGAGGCGAAGATTGGTCCAACACCCTTTAGTGTACAAAGCTAGGTATCGCAAATTCAAATATATTCCAGGCATAATGGGGATGGGATTTAGTATTCATTCTAATTCCAACTCTGAATCCTGACGATTAGTGACAAGAAGATGACTGACAAAAGAAGACAATGACTACAGACGGCAATGTGCCATGGACGTCCCCAGAGATGAAGCTGAGCATCCCAAAGGAAGTAATCTGATCATGTGGAAATGTGCCAGCAGATATGTTCCCCCTCAGTGCCCTACAGGAAATTGAGTTATAGCTAGTAGTGTTTTCTTAACAACTCCACAGACACACACACATACACAGAAAACCACCTGCACCATTCTATGTTATATCTGGACATGTTAACCTGTGCCAATCAGTTTTGCAGCCAATTTCTAGGCAGATTTGGCAGCCTTCACCGAGGTTGGATAAGTGCCTTGCATGTGGACTATGACACAGGTGAATATTTTTCATTGCACAAATATTCTCACATCAACAATCACTCTGCTAAGAGGGTGTTGAGTATTTGGTCCAGACAGGGTCTACAGCAGTCACAACTCACTTCCATCAGTTAGAAACGTAGCTACCACCAGCCTTCCCACATTGTTCCATAGAAGATACTGAGCTGTAGTTTAGGCAGATTTCTCATCTTCTGCACCCCCTCGACCCCCCCCCCCCATATGAATTATATTAGGGCATAAATATCTCTTCCAACTACCTTTGTATTTTTATTTTACTGAATGGAAAATCGTGGGAGGACAGTGCACACTCAAAATCTCAATAAATGCTCCCGTCAGGCAAAGCTCAATTGTAGAAAGAGCTAATTTGTAAAATGTACTAAATGTACCCTATAAAACATTAATGAGGAAATGTGTAGAAAGCTCTCTATTTGAAAGTAAATAAGAATACTCATAATAAATTTAGGGTGAAAGATTTATTCCTTAAAAGTAATAACTGCTGATTGAAAAGAATTAACTGGCTGTTCACAGCTGACGGCTTTAGTTTAATTTTAGTGTTTGTAATTGTTAATATGCGACCCACAGGATACCATATCCAGAGTGATGTGATCCACAGAGAAAATGTTTGGACATCCCTGTTCTAGAGGTATCAGCAATTCAGACCACGAGTGTGCACGTCACTAATATCTGACTGAGTTATATCATTTTAGTGCTTTAATACAACTTAGAATATGAATTTATTGCTCCTGCTCTGTGGGGCTCCCTCTTTGACGTGAGAACAGCTCCACTGAGTCACAAAATGGAAACATGGAACCTATTCTCCCACCTCCCATCATTGGCTGCTTTGCTGTTGAAGTTGCAAGAACCATCCTCAGCCACATGAGTCCTAATACTGAAGCAAGGATACCATCAAATCATTCACTCCATCATTCCCCACACTGTTCCATCACCAAATGGCAATGTGGCCTTAAAGTATCAGCTTATGCAATGTAGCCTCTTTAGGCTCTAACTCTTTCCCGACACGTTGCATTGTCTTTAGGAATATCACTTATTTAATGTAGAAAATGGCATTTATCACAGGCTTTGAAATAGCTTTTTTTTTAACATGATACTTTCAAAAACAATTAATTCACTTTTCATTTGTTTATATCAACACACAAGTCATCAGGAGATACATATTGAGGACAAGCAACTTGTTTAATACAGTACATAGGAACAATAATTTAATGTTGTGACTGAAGGGCCAGTTGTTCAGGAGCAGCAGCTACATTTGTCGGAGGTTTTCCCTTTGCACACACAGCCATTGGCGCAGTTAGTGCATCCGGCAGGACAGCAAGAGCAGCAACCTGAGAGAGGAGAGGGAAAAGGCAGAAATCAGTAACAATGAATCATTCACTGAAACCCCCACAGACCCTCCCATTACAACACTGAGCTCCTCGGTAATAAACTAATCTGTGTTATATCTCCAAGTAACCCATCTGAAAACACCCCACCTCAGTAGCCCTACCTGTCTGTCGGTCAGCTGCTGTATTTGGGATCTTGCAATAACATCAGTCTGTCCCACCCACTGTTCAGTGATCAACTCTTCAGGGTAGAACGTCCCACCAACTAGTTTCACATGTGGAAGTTTAAGGGGCTGGTATTCCATTCCTGTCAGCTCTATTAAACGTTTAGGGTTAATTTAGTTCAATAATGGACAATACGGGGCATCAGAGTTACTGTACTGCCCAGTGTAGCAGCCTGAAAATCGGAAAAATAACCCACCCGGACTCACTGGGGTCCATTGGGTCAGTGACCATTCCTTATCAAATAATGGCTCTCTATATTAGGGTTGTTTGCTCAGCGGGTGCCGTTTATTTGAAAGTTGTGTCTTGATTTAAGCATCAGGAGTTGGGACTGGAAGCACAGCCTGAATCGTTGAAATAGGATAAACCCGGTTCAGGTTTAGGATTGGAGTTGGTTTTTTTTTTAGGACTGGGGTAATTTGGGTTTAGTGTTTCCGATTAGGGTAAGAGTCCCGAGGGTTAGAATTAGGATCAGAGTAAGGGTTAAATTAAGTCCCGACACTGCAGCCAAACCGATTTTAATGAAAGCCCGGGGACCTTGTACTTTTCTATTCTGTTCCAGTCTGAATTCTGCCCAGAACCATCAGTCACATAAATACAATGTGAGGGGTTTTAAACAGTCCCACAGTTACTCACTTTTCCGGCAGCGTCCAGCTTTGCTGGTGGGACATCGGCAGTCGGAGCACCTGCAGGTGTTTTCACAGGAGCAGGATCCTGAAAACAGGGAAAACAAACAAATATAAAGACACAGAGTTGGGATTTAAACCCTGAGAAATCCCCACCGTGTGGAGGAGCCCCGGCTCTTTGTCACCCTCTGATCTCCAGTTAATTTAATAAACAGCCTCCCCTCCAATCCTGCTCCACCTCAGTGACACTGAGCGGGGACACTGAGCTGAAAGGACTGACTAGTCTCCACTCACCATCCAGGCAGACACAGGCCTTAGAGTCAGACATTTCACTAACTTCCTCTTCAGTTTGGAGCCGTCACCGAATCAGCGTTTCTCGATCTTGTGCCGTTTGCTGCATCGGAGCCGAATTTTATGGGTTGTGATCGGCGGGGAATCGGGTGCAAAACCGGGGAAGGGGCGGGTCGGTCCGGGCAGAATGCACACGGAGCACCGAAGTGAATCAGCGGTTCCAGGTGGGAATTGCACCCGTCTCCTTCACTCAGAACACGACCCCAAAATATTCCTCAATAACAGCAATTTCACAACATTTCCTGTGCGATCACCGTGAGTCTGAGCGTCTGCAGCACGTTTCACACCCACGGTCTGGGGGGTCCAGGACTGCATCTTCTGTTTTAGGTTTTATTTCTCTTTTCACTCTAGATATTTTTTAGTTCCTGTGTTTCAGATTGCTCTCCCAGGTCAGCCCCAGCTCCCTGTGTCCCAGAGAATTGTTCCACTTGCCTTGACATCTACAAGAGTTTGTATTCATGGCGTTTTCAACGTTGAAAAACGTCCCGAGGTTAATAAAAGGGACACCCAGAGACGAAAAGTCATCGACCTGAAACGTTAACTCTGTTTCTCTCTCCACAGATGCTGCCTGACCTGCTGAGTGACTCCAGCATTTTCTGTTTTTATTGCAGATTTCCAGCATCCACAGTATTTTGCTTTTGTTTCATTGAGGCAGTGACTCAAGGGGAGCTAAGATCTGAGATTTGTTATTATAGATCGCCATCAGGGTCCTTTCTGATTCTAAATATTTACATAGTTACTAAAAACAAACTCCAGTGTAGTTCACTCTTTAAACAGACAGGAAGGTGCACACGGTCCAAAGGTCATCTGTACTCCTCGCTCTGTTAACCGGCTCCTCACACTGACCGGGGGACTGGTCAATTCTCACTTCTCCAAACACAGCGGGTGTGAAACGTGTTGCACATGAAAACACTCTATCAATCATAGAATCATAGAATGGTTGCAGCATAGAAGGAGGTCATTCGGCCCATCGAGACCGTGCCGGCTCTTTGTAAGAGCAATCCAGTTAGTCCCATTCCCCCATTCTTTCCCCTTAACCCTGCAAATTTTCCCTTCAAGTATTTAGCCAATTTCTTTTTGAAATCCACAATTGAATCTGCTTCCAGCACCTTTTCAGGCAGCTCATTCCAGATCATAATTACTCGCTGCGTAAAAAAGTTTTTTCTCATGTCGCATTTGTCAATCACATTAAATCTGTGTCCTCTGGTTCTCGACCCTTCTGCCAATAGGAACAGTTTCACTTTATTTACTTTATCTAAACCCTTCATGATTTTGAAACTTCTACCAAATCTCCTCCCAACCTTTTCTGTTCTAAGGAGAACAACCCCAGCTTCTCCAGTCTATTCATGTATCTGAAGTCCCTCATCCCTGGAACCATTCTAGTAAATCTTTTCTGCACCCTCTCTAAGGCCTTCACAGCCTTCCTAAAGTACGGTGCCCAGAATTGGACATAATACTCCAGTTGTGGCCCAACCAGCTTTTTATAAATATTGAACATAACTCCCTTGCTTTTGTACTCTATGCCTCTATTTATAAAACCGGGATTCTGCTTTAAAAAGCCAAAAAGGTGCACACGATCCAAAGGTCACCTGCACTCTTCGATCTGTGAACCGGCTCCTCACACTTACCGGGGACTGGTCAATTCTCACTTCTCCAAATGCAGTGGGTGTGAAACGTGTTGCACATGAAAACACTCCATCAATCATAGAATCATGGAAAGCTTTTATAACCGCTTTCTCAACCTGTCCTGCCACCTTCAAAGATTTGTGCACATATACCCGCAGGTCTCTCTGTTCCTGCACCCGTTTTAGAATTGTACCATTTAGTTTATATTGCCTCTCCTCATTCTTCCTGCCAAAATGTATCATATCGCAATTCTTTGTGTTAAATTTCATCTGCCATGTGTTCGCCCATTCCACCAGCCTGTCACTGTTTACTACACTTCCAAGTTTTGTGTCATCTGCAAATTTTGAAATTGTGCCCTGTACATCCAAGTCCAAGTCATTTATATATCAAGAAAGGCAGTGGGTCCAGTCCGACCCCTGGGAAACACCACTGTATACCTTCCTCCAGTCCGAAAAACAACCGTTCACCACTACGTTTCAGTGCAAATTCTTGTAGCTATCAAGGTTAGTGGAAACACTCTCTGGGACACAGGGAACTGGGGCTGACCTGGGAGAGCAATATGAAACACAGAAACTAAAAAATATCTAGAGAGAACACGACAAGTAAAACCTAAAGCAGAAGATGCAGTCCTGTAGTCCCCCAGACCGTGGGTGTGAAACGTGCTGCAGACGCTCAGACTCATGATGATTGCACAGTAAATGTTGTGAAATTGCTGTTATTGAGGAATATTTTGGGGACGTGTTCTGAGTGAAGGAGACGGGTGCAATTCCCACCTGGAACCGCTGATTCACTTCGGTGCTCCGTGTGCATTCTGCCCGGACCGACCCGCCCCTTCCCCGGTTTTGCACCCGATTCCCCGCCGATCACAACCCATAAAATTCGGCTCCGATGCAGCAAACGGCACAAGATCGAGAAACGCTGATTCGGTGACGGCTCCAAACTGAAGAGGAAGTTAGTGAAATGTCTGACTCTAAGGCCTGTGTCTGCCTGGATGGTGAGTGGAGACTAGTCAGTCCTTTCAGCTCAGTGTCCCCGCTCAGTGTCACTGAGGTGGAGCAGGATTGGAGGGGAGGCTGTTTATTAAATTAACTGGAGATCAGAGGGTGACAAAGAGCCGGGGCTCCTCCACACGGTGGGGATTTCTCAGGGTTTAAATCCCAACTCAGTGTCTTTATATTTGTTTGTTTTCCCCCAACTCTGTGTCTTTATATTTGTTTGTTTTCCCCCAACTCTGTGTCTTTATATTTGTTTGTTTTCCCTGTTTTCAGGATCCTGCTCCTGTGAAAACACCTGCAGGTGCTCCGACTGCCGATGTCCCACCAGCAAAGCTGGACGCTGCCGGAAAAGTGAGTAACTGTGGGACTGTTTAAAACCCCTCACATTGTATTGATGTGACTGATGGTTCTGGGCAGAACTCAGAATGGAACAGAATGTGAAGGTACAAGGTCGTCGGCATTTCACTCCAAACAGTTTGGCTGCAGTGTCTGGATTTAAGTTAACTCTAAACCTAACACCAAGGCTAACTCTAACGTTAACCCTAATCCTATCTCTAAGCGTAACCCTAACTCTAACCTTAACCTTAACTCTAACCCTAACCCGAATCATAAACCCCAGGCAAGCTCTAACCCTAACACTACCCCCTAAACCTAACTCCTACCTAACCCTAATCCTAACCATAGCTCTACCCCTCTGACCCTAATCTGATACGCTAACCATAAAATACCACCAACCAAAAAAAAAACCAATCCCAACCCTGGCCCTAAAGCTGGACCAGATTTACCCTCTTTCAAGGATCCATACCCAAATTCCTGATGTTTAAGTTAATCCACAACAATCAAATAAACGGCACCCGCTAAGCAAATAACCCTAATATGAAAAGCATTCATTTGATAGGGATTGGCCACTGATCAGATGCAACCTCAGTGAGTCCGGATGGGTTATTGCTCCGATCTTCAAGCTGCTCCAATGGGCAGTACAGTAACGCTGATGACCCGTATCGCCCGCTATTGAGCTAAATTAGTCCTTCAAGACATTGTTTCGCTTCAGACTAAACTATTATCAGATAAGGACAGAACATTTTCACCTACCAGCGCTTAACTCGCTGCTGCTACATTCCTGTCGGTGCTATTTCCCCCCAGATTTACAGCAGCAACCGCAGCTTGCATTTATACAGCACTTTTTAACGTAGGAAAACGTCTCAGTGTTTCACGCAGATAAGAAGGGTGCATCCCAAATCGGGGAACAGCAGTGTTTAATAGAGCTCACAGGAATGGAGTTCCAGCTGCTTAAAGGTGCACATGTGAAACAAGCTGGTGGGAAGTTTTACTCTGAAGAGCTGATCACTGAACAGTGGGTGGGACAGACTGATGATATCACAAGGTCCCAAATCTTACCACAAATACAGAAGCTGAGAGATTGACAGGCACGGCTTCTGAGG
The DNA here is from genome assembly GCF_035084215.1 of Heptranchias perlo. Classification (NCBI taxonomy): domain Eukaryota; kingdom Metazoa; phylum Chordata; class Chondrichthyes; order Hexanchiformes; family Hexanchidae; genus Heptranchias; species Heptranchias perlo. The sequence continues at coordinate 21,207,739 of NC_090340.1, read as the reverse complement.
TGGGGCATTTTCAGATGGGTTATTTGGAGATATGACACAGTTTAGTTTTCAGTCTTGTAATGGGAGGGTCTGGGGGTGTTTCAGTGAATGATTCATTGTTACTGATTTCTGCCTTTTCCCTCTCCTCTCTCAGGTTGCTGCTCTTGCTGTCCTGCCGGATGCACTAACTGCGCCAATGGCTGTGTGTGCAAAGGGAAAACCTCCGATAAATGTAGCTGCTGCTCCTGAACAACTGGCCCTTCAGGCACAATATATAAAGTATTCTCCACACGTACTGTATTAAACAAGCCGCATGTCCTCGATATGTATGTCCTGATGAGTTGCATATTTATATAAACTAATGAAAAATGAATTAATTGTTTTTGAAAGTTTCATGTTTGGTATCAGTAAATAAAACAAAGCTATTTCAAGTCCTGTGATAAGTGCCATTCTCTTTGTGAAGTATGTGATATTCCTAATGACATCATGTGTAGGGAACGAGTTGGAGCCTAAACTGGTTACATTGCATAAAAGGATGCCGTGAAACCACATTACCATCTGGTGATGGAGCGGTGTGGGGAATGATGGAGTGAATGATTCAATGATATCCTTGCTTCAGTATTAGGACTCGTGGATGAGGACGGTTCTTACAGATTCAACCTCAAACCAGCAAATGATGGAAGGTGGGAGAATAGGGGCCTTGTTTCCATTTTGTGACTCAGGGGAGCTGCCTGTTACCTCAAAGAGGGAGCCCCACAGAGCAGTGGCAAAAAATTCAAATTCTGATTTCTGAGGTGTATTAAAGCATAAAAATGATATAACTCAGTAAGATATTAGTGACATGCGCTGATGTGGTCTGAATGAATGATGTCTCTGGAACAGGGGAATCCAAACCACTTTCTCCGTGGACCACTTCACTGTGGATATGGTATCCTGTGGTTTGCATATTAACAATTACAACACAAAACACTAAAACTAAACTAAAGCCGTCAGTTGTGATATGCCACTTAATTTTCTACAATCAGCAGTCATTACTTTTAAAGAATAAATCTTTGACCCTAAATTCATTATAATGAGTATTCATATTCACTTTCAAATAGAGAATTTTCTACTCCTTTCCTCATTAATATTTTATAGAATACATTTTACAAATTCGCTCTTCCTACATGGAGCTTAGTTGACCGGAACACTTATTGAGAGTTCGGCTGTGCACTGTCCTCTCACAATTTCCATCCAGTAAAATAAAAATGCAAAGGAAGCTGGAAGAGATATTTATGTCCTGATACATTCATGGGGGGAGGGCAGAAGATCAGAAATCTGCTGCAGCTCAGAATCTTCTGTGGAACAACGTGGGAAGCCTGGTGGTATCTAAATTTCTAACTGATGTGAGAGGGTTGTGACAGCAGTAGGCTCTGTATGCACCAAATACTCAACACTCTCTGACTTGTCAGAATATTTGTGCAATGAAAAATGTTTACGTGTGCCAATTGAAATTGGTTGCGAAACTGGATGACACAGGTTAAGATGTCCAGCTATAACATAGAATGGTGCTGGTGGCTTTGTGTGTGTATGTCTTTAGGGCGGCTAAGAAAAATACGACGAGCTGTAACTCAATGTCCTGCAGGGCGCTGAGGTCAAATATATCTGCAGGGACATTTTCAAATGATGGGAGAGAGTTGTTAGTGGTCAGGATGTATGTCACTAATATTCAGGATTCAGAGTTGGAATTAGAATGAATACTAAATCTCACTCCCACTATTAGCTGAATTTGCAGTATCTAGCTATGTACACTAAATGGTATCGGACCAATCTTCACCCTTTTTCCTAACACATATACATAGAAAGTAAACTAAAATCTACCATTTATTTCTAAGGTTGTTAAGATTCCTCAATTAGCATCCCTTTAAGCCATCTTAGTCCAATCATCATCACAGTACCATACTGAGTGAAATTAGTTAACTTCATTTTGACAGAGACGTCAAAGAGAAAGACAGACACAGAGATACTTTAACTAATATAACTAATCCTTACAACAACAACAACTACAACAACCACCCGCATTTATATAACGCCTTTAACGTAGTAAAATGACCCAAGGCATTTCACAGGAACGATTTTCAAACAAAATTTGAAGCCGAGCCATATAAGGAGATATTAGGACAGGTGACCAAAAGCTTGGTCAAAGAGGTAGGCTTTAAGGGGTGTCTTAAAGGAGAAGAGAGAGGCGGAGCAGTTTAGGGAGGGAATTTCAAAATTTAGGGCCTAGGCAGCTGAAGGCACAGCCGCCAATGGTGGAGCTTTTAAAATCAGGGATGCTCAAGAGGCAAGAATTGGAGGAGCACAGAGATCTCAGAGGGATGTAGGGCTGGAGGAGGTTACAGAGAAAGGGAGGGGCGAGGACATGGAGGGATTTGAAAAGAAAGATGAGAATTTTAAATTCGAGGCATTCCCAGACTGGGAGCCAATGTAGGTCAGCGGGGACAGGGATAATGGGTGAACGGGACTTGGTGCGAGTTAGGATACCGGCAACAGAGTTTTGGATGAGCTCAAGTTTATGGAGGGAGGAAAATGGGAGGCCGGCCAAGAGCGCATTGTAATAGTCAAGTCTAGAGGTAACAAAGGCAAGGATGAGGGTTTCAGCAGCAGATGAGCTGAGGCAGGAGAGGAGATGGGCGATGTTATGGAGGTAAAAGTTCACCTGAGGAAGGAGGAAGCCTCCGAAAGCTTGTGAATTTCAAATAAAATTGCTGGACTATAACTTGGTGTTGTAAAATTGTTTACAATTGTCAACCCCAGTCCAGCACCGGCATCTCCACATCGAGGTAAAAGTAGGCAGTCTTGATGGTGAAGTGGATATGTGGTCAGAAGCTCATCAGCGTCAAATAGGACACCAAGGTTGTGAATGGTCTGGTTCAGCCTCGGACAATGGCTAGGGCGAGGGATGGAATCAGTGGCTAAGGAATGGAGTTTGTGGCACTATAGCGATATAGAGAAAGACATACGTACAGTTTTAGTTAATATTGGACAAGAAGGTGACTGACAAAGGGAGACAATGACCACAGACGGCAATGTGCTGTGGACATCCCCAGAGGTGAAGCTGAGCATCTCAGAGGAAGTAATAACATCCACTGAAGCAAGCACTAAGCTACTAGAAAGCCAAAGTTATAAGCCTATGTGCATATCACAGAGGGATGGCCTAAATATTCAAAGCTTGGTATTTATCAGTGATGTGTTGAATAGAATCTGTACACATAACCATTCTAAGCCAATTTATATCCTCAGACATTGAACATACTTTGCTAAGTTATAAATAAGGGAACCCAGCTAGCGTTTAGATATTCATGATTCACTTAGTTCACAATTCTGCCCATAATTATCTAGTCTCTTTCACTGATCTTGTTAAATAAAAGTGTTAGTTAAAGCATCCCTGTATCTGTCCATGTCCTTAAAGTTTCTGTCAAAAAAAAGTTAACTAATATCACTAAGTATTGTATTGTGATGCCATGGTGATTGGACTGAGTACCATAAGATGGCTCAAAGTCATGTCAATAGAGGAATCTTATCAGCCTTAAAAGTAAATCATAGATTCCACTCTACTTTCTATGTATATGTGTTAGGAAAAGGGCTGAAGATTGGTCTAACACCCTTTAGTGTACATAGCCAGATAATGCAAATTCAGCTAATATATTCCTCACATAGTGGGGGTGGGATTTAGTATTCATTCTAATTCCAATTCTGAATCCTGAATATTAGTGCCCTACATCCTGACCACTAACAACTCTCTCCATCATTTGGAAATGTGCCAGCAGATATGTTTCCCCTCAGTGCCATACAGGACATTGAGTTATAGGTAGTAGTGATTTTCTTAACAACCCCACAAACACACACAAACAAAACCACCAGCACCATTCTATGTTATATATGGACATGTTACCCTGTGCCATCCAGTTTTGCAGACAATTTCTTTGCAGATTTCATTGCACAAAAATTTGGACAAATTAGAGGTCACTCCGTTAAGTGGGTGTTGAGTAGTTTGTGCATAAAGTGTCTACAGCAGTCACAACCCTCTCCCATCAGTTAGAAACTTTGATACCACCAGCCTTCCCACGTCGTTCAATGGATGATTCTGAACTTCTGCTCTCCCCCCATGAATTACATCAGGACATAAATATCTCTTCCAGCTTCCTTTGTATTTTTATTGTATTGAATGAAAAATCATGGAAGGACGGTGCACACCTGTTAATGAATACTTGTAGTAAGCAGAATACGGTAGGCTTCTTCCAATTAAAAGAAAGTCTATCCTGTATTAAGAGCAGTTCAACAAACAGGGTACAATCAAATGTATATATGTGTTCTTTAATTCCAGCCTGTCTCTGGACACGGTACAGTAGAGACAGCAACTTAAGTATTGTGCACAACTAACAGCCAAAGCTACCTATTCCTCATAGTTGGGACACGCCTACCAAAACTTATTTAATCTATTTTAACAGATTGATTAGTTTCTGTCTGCCATTTAAACACCACTTGAAACCAACTCGCTTTGGAGCAGCCATTTCCTTACAAAGATTTTGTGTCTTTATTCACCTCAATTAGGTGTGAGTTTTCTCCCAGCAAAGCTTGATCTTGCACAGATCACTGTGTCCTGTTAAGAGTGACGTGCGACTTCCCTGTATTTGACTGATCTTTGTTTCCTAGACTAGCTGTCTCCATTTGTCATTCACCAATTGAAAGTATATTTTTCCCGGGCTTTGAGTAATACCCAATTTGCATCTGTACAATAGGAAGTCAACAGCTAGCAAAGACATGTCTTGACTTGTCTTTAGTTGGGTGGCTGTTCTACCCTATCAGTCTTCACACTGTTTCTTCCCCTAATCCATGTCTCAACAACACCCGAATTCTCAATAGGTGCTCCTGCCATGCAAAGCTCCATGTAGGAAGAGCTAATTCTAAAATGTACCTTGTAAAATATAATTGAGGAAATAAGTAGAAAGCTCTCTATTTGAAAGTGAATCAGAATACTTATAATAAATTTAGGGTCAAAGATTTACTTTTTAAAAGCAATGACTTCATTGTAGAAAATTAACTGGCAGCTCTTGGCATTAGTTTAATGTTGGTGTTTGGTGCTGTAATAGTTAATATTTGGCCCACAAGTACCATGTCCACAGTGAAAATGTTTGGACACCCCTGTTCTAGAGACATCAGTAATTCAGACCACATCTGCCCATGTCATTAATATCTGATTGAGTTATATCACTTTTGTGCTTTAGAATTTGAATTTATTGCCCCAGCTCTGTGGGGCTCCCTCTTTGATATTAAAGAGCAGCTCTCCTGAGTCATCAAATAGAAACAAGACCCCCTATTCTCCCACCTCCCAACATGTGCTGGTTTGAGGTTGAAGCTGTAAGAACCATCCTCGCCCATGAATCCTAATACTGAAACAAGGAAACCATTCAATCATTCACTCCATCATTCCCCACACAACACCATGACCACATGGTTTAACCTTTTCCATGAGACTGCACCAGATGGCAATGTGGCCGTAAAGTATCATTTTATGCAATGTGGCCTGTTTAGACTCTAACTCTTTTCCTACACATTGTGTTGTCATTAGGAATATCACATACTTCACAAAAAGAATGGCACTTGAAATAGTTTTTTTATTTATTGATACCAAACATAATACTTTTAAAAACAATTAATTCATTTTTCATTAGTTTATAAAAACATACATAGTGATCAGGACATATATCCTGAGGACATGCAGCTTGTTTAATACAGCACATACAGAGAATACTTTACATATTGTGCCTGAAGGGCCAGTTGTTCAGGAGCAGCAGCTACATTTGTCGGAGGTTTTCCCTTTGCACACACAGCTATTGGCGCAGTTAGTGCATCCGGCAGGACAGCAAGAGCAGCAACCTGAGAGAGGAGAGGGAAAAGGCAGAAATCAGTAACAATGAATCATTCACTGAAACACCCCAGACCCTCCCATTACAGCACTGAGCTCCTCCCTAATAAACTAATCTGTGTTACATCTCCAAATAACCCATCTGAAAATGCCCCACCTCAGAAGCCCTACCTGTCAGTCTGTCAGCTGCTGTATTTGTGGTAAGATTTGGGACCTTGTGATATCAGCAGTTTGTCCCACCCACTTTCAGTGATCAACTCTTCAGGGTAGAACTTGCAACCCACGAGTTTCACATGTACCCCATTCCTGTGAGCTCTATTAAGACGCTGTTGGTCCTATGTTCAGTATGCGCCCTCCCTTTCTCCGCTGTGAAGCACCTTGAGATATATTTCTACATTAATAGGTGCTGTATAAATGCAAGCTGCAGTTCCTGCTGTAAATCCTGGGTAAAAATAGCACCGACAGCAATGTAGCAGCAGCAGGGTAAGCGCTGGTAGGTGAAGAGGTTCTGTCCTTATCCAATAAGGGTTTAATCAGAAGCGAAACCGTGACTTTAAGGATTAATTCGTTCAGTGGGGGGAAATATGGGGCACCTCAGTTCCTGCACTGTCCACTGGAACAGCCTGAAGATCGGACAAATAACCCATCCGGGCTCACTGGGGCTCCATCAGTCCAGTGGGCATTTCTTATGTTAGGATTAGAGTTATAGTTAGAACTTCAGTTTGGGTTAGAGTTACAGTTAGGGTTGGGGTAGAGTCAGAGTTGGGGTTAAATTAAGTCCCGACACTGCAGCCAAACTGATTTGAATGAAAACTCGGACACCTTGTAATTTTCCATTCTGTTCCAGTCTGAGTCCTGCCCAGAACCATCAGTCACATAAATACAATGTGAGGGGTTTTAAACAGTCCCACAGTTACTCACTTTTCTGGCAGCGTCCAGCTTTGCTGGTGGGACATCGGCAGTCGGAGCACCTGCAGGTGTTTTCACAGGAGCAGGATCCTGAAAACAGGGAAAACAAACAAATATAAAGACACAGAGTTGGGATTTAAACCCTGAGAAATCCCCACCGTGTGGAGGAGCCCCGGCTCTTTGTCACCCTCTGATCTCCAGTTAATTTAATAAACAGCCTCCCCTCCAATCCTGCTCCACCTCAGTGACACTGAGCGGGGACACTGAGCTGAAAGGACTGACTAGTCTCCACTCACCATCCAGGCAGACACAGGCCTTAGAGTCAGACATTTCACTAACTTCCTCTTCAGTTTGGAGCCGTCACCGAATCAGCGTTTCTCGATCTTGTGCCGTTTGCTGCATCGGAGCCGAATTTTATGGGTTGTGATCGGCGGGGAATCGGGTGCAAAACCGGGGAAGGGGCGGGTCGGTCCGGGCAGAATGCACACGGAGCACCGAAGTGAATCAGCGGCTGAAGGTTGAAATTGCACCCGTCTCCTTCACTCTGAACACGAACCCAAAATATTCCTCAATAACAGCAATTTCCCAACATTTCCTGTGCGATCACCGTGAGTCTGAGCGTCTGCAGCACGTTTCACACCCACGGTCTGGGGGGTCCAGGACTGCATCTTCTGTTTTAGGTTTTATTTACCGTTTGACTCTGGATATCTTTTAGTTCCTGTGTTTAAGATTGCTCTCCCAGGTCAGCCCCAGCTCCCTGTGTCCCAGAGAATTTTTCCAGATGCCTTGATATCAACAACAAGAGTTTGCATTGATATAACGTTTTCAACGTAGAAAAATATTCCCGAGGTTAATAAAAGAATGAGCCCCCAGAGAAGGAAGGAGATATTAGGAGGGCTAACCAAAAGCAAAAATGTAGTCAAAAGTAGGTTTTCTGGAGGGACTTAAAGGAAAGTGTGGTGGAGGGTTTTAGGGAGGTAATTGTCGAGCGTGGGCCATAGATGGCTGAAGGCCGCCAATCGATGAGAAAAGGGACGGGAGATGCACAAGAATCAGAGTCAGAGGATCGGAGAGTTTTTTGGAGGGGATAGGGGGTGTATTAGGACTCGAGGAGATTGTAGCGATATGGAAAGGTGAGGCCATAAAGTGATTTAAACATGAGGATTTTAAATTTGAAGCACTGGGGACCGTGAGCCAATGCAAGTCAGCAAGTGATGAGGACCAGGACCTGGGGCAGGATAGGATACAGGCAGCAGAGTTTTGGAAGAGTTGACATTTACAAAGGATGAAGAATGGGAGACCAGCTGTTAGAGCATTGGAATTGTAGAGTCTCAAGGTGACAAATGCATGGATGAGGGTTTCAGCAATGGATTGGATGAGGTAGAGTAGGAAGCAGGTGATGTTACGGAGGTGGAAGTAGTAAGCAGTGTTTGTAATGACAAGGCTGTGGGGTGGAAAGCTGAGCTTGGGGTCGAATAGTGCATGAGGTTGGGAACAGTCCAGTTCAGCCTGAAACAGTGGGCACAGAAGGGATGGTATTGGAATTGGTGGCAAGAGTACAGGATTTGTGGTGGGGCCAAAGACTTGGATTTGGTCTTCCCAGTGCTTACCTGGAGGAAACTGTGTCGCATCTGAGACTGGATTTTGGACAAGCAGTCTGACAACAAAGGGGCTGTGGAGCGGTTGAGACTGGTGGTAGAGAGATGGAGCTGGGTATCATCAGTATACATGTGGAAACTGACCCCATCTGGTTGATGTCAGCAAGGAGCAGCACGTAGATGAAGAAAGGGGAGTGTGTCAAGGATAGATCCTTGTTGAACTCCAGAAGTAATGGTGCAGGGGTGGGAGGGGAAGCCAGTGCTAAAAATGCTCTGGTACAATCAGATAGGTCAGAGTGGAACGAAGTGAGAGAAAATCCCACTGAGCAAGGCAGTGAAAGAGAGATGTTGGATGAGGAGGTGTGCTTGACCATGTTAAAGGCTGCAGAGGTTGAGGAGGATGAGGAGGGCTAATGGACTATCATTACAGTCATTTGTGACTTTGGTTAGAGCTGTTTCAGTGCTAAAACTGGATTGGAAAGATCCAAACTGGGAATTGTGGAAAAGATGGACATCAATTTGGGAGGTGACAATTCATTCAAGGAATTTGGAGAGGTTAGCGAGGTTGGAGATGGGCACCAGTTTGCAAGGACAGAGAAGTCCAAAGTAGAGATGGTACTGAAAGTGAAATTTGGTGGTGAAGGAAGAGGTGTGGTTCACCATGTTAAAGGCTGTTGCTGTCAGAAGTAACCTTAAAAGTGCATAACTGAGGCTAAACATAAGAATCAAACATTCTTTCAGTACCACAGCTGTAGGAGGGCAGTCAGAGAAGAGGCAAAAATGATAAGAGATGCAACAGATGAGGAAGATGGTAGTGGTTGTTGGAGGCCAATCATCTCACCCCAGACATTGCTGCAGGAGTTCCTCAGGGCAGTGTGCTAGGCCCAACCATCTTCAGCTGCTTCATCAATGACCTTCCCTCCATCATAAGGTCAGAAATGGGGATGTTGGCTGATGATGCAGTGTATTCAGCTTCATTCGCAACCCCTCAAATAATGAAGCAGTCCGAGCCCGCATGCAGCAAGACCTGGACAACATCTAGGCTTGGGCTGATAAGTGGCAAGTAACATTCGCAGCACATAAATGCCAGGCAATGACCATCTCCAACAAGATAGAGTCTAACCACCTCCCCATGACATTCAACGGCATTACCATCGCCGAAATATGCACCATCAACTTCCTGGGGGTCACCATTGACCAAAAACTTAACTGGACCAGCCATATAAATACCGTGGCTACAAGAGCAGGTCAGAGGCTGGGTATTCTGTGGCGAGTGACTCATTTCCTGACTCCTGAAAGCCTTTCCACCATCTACAAGGCACAAGTCAAGAATGTGATGGAATACTCTCCACTTGCCTGGATAAGTGCAACTCCATCAACACTCAAGAAGCTTGACACCATCCAGGACAAAGCAGCCCGCATGATTGGCACCCCATCCACCACCTTAAACATTCACTCCCTCCACCACTGGTGTACCATGGCTGCAGTGAGCACCATCCACAGGATGCACTGCAGCAACTCGTCAAGGCTTCTTCGACAGCACCTCCCACACCGCGACCTCTACCACCTAGAAGGACAAGGGCAGCAGGCACATGGGAATACCACCATCTGCACATTCCCTTCCAAGTCACACACCATCCCGACTTGGAAATATACCACCGTTCCTTCATCATCATTGGGTCAAAATCCTGGAACTACCTACCTAACAGCACTGTGGGAGAACCTTCACCACACGGACTGCAGCGGTTCAAGATGGCGGCTCACCACCACTTTCTCAAGGGCAAGTAGGGATGGGCAATAAATGCTGGCTTTGCCAGCAATGCTCACATCCTATGAATAAATTTTTAGAAAGGGTTCCAAACTGAAGTTGAGTATCAAACAGTAAATCATAACAAAAACATGAAATACTTTGGAAGAGTAGTCACTGTTGTAATGCAGGGTAACAACACTGTCAATTTGCACCCTGCAAGGTCCTATAAATAGTTAAATGACCAAGTAATCTGATTTTACATAAAATAGACAGCACAGAAACAGGCCATTCAGCCCAACTGGTCTATGCCTGTGTTTATGCTCGACATGGGCCTCCACTCTCCCTACTTCATCTAGCCCTATCAGCATATCCTTCTATTCCTTTCTCCCACATATACATATCTAGCTTCCTCTTAAATGCATCCATGCCATTCGCCTCAACTACTCCACGTGGTAGCAAGTTCCATATTTTAACCACTGTCTGGGTCAACAAGTTTCTCCTGAATTCCCTATTAGATTTATTAGTGACTATCTTATACTTGTGTCCCCTAATTTTGGACTTCTCCATAAGGAACAATAGAGGAGCTATTACGCTACTGGGTGTATACCAGAGGCCACCAAATAGTGGGAATGAGATAGAGGAGGAAATTTGCAGGCAAATTACAGAAAGATGCAAGAACTATAGAGTAGTGATAATGGGGGACTTAAATTATCCTAATGTAGACTACACAGGACAGTAAAAGGGCAAAGGGGAGAGGAATTCCTGAAATGTGTACAACAGAACTTTCTGGAACAGTGTGTTTCCAGCCCAACGAGGAAGCAAACAGTGCTGGATCTAGTTCTGGGGAATATATGGGGCAGGTGGAGCATGTTTAAGTAGGGGAGCATTTCGGGAAGAGTGTTCATAATATCATTAGGTTTAGAATAGTTATGGAAAAGGACAAGGAAAAATCAAGCATCAAAATTCTTAACCAGAGGAGGGCTAATTTCAGTGAAATAAAAGGGATCTTGCCCAGGTGGTTTGGAATCAAAAATTGGCAGGCAAAACAGTAATTGAACAATGAGAGGCCTTCAAGGAGTTGGTTTGGGTACAGAGTAGAGACATTCCTACGGGGGAAGGAAGGGCATCCAAAGCTAGAGCTCCCTGGATGACTAAAGATATAGAGATTAAAATGAAACAGAAAAAGGAGGCTTATGACAAATGTAAAGTTCATAATACAGTATAGAACCAAGTTAAATACAGAAAGTACAGAGGAGATTTAAAAAAGGGAATAAGAGGGGCAAAGAGAGAGTATGAGAATAGATTAGTGGCTAAAATAAAAAGGACCCCTAAAGTCTTTTTATAAATATATAATTAGCAAAAGGGAAGTCAAAGGAAGAGTGGGACCGATTAGGGACAAAAAGATCTTCTTGTGGGGGCAGAGGGCATGGCGCGAGGTACTAAATGAATACTTTGCATCCGTCTTCAGTAGAGAAGAGGATGCTGCCATTGTAACAGTAAAGGGGGAGGTAGTAGCGATATTGGATAGGATAAAAATAGATAAAGAGGAGATAGATTAAACAATTTATAGATTAAACAATTGACAGTAATCAAAGTAGAAAGGTCACCCAGTCCAGATGGGATGCATCCTAGGTTACTGGGGGAAGTAAGGATGGTAATTGGGGAGTCTCTGGCCACAATCTTCCAATCCTCCTTAGATATGGGGATGGTGCCGGAGGACTGGAGGATTGCAAATGTTACACCCTTGTTCAAAAAATGGAAAAGGGATAAACCCGGCAATTACAGGCCAGTCAGCCTAACGTCGGTAGTGGTGAAACATTTAGAGACAATAATCCAGGACAAAATTAATTGGCACTTGGAAAAGTATGGGCTAATAAATGAAAGTCAGCATGGATTTGTTAAAGGAAAATCATGTTTTACTAACTTGATTGAGTTCTTTGATGAAGTAACAGAGAGGGTTGATGAGGATAGTGCGGTTGATGTTGTGTACATGAACTTTCCAAAGGCATTTGATAAAGTGCCACATAATAGACTTGTCAGCAAAATTGAAGCCTATGGGATTAAAGGGACAGTGGCAGCATGGATACAAAATTGGCTAAGGGACAGAAAGCAGAGAGTAGTGGTTAATGGTTATTTTTCCTACTGGAGGGAAGTATACAGTGGTGTTACCCTGGGGTCAGTATTAGGACCACTGCTCTTTTTGATATATATTAATGACCCGGACTTGGGTATAGAGGGTGTAATTTCAAAGTTTGCAGATGACATGAAACTCGGAAATGTAGTAAACAATGTGGAAGATAGTAACAAACTTCAGGAGGACATAGACAGACTAGTGAAATGGGCAGACACACAGCAGATGAAATTTAATAGAGAGAAGTGCGAAGTGATACATTTTGGTAGGAAGAATGAGGGGAACAATATAAACTAAATGGTACAATTTTAAAGGGGGTGCAGGAACAGAAAGGCCTGGGGGTGCACACAGACAAATCTTTGAAGGTGGCAGGACAAGTTAAGAAGGCTGTTAAAAAAGCATATGGGATCCTGGGCTTTATTAATAGAAGCATAGAGTATAAAAGCAAGTTATGCTAAACCTTTATAAAATACTGGTTAGGCCTCAGCAGGACTATTGTGTTCAATCCTGGGCACCACACTTTAGGAAGGATGTCAAGGCCTCAGAGAGGGTGCAGAAGAGATTGATGAGACTGGTATCAGAGACTTCAATTATGTGGAGAGACTGGAGAAGCTGGGGTTGTTCTTCTTAGAACAGAGAAGGTTAAGGGGAAATTTGATCGAGGTGTTCAAAATCATGAATGGTTTTGACAAAGTAAATAAGGAGAAACTGTTTCCAGTGGCAGAAGGGTCGATAACCAGAGGACACAGATTTAAGGTGATCGGCAAAAGAGCCAAAGGAGAGATGAGGAAACATTTTTTTTATGAGCGAGTTGTAATGATCTGGAGTGCACCGCCTGAAAGAATAGTGGAAGCAGATTCAATAGTAATTTTCAAAAGGGAACTAGATAAACACTTGAAGGGAAAAAATTTACAGGACTATGGAGAAAGCAGGGGAATGGGACTAATTGCCAGCTCTTTCAAAGAGTCGGCATAGGCACGATGAGCTGAATGGCCTCCTCCTGTGATGTACCTACTATGATATTAAGATCTTCTCTTTGTCTATCCTATCAAATCCTTCATAATTTTAACGATCTCTATTAGATCAACCCTCAGCCTTCTCTTTTCTAGACAAAAGAGCCCCAGCCTGTTCTGTCTTGCCTGATAGATATAACCTCTCAGTTCTGGTATCATGTAAATCAATTTTGCACCTTCTCTAGTGCATCTATATCCTTATTTAATATGGAGACCAGAACCATGCACAGTACTCTAAGTGTGGTCTAACCAAGGTTCTGCACAAGTTTAACATAACTTCTCTGCTTTTCCATTCTATTCCTCTAAAAATGAACCAGGTACTTTGCATTTTTATGACCTTGTTAACCTTTTATTTTGAATGATTTGTCAATATATACCCCAAAATCCGTTTGCTCCTCCACCCATTTAGATTCTTATTTCCCATGGAGTATGTGGTCTCCTTATTCCTCCTACTAAAATGTGTCACCTCACACTTACCTATATTGAAATTCATTCGCCATTAGTGATGTTGGTTGCAGGATTGGTGTTGGTCAGGATGTTGGGAAACTCGAAAGTACCATTTTGGAAAGTTCAATAATTTCCAAGAGTAGGAATCATGCCGGTTTCTCTCTCTCTTTCCCTAACCCAATAAATGTGGTCTCTCAGGCTTATTAGCTGAACGACCGGTGGAGAAAACGAGAAGACCCAGGCACGGAGAGACGAGAGGCAACCGTGTGCAACAGTGAACATTAAACCAACTCAGCGCTAATTAAACTTTAACTAAGCTGAATTGGTGAGAATGAACGGGCACCTGTGCTCGTGTTTGCAGCGTTGAAGCCTGGTGCTAGGGATTGATGGGAGCCGACTCAGAGAAGCAGAGACTCTTTCAAGGGGAGCCAAGATCTGAGATTTGTTATTATAGATCGCCATCAGGGTACTTTCTGATTCTAAATATTTACAGAGTTGCTAAAAACAAACTCCAGTGTAGTTCAATCTTTAAATAACCAGGAAGGTGCACACGGTCCAAAGGTCACCTGAACTCCTCGCTCTGTGAACAGGCTCCTCACACTGACCGGGGGACTGGTCAATTCTCACCTCTCCAAACACGGTGGGTGTGAAACGGGCTGCAGATGAAAACACTTTATGAATGAAAACTCTCGTTGCAGATATTAAGGCAAGTGGGAAAACTCTCTGGGACATAGTGAGCTGGGGCTGACCTGGGAGAGCAATCTGAAACACAGGAACTAAAAGATATCTAGTGAAAACGGTAAATAAAACCTAAATCAGAAGATGCAGTCCTGGACCCCCCAGACCGTGGGTGTGAAACGTGCTGCAGACGCTCAGACTCACGGTGATCGCACAGTAAATGTTGTGAAATTGCTGTTATAAACAAATATTTTGGGGTCGTGTTCAAAGTGAAGGAGACGGGTGCAATTCCAACCAACAACCGCTGATTCACTTCGGTGCTCCGTGTGCATTCTGCCCGGACCGACCCGCCCCTTCCCCGGTTTTGCACCCGATTCCCCGCCGATCACAACCCATAAAATTCGGCTCCGATGCAGCAAACGGCACAAGATCGAGAAACGCTGATTCGGTGACGGCTCCAAACTGAAGAGGAAGTTAGTGAAATGTCTGACTCTAAGGCCTGTGTCTGCCTGGATGGTGAGTGGAGACTAGTCAGTCCTTTCAGCTCAGTGTCCCCGCTCAGTGTCACTGAGGCGGAGCAGGATTGGAGGGGAGGCTGTTTATTAAATTAACTGGAGATCAGAGGGTGACAAAGAGCCGGGGCTCCTCCACACGGTGGGGATTTCTCAGGGTTTAAATCCCAACTCAGTGTCTTTATATTTGTTTGTTTTCCCTGTTTTCAGGATCCTGCTCCTGTGAAAACACCTGCAGGTGCTCCGACTGCCGATGTCCCACCAGCAAAGCTGGACGCTGCCAGAAAAGTGAGTAACTGTGGGACTGTTTAAAACTCCTCACATTGTATTGATGTGACTGATGGTTCTGGGCAGAACTCAGACTGGAACAGAATGGAAAATTACAAAGTTCCCGAGTTTTCATTCAAATCAATTTGTCTCTTGAATTTGACAGAACCTCTTCACCTACCAGCGGTTAACCCGTTGCTGCTACATTCCTGACGATGCAATTTTTACCCAGGATTTATAGCAGCCACCGCAACTTGCATTTATACAGGACCCTTTAATGTAGAAAAATACCTCAGGGTGTTTCACAAAGGAGAAAGGGGGCGGGGGCCGCATCCCAAGTAGGGGAACATTAGTGTTCAATAGAGCTTACAGGAATGGAGTACCAGCCCCTTAACGGTCCACATGTGAGACAAGCTGGTGGGAAGTTCTTCCCTGAAGAGTTGATCACTGAACAGTGGGTGGGACAGACTGCTGATATTACAAGATCCCAAATCTTACCACAAATACAGCAGCTGACAGACTGACAGGTAGGGCTTCTGAAATGGGGCATTTGGAGATATGACACAGATTAGTTTATTAGGGAGGAGCTCAGTGCTGTAATGGTAGGATATGGGCGTGTTTCAGTGAATGATTCATCGTTACTGATTTCTGCCTTTTCCCCCTCCTCTCTCAGGTTGCTGCTCTTGCTGTCCTGCCGGATGCACTAACTGCGCCAATGGCTGTGTGTGCAAAGGGAAAACCTCTGACAAATGTAGCTGCTGCTCCTGAACAACTGGCCCTTCAGGCACAATATATAAAGTATTGTCCATATTTACTATATTAAATAAGTTGCTTGTCCTCTATGTATATAATGATGAGATGTGTGTTTATATAAACTAATGAAAAGTGAATGAATTGTTTTTGAATGTATCATTTTTGGTATCATTAAATAAAAAACTTTTTCAAGGCCTATGATAAGTGCCATTCTCTTTGTTAAATAAGTGACATTCCTAAAGACAACACAATGTGTAGGGAAATATTTATAGCCTAAACATACCACATTGCATAAAATTATGCTTTAAGGCTACATTGCCATCTGGTGTAGCCTTGTGGAAGAGGTTAAACCATGTGGTGAAGGAGCAGTGTGGGGAATGATTGAGTGAATGATTCAATGGTATCCTTGCTTCAGTATTAGGACTTGTGGGTGAGGACAGTTTATACAGTTTCAACCTCAAACCAGCAAAAGATGGGAGGTGACCCAATCGGGTCCTTGTTTCAATTTTGTGATTCAGGGGAGCTGGGGACATAGCCTAACATTTACAGCCAGGACATGCAGAAGTGAAGTTAGGAAATGCTTCTACATTCAAAGGGTGGGAGAAGTTTGGAATGCTCTTCTGCAAGTGGCAGTTGATGCTAGCTCAATTATGAATTCTAAATCTGAGACTGATAGATTTCTGTAAACTAAAGGTATTAAGGGTTATGGGGCTAAGGCGGGTATATGGAGTTAGGTCACAGGTCCACCATGATCTCATTGAATGGCGGAACAGGCTCGAGGGGCTAAATGCCACTGCTACTTGCTGCCTCCTGATATGCGCCACCTTCTCCTGCAAGAAAGTGGGACGTGTGTCTAGGTGATGTGCCTGACATGGTTGAATAGCTGCCAATCTGTGTGGCCTGTGAGTTGTGGGTCGGCGGCTTGAAACAGTGGTAATGTGTAAGGGTGAGAGGAAGCATCTGATTGGAAGAGTTGAGTATTGATGGAAAGAGTTTGTTGGTGGGGGGGTGGAGCAGTGGATGCGGCTAGTAGTGTAGTTGGTAGGAGTCACCACTTGACATTTGACCTCACTCACCTTGACCACTCATGTCAAAGTATTGAACTTCTTCCTGCACTGCATCCATGTTCATGATGCTGTGACCCTGGCATTGACTTTGTCCCCCGCTGCCTCCCACTGCCTTTTGGGTATATGTCTGGAGGGGCTCTTGACCGCCCCACCCTCCCACTCCTGAGGATATAGGATGTCCCTCCTTCTGTCCACCTCTTGCACTAAGGCCTCTAGTTCATCAGCAGAGAACCTTGGTGCACGCACTCTCACAGGCCTAGTACAAACTCAGATGACAGATTGGTGAGGTGTGGCGTGCAGATTGGAGGATATGGGATTTAGTGCTGCGCAACTTTTATTCAATATTTTAACATAACTCATCAGTTTGTAAATGTAGGGACAGGACCTGCATCTGTATTTTTTGTGTGTGATGTCTGATCTCCGTTCAGACTCCGTGCAGACAGCAGACTGTTATTTTCAGCAAATAACAGGTACCAGCTACCTTTGAGAGATTTCTAATAGACGGCCTGCCTTTAAGAGATTGAGCTCCGCCTGCTGGTGGAAAGTGCAAATTGCATGGAATCCTAGTTCAACACTGATTTCCAACACAGGCCTGACAAAAGTCTCCCCCTGCCTGCGCAAGGGCCATCGGGAGTGGGGTACTAGCGCATCATGCTAGCCCCGCCCGAAAACAGCCCATATCCAACTTTTCCCCCATATGATTCTGAGGGGGCTTGTCAGGATAGATGTTGAGAGGTTGTTTCTCCTGGCTAGAGAGTCCAGAACTAGGGAGCATAGTCTCAGGATGAGGGGTCAGCTATTTAAGACTGAGATGAAGAGGAATTTCTTCACTCAGAGGGTTGTGAATCCTTGGAATTCTCTACCCCAGAGGGTTGTGGATGCTGAGTCGTTGAGTATATTCAAGGCTGAGATAGATAGATGTTTGGAATCTAGGGGAATCAAGGGATATGGGGATCGGGCGGGAAAGTGGAGTTGAGGGCGAAGATCAGCCATGATCTTATTGAATGGCGGAGCAGGCTCGAGGGGCCATATGGCCTACTCCTACATCTATTTCTTATGTCTTATCTTAAATGAAGATAATGACCACAGATGACAATGGGCTATGGATATCCCCAGAGGTGAAGCTGAGAATCCCAGAGGAAGAAATAACTTCTATTGCACCAAGTACTGATCTACTAGAAAGCCAAAGTTGTAAGCCTACATGCATATCACAGAGGGATAGCCTTAATATTCATAGCTCGATATTTACCAGTGATGTTTTGAATATAAACTGTAAATGTAACCTTTCTAAGCCATGCTATAACCTTAGACTTTGAACATAACTTTGCTACGCTGTAAACAAGAGAACCCAGCTAGTGCTAATATATTATGATTCACTTAATTCACAATTGTGCCTATAATTATTTAGTCACTTTCATCAACCCACCCTTGACCCCTCTGTCCTTGCAAACTACCGCCCTATCTCCAACCTCCCTTTCCTCTCCGAAATCCTTGAACGTGTTGTCGCCTCCCAAATCCCTGTCCATCTTTCCCGCAACTCCATGTTTGAATCCCTCCAATCAGGTTTTCATCCCTGCCACAGTACTGAAACGGTCCTTATCAAAGTCACAAATGACATCCTATGTGACTGTGACTTGGTAAACTATCCCTCCTCATCCTTCTCGACCTGTCTGCAGCCTTTGACATGGTTGACCACACCATCCTCCTCCAACGCCTCTCCTCTGTCGTCCAGCTGGGTGGGACTGCACTCACCTGGTTCCATTCTTATCTATCCAGCCATAGACAGAGAATCACCTGCAATGGCTTCTCTTCCCCTTTCCCACACCATTACCTCTGGAGTCCCCAAAGGATCTATTTTTTCTCCCTCCTAGTTCTCATTTACATGCTGCCCCTCAGCGACATCATCCGAAAACACATCAGGTTCCACATGTACGCTGACAATACCCAGCTCTACCTCAACACCACCTCCCTCGACCCCCCTCCATTGTCTCCGATTTGGCACACTGCTTGTCCGACATCCAGTACTGGATGAGCAAAAATGTCCTCCAACTAAATATTGGGAAGACCGAAGCCAATGTCTTCAGTCCCCGCCATAAAATCCGTTCCCTAGGCACCAACTCCATCCCTCTCCCTGGCCACTGTCTGAGCTGAACCAGACTGTTCACAACCTTAGCATCCTATTTGACCCTGAGATGAGCTTCTGACCATATATCCACTCTATCACCAAGACCACCTACTTCCACCTCCGTAACATCGCCCGTCTCCACCCCTGCTGCTGGAACCCTCATCCATGCCTTTGTTACCATGACTTGATTATTCCAATGCTCTCCTGGCTGGACTCCCATATTCCACCCCCCATGAACTTGAGCTCATCCAACTGCTGATTTGGTGCCGGCTCTAAGCTGAAGAAGACATTAGTGAAATGTCTGACTCTAAGGCCTGTGTCTGCCTGGATGGTGAGTGGAGACTAGCCAGTCCTTTCAGCTCAGTGTCCCCGCTCAGTGTCACTGAGGCGGATCAGGATTGTAAGAGAGGATGTTTATTAAATTAACCAGGGAACAGAAAGTAGGGATTTCTCAGGGTTTTAATGCCAACTCAACGTCTTTAGCTTTGTTGGTTTCCTCTGTTTTCAGGATCCTGCTCCTGTGAAAACACCTGCTGGTGGTCCGACTGCTAATGTCCCACCAGCAAAACAGAATGGAAAAGTATAAGTTCCTGGGGCTTTCATTAGAATCAGTTTGGCTCCAGTATCAGGACCAAATTTAACCCTAATCCTAATGTTAGCTCTAACCCTAAATCGAATCCAAAACCTAATCCAACCCTAACCCGAAGCTTAATCCTAAACCTAATCCTAGTTCTAACCCGCAGGACTCTGACCCTAATCTGACATGCTAACCTTAAATTACCCGCATCCCCAAACAAACCCCAATGCTAATCCTAATCCTGACCCCCAACCCTGAACCACATTTACCCTATTTCAATGATTCAGGATAGGCCCCAACCCCAACTCCTGATGCTTAAATCAACCCACATTCAAATAAACGCGTCCGCTGAGCAAACAACCCTAATATGGGGAGCCATCATTTGATAGGGAATGGTTACTGACCAGATGGAGCCCAGCGATTCCCGATGGGCTATTGCTCCGATCTTCAGGCTGCTGCAATGGGCAGTACAGTAACTGTGATGCCCCGTATTGTCTGTTATTGAACTAAATTAACTCCGAAAGTCGCTGTTTCACTTCTGAGTGAACCCTTATCAAGTAAGGACGGAACCTCTTCACCTACCAGCAATTAACCCGCTGCTGCTAAATTCCTGTTGGTGCTATTTTTACCCAGGATTTACAGTAGCAACCGTAGCTTGTATTTATACAGTACCTATAATGTAGAAAAACATCTCAAGCTGTTTCACAGAGGAGAAAGGGAGGGCACATCCTGATCAGGGGAACAGCAGCGTTTAATAGAGCTCACAGGAATGGAGTACCAGCCCCTTAACGGTCCACATGTGAAACAAGCTGGTGGGAAGTTTTACTCTGAAGAGTTGATCACTGAACAGTGGGTGGGACAGACTGATGATATTACAAGGTCCCAAATCTTACCACAAATACAGCAGCAGACAAGGGCTTCTGAGGTGGGGCAATTTCAGATGGGTTATTTGGAAATATGACACAGATTAGTTTATTAGGGAGGAGCTCAGTGCTGTGATGGGAGGGTCTGGGGTTTTTTTCAGTGAATGATTCATTGTTACTGATTTCTGCCTTTTCCCTCTCCTCTCTCAGGTTGCTGCTCTTGCTGTCCTGCCGGATGCACTAACTGCGTCAATGGCTGTGTGTGCAAAGGGATAACCTCTGACAAATGCAGCTGCTGCTCCTGAACAACTGGCCCTTCAGGCACAATATATAAAGTATTGTCCACATTTACTGTATTACACAAGCCGCTTGTCCTCAATATGTATGTCCTGATGAGATGTGTGTTGATATAAAGAAATGAAAAGTGAATTAATTGTTTTTGAAAGTATCATTTTTGGTATCATTAAATAAAAAAAACTGTTTCAAGGCCTATGATAAGTGCCATTCTCTTTGTTAAATAAGTGATATTCCTAAAGCCAACACAATGTGTAGGGTAATAGTTATAGCCTAAAGACCACATTGCATAAAATGATACTTTAAGGCCACTTTGCCATCTGGTGCAGTCTTATGGAAGAGAATTAACCTTGTGGTGATAGACCGGTGTGGGGAATGATGGAGTGAATGATTCAATGGTATCCTTGCTTCAGTATTAGGACTCATGTGGGCGAGGAGGGTTCTTACAGCTTCAACCTCAAATCAGCAATTTGTGATTTAGGGGAGCTGCCCTGTCACCATCAAAGATGGAGCCCCACAGAGCAGGGGCAATAATTGCAAATTTTGAGGTATATTGAAGCACAAAAGTGATATAACTCAGTCAGATATTGATGACATGCGCAGGCCTCGTTTGAACTACTGCTAAGTCTAGAGTAGCCTACCCAACCCCTTTCTCTGTGGATCACTTCACTGTGGACATGGTGTCCTGTGGGCCGTATATTAACTATTACAACAGCAAACACTAAAATTATACTGACGCTGTCACTGAACAGCCTGTTAAATTTTTACAATCAGCAGTCATTACTCTTAAAGAATAAATCTTTGACCCTAAATTTATTATAATGAGTATTCACTTTCAACTAGAGGGCTTTCTACACATTTCCTCATTAATATTTTACAGGTTACATTTTACAAATGAGCTCTTCCTATATGGAGCTTCAACTGCCGGGAGTAGTTATTGAGAATTCATCTGTGCAGTGTCCTCCCATGATTTTCGATTCAGCAAAATTAAAAATGCAAAGGAAGCTGGAAGTGATATTCATGTCTTCAAGATCAGAAATCTGCCTAAGCTACAACTCAGATTGTAGGAAATTAACTAACTTATAAGAAATAGGAGCAGGGGTAGGCCATACAGCCCTTCGAGCCTGCTCCGCCATTCAATCAGATCGTGGCTGATCTTCGACCTCAACTCCATTTTCCTGCTCAATCCCCATATCCCTTGAGTCCCCTAGATTCCAAAAATCTATCAATCTCAGCCTTGAATATACTCAATGACTCAGCATCCACAGCCCTCTGGGGTAGAGAATTCCAAAGGCTCACAACCCTTTGAGTGAAGAGATTCCTCATCTCAGTTGTAAATGGCCAACCCCTTATCCTGCGACTATGCCTTCTAGTTCTATACTATCCAGGCTGGGGAAGCAGCCTTTAAGCATCTACCCTGTCAAGCCCCCTCAGAATCTAATATGTTTCAATGAGATCACCTCTCATTCTTCTAAACTCCAGAGAGTATAGGCCCATTCTACTCAACCTCTCATCATAGGACAACCCTCTCATCCCAGGAATCAATATAGTGAACCTTCGTTGCACTGCCTCCAAGGCAAGTATATCCTTCCTTAGGTAAGGAGAGCAAAACTGTACACAGTACTCCAGGTGAGGTCTCACCTAAGCCCTATACAATTGTAGTAAGACTTCTTTACTCTTGTCCTCCAACCCCCTTGCAATAAAGGCCAACATGCCATTTGCTTTCCTAATTGCCTGCTGTACCTGCATGCTAACTTTTTGTGTTTCTTGTACCAGGACAACCAAGTCTCTCTGGATGCCAACATTTAACAGTTTCTCAACATTTAAAAAATATTTTGTTTTTCTATTCTTCCTACCAAAATGAATAACCTCACATTTCCCCACATTATACTCCATCTGCCACCTACTTGCCCACTCATTTTACCTGTCTATATCCCTTTGAAGAGACGTTCTGTCCTCCTCACAGCTTACTTTCCCACCTAGCTTTGTATCGTCAGTAAACTTGGATACATTACGCTCGGTCCCTTCATCCAAGTCATTTAGACTGTAAATAGCTGAGGCCCAAGCACTGATCCTTGCGGTACCCCACCAGTTACACCCTGCCAACCTGAAAATGATCCGTTTATCCCTACTCTCTGTTTTCCGTCTGTTAACCAATCCTCTATCCATGCTAAATATGATACCCCAACCCCATGAGCCCTTTTCTTGCGTAACAACCTTTTATGTGGCGCCTTATCGAATGCGTTTTGAAAATCCAAATATACTACATCCACTGGTTCCCCTTTATCTACCCTACTAGTTACATCCTCAAAAAACTCTAATAAATTTGTCAAACACGATTTCCCTTTCATAAAACCATGACTCTGCCTAATCATATTATGATATTCTAAGTGTCCTGTTACCACTTCCTTAATAATGGATTCCAGCATTTTCCCGATGACTTGATGTCAGGATAACTGGCCTGTTGTTCCCTGTTTTCTCTCTCTATCCTTTCTTGAATAGCGGGGTTACATTTACCAACTTCCGATCCGTTGGGACCGTTCTAGAATCTAGTGAATTTTGGAAGATCATAACCAATGCATCCACTATCTCTGCAGCCACCTCTTTTAGAACCCTTGGATGTAGGCCATCAGGTCCAGGGGATTTATTGGCTTTTAGTCCCATTAGTTTCTCAAGTACTATTTCTCTACTGATAATAATTACTTTAAGTTCCTCACTATCATTAACCCCTCTGATTCCTCACTATCTCTGGTATGCTTTTTGTGTCTTCTGTGAAGACAGCTACAAAATATTTGTTTAACGCATCTGCCATTTCCTGATTCCCCATTATAATTTCTCCTGTCTCAGCCTCTAGGGACCAACACCTACTTTTCACAGCTGACAGCCTTAGTTTAATTTTAGTGTTTGTTGTTGTACTTGTTAATATGCGGCCCACAGGATACCACATTCACAGTGAAGTGTTCCATAGAAAAAGTGGTTTGGACTCCCCTGTGATGAATCGAGAGACATCACTAATTCAGACCACATCTGCACGTCACTAATATCTGACTGAGTTATATCACTTTTGTACTTTAATACATCTCAGAATTTGAATTTAATGCAACCTATTTTGTGGTGCTCTCTCTTTGAGCAGCTCCCTTGAGTCACAAAGTAGAAACATGCCCCTATTCTCCCACCTCCCATCAGAGATTGAAGCTGCGGGAACCCTCCTCGCCCACGAGTCCTAATACAGAAGCAAGGATATCATCGAATCATTCACTCCATCATTCCCCACACCACTCCATAACTTCATGATTTAGCCTCTTCCATGAGTCTGCACCAGATGCAGTGTGGTTTTAAGGCATCATTTCATGCAATATGCCTTGTTTAGGTTCTAACTCTTTCCCCACACATTGTGTTGCCATTAGGAATATTGCATACTTCACAAAGAGAACGGAACTTATCACGGGACTTGAAATTGTTTTTTTTATTTACTGACACCAAAAATGATACGTTCAAAAACAATTAATTCACTTTTCATTAAATACACAATATAAATACACAACTGATCAGGACACACATCCTGAGGACATGCGGCTTGTTTAATACAGTATATATGGACAATAATTTATATATTGTGCCTGAAGGGCCAGTTGTTCAGGAGCAGCAGCTACATTTGTCGGAGGTTTTCCCTTTGCACACACAGCCATTGGCGCAGTTAGTGCATCCGGCAGGACAGCAAGAGCAGCAACCTGAGAGAGGAGAGGGAAAAGGCAGAAATCAGTAACAATGAATCATTCACTGAAACACCCCAGAACCTTCCATTACAGCACTGAGCTCCTCCCTAATAAACTAATCTGTGTCACATCTCCAAGTAACCCGTCTGAAAATGCCTCACCTCAGAAGCCCTACCTGTCAGTCTGTCAGTTGCTGTATTTGTGGTAAGATTTGGGACCTTGTGATATCATCAGTCTGTCCCACCCACTGTTAATTTACTTCAAAAGCAGAAAATAGGGGGCATCACAGTCACTGTACTGCCCATTGCAGCTGCCTGAAGATCAGAGCAATAACCCAACCAGATGCCATGGGTTCCATCTGGTCAGTGACCATTCCCTATAAAATGATGGCTCCCTATATTAGGGTTGTTTGCCATTTATTTGATTGTTGTGGATTAACTTATGCATTAGGAGTTGAGGTATGAATCCTTGAAAGAGGGTAAATCTGGTGCAGGTTTAGAGATAGGATTGGGATTAAGGGTGGGGTTTTTTGGTTGGAGGTGTTTCAGGGATAGCATAGCGGATTAGGGTCAGAGTCCTGCAGGTTAGAGTTAGGGTTGGGTTAGGGTTAAGTAAGAGTTAGGTTTAGGGTTAGTGTTAGGATTAGAGTTTACCTTAGGTTTAGGATTCAGCTTAGAGTTAGGGTTAGGGTTAAATTAAATTAAATCCAGACACTGGGAACAAACTGATTGAAGTGAAATCCCGGGGACCTTGTACCTTCACATTCTGTTCCAGTCTGAGTCCTGCCCAGAACCATCAGTCACATAAATACAATGTGAGGGGTTTTAAACAGTCCCACAGTTACTCACTTTTCCGGCAGCGTCCAGCTTTGCTGGTGGGACATCGGCAGTCGGAGCACCTGCAGGTGTTTTCACAGGAGCAGGATCCTGAAAACAGGGAAAACAAACAAATATAAAGACACAGAGTTGGGATTTAAACCCTGAGAAATCCCCACCGTGTGGAGGAGCCCCGGCTCTTTGTCTTTTCTCTAAGTGGAACAATTCTCTGGGACAGAGGGAGCTGGGGCTGACCTGGGAGAACAATCTGAAACACAGGAACTAAAAGATATCCAGAGTGAAAAGGGTAAATAAAACCTAAAACAGAAGATGCAGTCCTGGACCCCCCAGACCGTGGGTGTGAAACGTGCTGCAGACGCTCAGACTCACGGTGATCGCACAGGAAATGTTGTGAAATTGCTGTTATTGAGGAATATTTTGGGGACGTGTTCTGAGTGAAGGAGACGGGTGCAATTCCCACCTGGAACCGCTGATTCACTTCGGTGCTCCGTGTGCATTCTGCCCGGACCGACCCGCCCCTTCCCCGGTTTTGCACCCGATTCCCCGCCGATCACAACCCATAAAATTCGGCTCCGATGGAGCAAACGGCAGAAGATCGAGAAACGCTGATTCGGTGACGGCTCCAAACTGAAGAGGAAGTTAGTGAAATGTCTGACTCTAAGGCCTGTGTCTGCCTGGATGGTGAGTGGAGACTAGTCAGTCCTTTCAGCTCAGTGTCCCCGCTCAGTGTCACTGAGGTGGAGCAGGATTGGAGGGGAGGCTGTTTATTAAATTAACTGGAGATCAGAGGGTGACAAAGAGCCGGGGCTCCTCCACACGGTGGGGATTTCTCAGGGTTTAAATCCCAACTCAGTGTCTTTATATTTGTTTGTTTTCCCTGTTTTCAGGATCCTGCTCCTGTGAAAACACCTGCAGGTGCTCCGACTGCCGATGTCCCACCAGCAAAGCTGGACGCTGCCAGAAAAGTGAGTAACTGTGGGACTGTTTAAAACCCCTCACATTGTATTGATGTGACTGATGGTTCTGGGCAGGACTCAGACTGGAAAAGAATGGAAAATTACAAGCTCCATGAGCTTTCATTCCGATCAGTTTGGCTCCAGTGTCGGGAATCACCATAAAACAAACTCTAATTCTAACTCCAACCATAACTCTGATCATATTCCCAACCCTAATCCTCACTCTAACTCTGAATCTAACTCTATTCCTAACATAGGGAATTGTCACTGATCCGATGGAACCCCACTGAGTCCCGATGGGTGATTGTCGCGATCTTCACGCTGCTCCAGTTGCCAGTTCAGTACCTGAGATGCCCCGTATTGTCCCTCATTGAATTAAATTAACACAGAACGTCACTGTTTCGCTTGTGGTTAAACCAGAACCTCTTCACCTACCAGCGCTTAACCCGCTGCTGCTACATTCCTGTCGGTGCTGTTTTTACCCAGGATTTAAAGCAGCAACTACAGCTTGTATTTATTCAGCGCATTTTGATGTAGAAAAACATCTCAAGGTGTTTCACAGAGGAGAAAGGGAGGGCGCATCGTGAGCAGGGGAACAGCAGCGTTTAATGGAGCTCACAGGAATGGAGTATCAGCCCCTTAAAGGTCCACATGTGAAACAAGCTGGTGGGAAATTCTACCCTGAAGAGTTGATCACTGAACAGTGGGTGGGACAGACTGATGATATCACAAGGTCCCAAATCTTACCACAAATACAGAAGCTGAGAGACTGACAGGTGGGGCTTCTGAGGGGGGCATTTTCAGACGGATTACTTGGAGATATGACACAGATTAGTTTATTAGGGAGGAGCTCAGTGCTGTAATGGGAGGGTCTGTGGGTGTTTCAGTGAATGATTCATTGTTACTGATTTCTGCCTTTTCCCTCTCCTCTCTCAGGTTGCTGCTCTTGCTGTCCTGCCGGATGCACTAACTGCGCCAATGGCTGTGTGTGCAAAGGGAAAACCTCCGACAAATGTAGCTGCTGCTCCTGAACAACTGGCCCTTCAGGCACAATATATAAAGTGTTCTCCATATGTACTGTATTTTTTAAAAAGCCTCATGTCTTCGGGATGTATGTCCCGATCAGTTGTGTGTTGATGTTATCTCATGAAAAGTGAATTAATTCTTTTTAAAGTATCAGTAAATAAAAAATCTATTTCAAGTCCTGTGATAAGAGCCATTCTTTTTGTGAAGTATGTGATATTCCTAACGACAACATAAGTGTAGGAAAAGAGTTAGAGCCTAAAGACGCCACATTGCATAAAATTATACCTTAAGGCCACATTGCCATCTGGTGCAGTCTCATGGAAGAGGTTGTACCATGTGGTCATGGTGCAGTGTGGGGAATGATGGAGTGAATGATTCAATGGTTTCCTTGTTTCAGTATTAGGATTCATGGGCGAGGACGGTTCTTACAGCTTCAAACTCAAAGCAGCAAATGATGGGAAGTGGGAGAATAGGGGCCTTGTTTCTATTTTGTGACTCGGGGGAGCTGCTCTGTCAAATCAAAGAGGGAGCCCCACAGAGCAGGGGCAGTAAATTCAAATTCTGAAGCACAAAAATTACATAACTCAGTCAGATATTAGTGACATGTGCAGACGTGGTTTGAATTATTGATATCTCCAGTACATGAGAGTCGAAACATTTTCCTTGTGGACCACATCACTGTGGCTGTGGGCCGCATATTAACCATTACAACACCAAACACTAAAATTGAAGTAAAGCCATCAACTGCCAGTTAATTCTCTACAATCAACAGTCATTGCTTTTAAAGAATAAATCTTTGGCCCTAAATTTATTATGAGTATTCTGATTCTTTGTCAAATAGAGAGCTTTCTACACATTTCCTCAATAATATGTTCAGGAAAGATCGGGAAGGAAAGAAAGGAGGGGGCTGGGTGGCAGTTTTGATTAAGGAGAATATTGCAGTGCTGGAGAGAAAGGATGTCCTGGAGGGGTCAAAGACAGAACCTATTTGGTTAGAGTTGAGAAATAATAGAGGTGCCATTACACTACTGGGGGTAGTCTATAGACCACCAACTAGTGGGAAGGGTATAGAGGAGCAAATTTGCAGGGAAATTACAGAGATATGCAAGAACCATAGAGTAGTCATAATGGGGGACTTCAACTATTCTAATATAGACTGGGATAGTAATAGTGTAAGGGACAAAGAGGGGGAGGAATTTTTGAAGTGTATTCAGGAGAACTTCCTTGAATAGTACGTTTCCGGCCCAATGAGGAAGGAGGCATTGCTGGATCTGATCATAATCTTCCAATCATCCTTAAATATGAGAATTACAAATGTTACACCCTTGTCCAAAAAAGGATGTAAGGATAAACCAAGCAACTACAGGCCAGTCACTTTAACCTCGGTGGTGGGGAAACTTCGAGAAATGATAATCCAGGACAAAATTAACAGTCACTTGGAAAAGTGCAGAATAATGCAGGAAAGCCAACATGGATTTGTTAAAGGCAAATTGTGTTTAACTAACTTGATTGAGTTTTTTGATAAGGTAACAGAGAGGGTTGATCAGGGCAATGCGGTTGATGTGTATATGGACTTCCAAAAGGTGTTTGATAAAGTGCCGCATAATAGGCTTGTCATCAAAGTTGAAGCTCATGGAATAAAGGGGGCAGTGGCAGCATGGATACAAAATTGGCTCAGTGACAGGAAACAGAGAGAAGTGATGAACAGTTGTTTTTTGAACTGATGGGAGGTATACAGTGGTGTTCCCCAAGGGTCGGTCCTAGGACCATTGCTTTTTTTGATATATATTAATGATTTGGACTTGGGTGTACAGGGCATAATTTCAAAATTTGCAGATGACACAAAATTTGGAAGTGTAGTGAACAGTGAGGAGAATAGTGATAGACTTCAAGAGGATATAGACAGGCTGGTGGAATTGGCGGACACGTGGCAGATGAAATTCAACGCAGAAAAGTGTGAAGTGATACATTTCGGTAGGAAGAATGAGGAGAGGCAATATAAACTAAAGGGGTACAGGAACAGAGAGATCAAGGGTAATATGTGCACAAATCATTGAAGATGGCAGGGCAGGGTAAGAAAGCCATTAAGAAAGCATACGGGATCCTGGGCTTTATAAATAGAGGCATAGACTACAAAAGCAAAGAGGTTATGATTTGGCCACAGCTGGAGTATTGTGTCAAGTTCTGGGCACCACACTTTATAGGAAGGATGTGAAGGCCTTAGAGAGGGTGCAGAAGAGATTTGTTTCTGTTACGTGCATAGACTGGAGAAGCTGAGGTTGTTCTCCTCAGAGCAGAGAAGGTTGAGAGGAGATTTGATAGAGGTATTCAAAATCGTCAATGGGGCTGGCCGGAGTAGAGAGAGAGAAACTATTCCCATTGGCGGAGAGGTCAGGAACCAGAGGATATAGATTTAAGGTGATTGGCAAAAGAACCAAAGGCGACATGAGAAAAAGCTTTAATGCACAGTGAGTGGTTGTGATCTGGAATTCACTGCCTGAGGGGGTGGTGGACGCAGATACAATCGTGGCTTTCAAAAGTGAACTGGATCAATACTTGAAGGGAAAGAATTTGCAACGCCACGGAGATAGGGTGGGAGAGTGGGACTAGTTGGATTGCTCTTGCAGAGAGCCAGCACAGACTCAACGGGCCGAATAGCCTCCTTCCATGCTGTAACCATTCTATGATTTTATGATTCTAATATTTTATAGGGTACATTTTACAAATTTGCTCTTCCTACATGGAGCTTCACCTGATGGGAGCACTTATTGAGAATTTGGCTGTGCATTGTCCTCCCACAATTTTCCATTCAGTACAATAAAAATACAAAGGAAGCTGGAAGAGATATTTATGTCTTGATATAATTCATGGGGGAGAGCAGAAGATCAGAAATCTCCCCCAGCTAGAGCTCAGAATCTTCCGTGGAACAATGTGGGAAGGCTGGTGGTTTCAAAGTTTCGAACTGATGGGAGAGGGTTGTGACTGCTGCAGATACTTCATGCACCAAATACTCAACACCCACTTAACGGAGTGACCTCTAACTTGTCTGAATATTTGTGTAATGAAAAATGTCCACATGCAAGGCTCTTGTTCAACCACAGCAAAGGCTGCCAAATCAGAATGGTACAGGTTAACATGTCCAGATATAATACACAATGGTGCTGATGGTGTGTGTGTGTGTGTGTGTGTGTGTGTGTGGTGAGGGCAGGGGGGTCAGCTGTTGAGAAAATCATTACTGGGACTCAATGTCCTGTAGGGCATTGAGGTCGAACATATCTGCAGGCACATTTCCAAATAATGGGAGAGAATTATTAGTGGTCAGGATGTATGTCACTAATATTCAGGATTCAGATATTGAATACTAAATCCCACCCCCACTATTTGAGGAATATATTAGCTGAATTTGGAGTATCTAGCTATGTACACTAAAGGGTGTTAGACCAATCTTCACCCTTTTTCTTGACACATATACGTAGAAAGTCGACTAAAATCTACCATTTACTTCAGAGGATGATAAGATTCCTGCGTTAGCGTGCCCTTGAGCCATCTTACGAACACACGAATTAAAAGCAGGAGTAGGCCATTCGGCCCCTCGAGCCTGCTCTGCCATTTGATAAGATCATGGCTGATTTGATTGCGACCTCAACCCTACTTTCCCGTCTACCTACTATAACCTTTGACTCCCTTGTTAATCAGGAATCTATCCAGCTCAGCCTTAAATATACAGTAAGCACCCAGTCCAATCACCAATCCATCACAGCACAATACTAAGTTATATTAGTTAACATCTTTTTTTCAGAGGTTTCAAGGACATAGACAGACACAGAGATGCTTTAACCATTATTACATTATTTAACAAGGTCGGTGAAAGAGAATAGATAATTATAGGCACAATTGTGAATTAAGTGAATCCTAATATTTTAACATTAGCTGCATTCTCTTGTTTATAACTTAGCAACGTTATGTTCAATGTCTAAGGTTACAACATGGCTTAGGAAGGTTACATTTACAGTCTATATTCAACACATCATTGATAAATACCGAGCTTTGAATGTTAATGCTATCCCTCTCTGATATACACACAGGCTTATGACTTTGGCTTTCTAGTAGCTCAGTACTTTGTGCAATGAATGTTATTACTTCCTCTGCGATGCTCAGCTTCACCTTTGGGGATGCCTGTAGCATGTTGCCTCTGTGGTCATTGTCTTCCTTTGTCAGTTGCATTCTTGTCCAATATTAACTAAAACGGTACGTATGTCTTTCTTTATATTGTTATACTGTTATTTTACTCACACACTCAAAGTTATGAGCAATTAAATAATAAGTATGATACATTTTACAAGTTTACTTCTGTCAGGTTAATTAATCAGCCTTCCCTAACCTTGCATTTTTCACTTTCAGCACCATCTCTAGATTAGAGACCATTCTCCAAAATATTTCTCCACAGAACGATTCGGTTTATTCTACTTCTACCAGCTCTCAAAATCTTCCAGTTTAGACTGGCCAAGCATAACTGTTCATATGATTATTTCAGAAAGCAAATGCAACTTATGCGCACATGACTAATAGTGACCAACCATGGTCTCATTCAAATGGGCAGACATGTAAACAGCTCCAATACTCACAATTCAAGTATCTTTGTGCAGACCAGGCCTTTCAATCAGGTGCTCTAAAATCTAACTCTTCCAGCACCTAAATTACATCATGAAAGCCATCTTCTGATAATATTGTCTTCTTAAAATCATCTCTGTTTATTTGATGATTGTTTGCTCCCACATTATGACACAAGAAGTTTTAGATTTTCAGTCTTAACAGATTTAGCACCATGTGGATCCAGGGTTAATTAGCACCATTTAGTGTCTGTCTTTCTGTGTGACTCTGTTGCATCTTCTCTGTGAGAGCTTGCTCCATCTCCCAGAATCCCAGTATTAATCATTTTTGCTGCCAAAAGAGGAACACACTTGCATTGATCTGGAAACCTTTTTATAGTTCAGAAAGCTCTCAAAATGCTTTGCTCTACCAACCATGTCTTATTTTAAAGACCAGTGACTGTTCTTAGTTAAGCAACCACAGGATCCATTATACACACAGCAAGACCGACAAACAGCAATGAGAGGAATGACCAATTAATCTATTTTGGTTGGTTGAGGAACATTGGGCAGGACACCAAAGCAACTGCCTGCTCTTCTGTCAATAGTGCCAAGGAATAGAATCATAGAAAGTTACGGCACAGAAGGAGGCCATTTGGCCCATCATGCCTGTGCCAGCCGAAAAAGAGCTATCTAGGTTAGTCCCACTTTCCAGCACTTGGTTCATAGCCCTGTAGGTTACTGCACTTCAAGTGTACATCCAAGTACTTTGTAAATGTGTTGAGGGTTCCTGCCTCTACTACCCTTTCAGGCAGTGAGTTCCAGGCCCCCACCATCCTCTGGGTGAAAAGATTTCTCCTCAGCTCCCTTCTAATCCTTCTACCAATTACTTTAAATCGATGGCCTCTGGTCACTGACCACTCTAATAAGGGAAATAGGTCCTCCCTATCCACTCTATCTAGTCCCATCATAATTTTACATACCTCACTAAAATGTCCCCTCAGCCTCCTTTGTTCCAAAGAAAACAACCCCAGCCGATCCAATCTTTTCTCATAGCTAAAATTCTCCAGCCCTGGCACCATCCTCGTAAAATTCCTTTGTACCTTCTCTCGTGCAATTTCATCTTTCCTGTAACGTGGTGATCAGAACTGTATGTAGTACTCAAGCTGTGGCCTAACTAGTGTTTTATACAGTTCTAGCATAACCTGCCTGGTCTTATATTCTATGCCTCGGCCAATAAAGGGAAGTATCTCGTATGCCTTCATAACCATCTTATCTACCTGTCCTACTACCTTCAGGGATCTGTGGACATGCACTCCAAGGTCCCTTTGTTCTTCTACACCTCTCAGTATCCTTTCAATTATTTTGTACTCCCTTGCCTTCTTTGCCCTCCCCAAAGCATTACCTCATACTGCTCTGGATTGAATTCCATTTGCCACTTTTCTGCCCATCTGACCAGCCCATTGATATCTTCCTGAAGTCTACAGTTTTCCTCCTCACTATCAACTACATGGCCAATTTTTGTATCATCTGCAAACTTCTTCATCAAGCCCCCTACATTCAAGTCCAAATCATTAATATATACCAAAAAAGCAAGGGACCTAGTACTCAGCTTTGCGGGACCCCACTTGAAACAGCCTTCCATTCGTAAAAACACCCGTCAACCTTTGCTTCTTGCCACTGAGACAATTTTGGATCGAACTAGCCACTTTCCCTTGTATCTCATGGGCTTTTACTCTTTTGACCAGTCTGCCATGTGGCACCTTGTCAAAAGCCCTGCTAAAATCCATATACACTACATCAAACACATTACTCTCATCGACCCTCCTTGTTAACTGCTCAAAGAATTCAATCAAGTTGGTCAGACATGACCTTCCGTTAACAAATCTATGCTGACTGTCCTTGATTAACCCATGCCTTTATAAGTGACGGTTTATACTGTCCCTCAGAATCAATTCCAATGATTTGCCCACCTCCAAGGTTGGACTGACAGGTGTATAATTATTCGGCCTATCTCTTTCTCCCTTTTTAAACAACGGTACAATGTTAGCAGTCCTCCAATCCTCCGGCACCATGCCTGCAGTCAAGGAGGATTGGAAATTGATGGTCAGAGCCTCCGCTATTTCCTCCCTTGCTTCTCTTAACAGCCGAGGATACACTTCATCCGGGCCTGGTAATTTATCTACTTTCAAAGATGCTAATCCCCTTAATACTTCCTCTCTCATCCAATATTTCACACTCCTCCTCTGTAACTACAACCCCTGCATGGTCCCCTACTTTTGTGAAAAAGACGTAAAGTATTCATTAAGAACCATAGCCACGTCGTCCACCTCCACACATAGATTACCTTTTTAGTCTCTAATAGGCTCCACTCTTTCCCTGGTTCTCCTCTTGCTCTTTATGTATTTACCAAACATTTTTGTGTTTTCTTTAATTTTACTTGCCAGTATTTTTTCATGCCCTCTATTTGCTTTACGAATTTCCTTTGTAATTTCACCCTTGTACTTTCTAAACTCCTCTAGGCTTTCTGCAGTATTGAGCTCTTGATGTCTGACATAAGTTTACCTTTTTTGCCTTATCTTACCCTGTATGTTCCTTGTCATTCTGGGGGCTCTAGATTTTTCTTTATGGGAACATGTTCACTCTGAGCCCCTTGAATCTCCCCTTTGATTGCCTCCCACTGCTCTGACACTGATATACCTTCAAGTAGCTGTTTCCAGTCCAATTTTGCTAACTCACATCTCAGCTTAGTAAAATTGGCCTTTGCCCAATTTAGAACTTTTACTCCTATTCTATCTTTTCCTTTTCCATAACTATGCTAAATCTAACTGAATTATGATCACTACCAGCAAAATGCTCTCCCACTGATACTCCTTCCACCTCCCCAGTTTCATTCCCTAAAACTAAATCCAGAACTGCACCCCCCACCCACCGCCCCCCCCAACCCACCCTGTTGGGTTTGCGACATACTGGCTAAAAAAATTCTCCTGATTGCTATTTAAGAATTCTGCACTCCATATACCTTTTGCACTGATTGTATCCCAGTTAATATTAGGGTAGTTAAAACACCTAATGTGACTGCCCTATTGATTTTGCACTTCTCAGAAATTTGCCTACATATTTGCTCTTCTATCTCCCTCTGACTGTTTGGGGGTCTATAGTACACTCCCAGCAGTGTGACTTCCCTCTTTTTTCCTTTAGCTCAAACCATATGGCCTCATTTGATTCTCCTTCTAACACATCAACCCTCCTCACAGCTATAATTGTTTCTTGAAACAATATTGCCCTCCGCCTCCTTTTTTTATCCCCCTTTCTATCTCGTCTGAAAATCCTGTAACCAGGAATGTTGAGCTGCCATTCCTGCCCTGTTTATGCCATATTTTGGTAATAGCAATGATATCATACTTCCACATAACCATTTGTGCCCTTAACTCATCTGCCTTATTCACCATATTCCTTGCCTTGAGGTATACACTGCCAAAATCCTTTGTTGTCTGATTTCTAACCTTTGTTTGCTCTGCCTTCCAAACTCATTTACTAATTTTCTGCCTTCCAATTCCAGCTCTGCTTCTCTCCCTTCTGAATCTACGCTCAGGTTCCCATCCCCCTGTGAAGCTAGTTTAAACCCTCCCCCACAGCACTAGCAAACCTCCCCGCGAGGATATTGGTCCCGGCCCTGTTGAGGTGCAACCCATCCGGCTTGTACAGGTCCCACCTCCCCCTGAACTGGTCCCAATGCCCCAGGAATCTAAAGCCCTCCCTCCTGCACCATTTCTCGAGCCACGCATTCATATTCTCTGTCCTCCTACTTCTATACTCGCCACCGCGTGGCACCGGGAGTAATCCGAAGATTCCGAACATTGAAGTCCTGCTTATTAATCTCTTTCTTAACTCCTTAAAATCTGCCTGCAGGACATCATCCCTCTTTCTACCTGTGTCGTTGGTACCGATGTGGACCACGACCTCTGGCTGTTCACCCTTCCCCTCAAGAATGTTCTGCAGCCGCTCAGTGAAATCCTTGACCCTGGCACCAGGGAGGCAACATACCATCCTGGAATTTTGGCTGTGGCTGCAGAAACGCCGATCTGTTCCCCTAAATATCGAATCCCCTATCACTATTCCTCTCCTGACATTTCTCCTCCCCCCAAGTACAGCTGAGCCACCCATGGTGCTGTGGACTTGGCTCAGGAACCCTCCACCCACATCAGTATTCAGAACTGAACACTGGTTGGAGAGCGAGATGCCCTCAGGGGACTCCTGCTCTACCTGCCTGGTCTTCCTTGTCTGTCTGGCGGTCACTCAGTCCCTCTCTGCCTGCACTCTCTTAAGCTGTGTGGTGACCACCTCCTGAAACGTGCTATCCACGAAAATCTCAGCCTCGAGGAAACCAGCTGTTGTTCAAGCTCTGAAGCCCGGATGCCCTGCTCTTCCAGCTGATGACACTTCCTGCACCTGTGGTTGTCCAGGATACGGGCGCCGTCCTCGAGTTCCCACATGGCAGAGGATGTGCTTTCGACGGGACTGAGGTGCCCTGCCAGGCCTCGATTTATTATATCATTAACTAAACTTAACCAAAATAAACTTAAAGAGTTAAAAAAAACTCACCAAAAAAAGAACACTCACCAGCTACTCACCAATCAGCTCCTTCCCTTGCACTGAAGTCATTTGAGGTGTTTTTTCACCTCTCTCCCCGCTCGTGCTCCACTCTCTACTCTCTCACTCCACCTTTTAGCACTGATCCCGCACTCCACTTTCTCTCTACTCTCTCACTCCTCCTTTTATCACTGATCCCATGCTCCGCTCTCTACTCTCTCGCTCCTCCTTTGATCACTGATATGTTGTTCATATTAATCTTTAATATTAAGCTGTGGATGTGGAATAAGCAGACAGAGAGGACAGCTCTCAGTCAATGAATGGCACCTTTGACAATAGGACATTGCCTCACTACTGCATGGGACTGTCAGCAGGAATTGTGTCCTCAAGTCTGCAAAAGGAATTGAACTCACGATTCTGCAGCAAGAATACTTCTAACTCAGCTGGTACGGTTTGTCTCATTGTTATCTCAAAATGAGAGAATCGGTTCTCGATTTCGGGATTGGAAAATTCCGTTAATCCACTTGCGGCCGATCTGTGGTTTCAAATTGATTTAATGGCAGCAAATACAAATAATCAACCAAATCAGTGCAGACCAGTCATCTAACCTGGGACCACCCTTACCCAGAGAATGGATAGAATGTGGAACTTGCTAACACATGGAGTAGTTCAGACGAATAGTGTAGATGCAATTAAGGGGAAGCTGGATAAGTACATGAGGGAGACAGGAATAGCAGGATATCCTGATAGGCTTAGATGAAATAGGGTAGGAGGAGGTTCCTGTGGAGCATAAACACCAGCACAGACCAGTTGGGATGAATGGCCTGTTTCTGTGCTGTAAATTCAATGTAATTCTATGCAATTCGTGATCTGTGTGGTTCAGAGGCAGCAGCTAACAATGGACACAAGGACTTAGATAAAATCAGAAATAGAAAACCAGTGACAGATCAAATTCAATGTTGACACATGCAAGATACTAAACATTGGAAAAAGGAACGGGTGTCACAATTATCCTGTGGATACTATAGAAAAAAAGCTAAAGTTGAAATGACATCCCAAAGCACATCACAGACAGCAGATTACTTTTCAAGTGCAGCTATGTGGGCCATCACAGCAGCCAATGTGCAGACAGCAAGATGCCGCAAACAACAATGAGCTAAATGACCAGTTAACTTGTTTTGGTGGTGCTGGTTGAGGGATAAATGTTGGCCAGAACAGCTCCTCTGCTCTCCTTTGAATAGTGCCATGTGATCTTATACATCCACATAAACAGGCAGACAGGGCCTCGTCTCATCGGAAAGACAGCACCTTTGACAGTGCAGCACATCCACAGTACAGCTGAGAATATGCCCCCAAGTTCTGCCCACAAGCTTCTGCCTCAGAGGTGAGAGCTGTACTACTGACTAAGCCCTAGACAACATCAGTCTCCAGTGTGACTTTACAGTGTGCCAGGATAGTGGGAGAAAGATCACAGGATACCACGTCCACAGTCAACTAATCCACACCGAAAATATTTGGACATCCCTGTTCCAGAGGCATCGGTAATTCAGACCACGCCTGCACATATCACTAATATCTCACTGAGTTATATCATTTATGTGCTTTAATACACCTCAGAATTTGAGTTTATTGCCCCCAATTTTGTGGGGCTCCCTCTTTGATTTGACAGAGCAGCTCCCCTGAATCACAAAATCGAAACGAGGACCCTATTCTCTCACCTCCCATCATTTGCTGCTTTGAGGTTGAATCTGTAAGAACCGTCCTGGCCCATGAGTCCTAATACTGAAGCAAAGATATCATTGAATCATTCACTCCATCATTCCCCACACTGCTCCATCACCACAAGGTTTAATCTCCGCCATGAGACTGCACCAGATGGCAATGTGATCTCAAAGCATCATTTTATGCAATGTGGCCTGTTTAGACTCTTAACACTTTCCCTACACATTGTGTTGTCTTTAGGAATATCACTTATTTAACAAAGAGAATGGCACTTATCACATGACATGAAATAGCTTTATTTATTTAATGGGGTTGTTATTTTATGCCGAATTTTTTGAGTTGTGATCGGCGGGGAATCGGGTGCAAAACCGGGGAAGGGGCGGGTCGGTCCGGGCAGAATGCACACGGAGCACCGAAGTGAATCAGCGGTTCCAGGTGGGAATTGCACCCGTCTCCTTCACTCTGAACACGTCCCCAAAATATTCCTCAATAACAGCAATTTCCCAACATTTCCTGTGCGATCACCGTGAGTCTGAGCGTCTGCAGCACGTTTCACACCCACGGTCTGGGGGGTCCAGGACTGCATCTTCTGTTTTAGGTTTAATTTGCCCTTTTCACTCTGGATATCTTTTAGTTCCTGTGTTTCAGATTGCTCTCCCAGGTCAGACCCAGCTCCCCATGTCCCAGAGAATTGTTCCACTTGCCTTGATATCTACAAGAGTTTGTATTCATGGCGTTTTTAACGTTGAAAAACGTCCCGAGGTTAATAAAAGGGACCCCCAGAGACGAAAGGTCATCGACCTGAAACGTTAACTCTGTTTCTCTCTCCACAGATGCTGCCTGACCTGCTGAGTGACTCCAGCATTTTCTGTTTTAATTTCAGATTTCCAGCGTCCACAGTATTTTGCTTTTTCAGAGAAGCAGAGACTCTTTCAAGGGGAGCCAAGATCTAAGATTTGTTATTATAGATCGTTTATCAGGGTCCTTTCTGATTCTAAATATTTACAGAGTTACTGAGAACAAACTCCAGTGCAGTTCAATCTTTCAACAGACAGGAAGGTGCACACGGTCCAAAGGTCACCTGAACTCCTCGCTCTGTGAACAGGCTCCTCACACTGACCGGGGGACTGGTCAATTCTCACCTCTCCAAACACGGCGGGTGTGAAACGTGCTGCAGATGAAAACACTTTATGAATGAAATCACTTTATGAATGAAAACTCTTGTAGATATCAAAGCAACTGGGAAAACTCTCTGTGACACAGGGAGCTGGGGTTGACCTGAAGCTGAAACACGGAAACAAAAAAAATTATCCATAAAACGATAAATAAAACCTAAAACAGAAGATGCAGTCCTGGACCCCCCAGACCGTGGGTGTGAAACGTGCTGCAGACGCTCAGACTCACGGTGATCGCACAGTAAATGTTGTGAAATTGCTGTTATTGAGGAATATTTTGGGGTCGTGTTCTGAGTGAAGGAGACGGGTGCAATTCCCACCTGGAACCGCTGATTCACTTCGGTGCTCCGTGTGCATTCTGCCCGGACCGACCCGCCCCTTCCCCGGTTTTGCACCCGATTCCCCGCCGATCACAACCCATAAAATTCGGCTCCGATGCAGCAAACGGCACAAGATCGAGAAACGCTGATTCGGTGACGGCTCCAAACTGAAGAGGAAGTTAGTGAAATGTCTGACTCTAAGGCCTGTGTCTGCCTGGATGGTGAGTGGAGACGAGTCAGTCCTTTCAGCTCAGTGTCCCCGCTCAGTGTCACTGAGGTGGAGCAGGATTGGAGGGGAGGCTGTTTATTAAATTAACTGGAGATCAGAGGGTGACAAAGAGCCGGGGCTCCTCCTCACGGTGGGGATTTCTCAGGGTTTAAATCCCAACTCTGTGTCTTTATATTTGTTTGTTTTCCCTGTTTTCAGGATCCTGCTCCTGTGAAAACACCTGCAGGTGCTCCGACTGCCGATGTCCCACCAGCAAAGCTGGACGCTGCCAGAAAAGTGAGTAACTGTGGGACTGTTTAAAACCCCTCACATTGTATTTATGTGACTGATGGTTCTGGGCAGAACTCAGACTGGAACAGAATGGAAAATTACAAGCTCCATGAGCTTTCATTCCGATCAATTTGTCTCCAGTGTCGGGAATCACCATAAACCAACCTCTAATTCTAACTCCAACCATAACTAATCATATTCCCAACCCTAATCCTCACTCTAACTCTGAATCTAACTCTATTCCTAACATAGGGAATTGTCACTGATCCGATGGAACCCCACTGAGTCCCGATGGGTGATTGTCGCGATCTTCACGCTGCTCCAGTTGCCAGTTCAGTACCTGAGATGCCCCGTATTGTCCCTCATTGAATTAAATTAACACAGAACGTCACTGTTTCGCTTGTGGTTAAACCAGAACCTCTTCACCTACCAGCGCTTAACACGCTGCTGCTACATTCCTGTCGGTGCTATTTTTATCCAGGATTTAAAGCAGCAACTACAGCTTGTATTTATTCAGCGCATTTTAATGTCGAAAAACATCTCAAGGTGTTTCACAGAGGAGAAAGGGAGGGCGCATCGTGAGCAGGGGAACAGCAGCTTTTAATAGAGCTCACAGGAATGGAATACCAACCCCTTAAAGGTCCACATGTGAAACAAGCTGGTGGGAAGTTTTACTCTGAAGATTTGATCACTGAACAGTGGGTGGGACAGACTGATGATATTACATGGTCCCAAATCTTACCACAAATACAGAAGCTGAGAGATTGACAGGTAGGGCTTCTGAGGGGGGCATTTTCAGGCGGGTTACTTGGAGATATGACACAGATTAGTTTATTAGGGAGGAGCTCAGTGCTGTAATGGGAGGGTCTGGGGGTGTTTCAGTGAATGATTCATTGTTACTGATTTCTGCCTTTTCCCTCTCCTCTCTCAGGTTGCTGCTCTTGCTGTCCTGCCGGATGCACTAACTGCGCCAATGGCTGTGTGTGCAAAGGGAAAACCTCCGACAAATGTAGCTGCTGCTCCTGAACAACTGGCCCTTCAGGCACAATATATAAAGTATTCTCCATATGTACTGTATTTTTTAAAAAGCCGCATGTCTTCGGGATGTATGTCCTGATCAGTTGTGTGTTGATATCTCATGAAAAGTGAATTAATTCTTTTTAAAGTATCAGGAAATAAAAAATCTATTTCAAGTCCTGTGATAAGAGCCATTCTTTTTGTGAAGTGTGTGATATTCCTAACGACAACATAAGTGTAGGAAAAGAGTTAGAGCCGAAACAGGCCACATTGCATAAAATTATGCCTCAAGGCCACATTGCCATCTGGTGCAGGCTCATGGAAGAGGTTGTACCATGTGGTCATGGTGTAGTGTGGGGAATGATGGAGTGAATGATTCAATGGTTTCCTTGCTTCAGTATTAGGATTCATGGGCGAGGACGGTTCTTACAGCTTCAACCTCAAAGCAGCAAATGTTGGGAGGTGAGAGAATAGGGGCCTTGTTTCTATTTTGTGACTCGGGGAACGGCTCTGTCAAATCAAAGAGGGAGCCCCACAGAGCAGGGGCAGTAAATTCAAATTCTGAAGCACAAAAATTACGTAACTCAGTCAGATATTAGTGACATGTGCAGACGTGGTTTGAATTACTGATATCTCCAGTACATGAGAGTCGAAACATTTTCCTTGTGGACCACATCACTGTGGCTGTGGGCCGCATATTAACCATTACAACACCAAACACTAAAATTGAAGTAAAGCCATCAGCTGCCAGTTAATTTTCCACACTCAACAGTCATTGCTTTTAAAGAATAAATCTTTGGCCCTAAATTTATAATGAGTATTCTGATTCTTTGTCAAATAGAGAGCTTTCTACACATTTCCTCAATAATATGTTCAGGAAAGATCGGGAAGGAAAGAAAGGAGGGGGCTGGGTGGCAGTTTTGATTAAGGAGAATATTGCAGTGCTGGAGAGAAAGGATGTCCTGGAGGGGTCAAAGACAGAACCTATTTGGTTAGAGTTGAGAAATAATAGAGGTGCCATTACACTACTGGGAGTAGTCTATAGACCACCAACTAGTGGGAAAGGTATAGAGGAGCAAATTTGCAGGGAAATTACAGAGATATGCAAGAACCATAGAGTAGTGATAATGGGGGACTTCAACTATCCTAATATAGACTGGGATAGTAATAGTGCAAGGGGCAAAGAGGGGGAGGAATTTTTGAAGTGTATTCAGGAGAACATCCTTGACTGGTACGTTTCCGGCCCAACGAGGAAGGAGGCATTGCTGGATCTGGTCATAATCTTCCAATCATCCTTAAATATGAGAATTACAAATGTTACACCCTTGTCCAAAAATGGGTGTAAGGATAAACCAAGCAACTACAGGCCAGTCACTTCAACCTCGGTGGTGGGGAAACTTCTAGAAATGATAATCCAGGACAAAATTAACAGTCACTTGGAAAAGTGTAGATTAATTAAGAAAAGCCAGCATGGATTTGTGAAAGGCAAATTGTGTTTAACTAACTTGATTGAGTTTTTTGATAAGGTAACAGAGAGGGTTGATCAGGGGAATGCGGTTGATGTGTATATGGACTTCCAAAAGGTGTTTGATAAAGTGCCGCATAATAGGCTTGTCATCAAAGTTGAAGCTCATGGAATAAAGTTGGCAGTAGCAGCAAGGATACAAAATTGGCTAAGTGACAGGAAACAGAGAGAAGTGATGAACCGTTGTTTTTTGAACTGGTGGGAGGGACACAGTGGTGTTCCCCAAGGGTCGGTACTAGGACCATTGCTTTTTTTGATATATATTAATGACTTGGACTTGGGTGTACAGGGCACAATTTCAAAATTTGCAGATGACATAAAACTTGGAAGTGTAGTGAACAGTGAGGAGGAGAGTGATAGACTTCAAGAGGATATAGACAGGCTGGTGGAATTGGCGGACACGTGGCAGATGAAATTCAACGCAGAAAAGTGTGAAGTGATACATTTCGGTCGGAAGAATGAGGAGAGGCAATATAAACTAAAGGGGTAGAGGAACAGAGAGATCAAGGGTAATGTGTGCACAAATCATTGAAGGTGGCAGGCCAGGTTAAGAAAGCCGTTAAGATAGAGGCATGGACTACAAAAGCAAAGAGGTTATGATGATTTGGCCACAGCTGGAGTATTGTGTCAAGTTCTGGGCACCACATTTTTTGGAAGGATGTGAAGGCCTTAGAGAGGGTGCAGAAGAGATTTGTTTCTGTTACGTGCATAGACTGGAGAAGCTGAGGTTGTTGTCGTCAGAGCAGAGAAAGTTGAGAGGAGATTTGATAGAGGTATTCAAAATCGTGATGGGGCTGGTCATAGTAGAGAGAGAGAAACTATTCCCATTGGCGGAGAGGTCAGGAACCAGAGGATATAGATTTAAGGTGATTGGCAAAAGAACCAAAGGCGACATGAGAAAAAGCTTTTTTACACAGCGAGTGGTTGTGATCTGGAATTCACTGCCTGAGGGGGTGGTGGACGCAGATACAATCGTGACTTTCAAAAGGGAACTGGATCAATACTTGAAGGGAAAAAATTTGCAAGGCCACGGAGATAGGGCGGGAGAGTGGGACTAGTTGGATTGCTCTTGCAGAGAGCCGGCACAGACTCAACGGGCCGAATAGCCTCCTTCC
Organism: Heptranchias perlo; assembly: GCF_035084215.1. Lineage (NCBI taxonomy): Eukaryota > Metazoa > Chordata > Chondrichthyes > Hexanchiformes > Hexanchidae > Heptranchias > Heptranchias perlo. The sequence continues at coordinate 21,163,779 of NC_090340.1, read as the reverse complement.
TTGCTGTAACCATTCTATGATTTTATGATTCTAATATTTTATAGGGTACATTTTACAAATTTGCTCTTCCTACATGGAGCTTCACCTGATGGGAGCACTTATTGAGAATTTGGCTGTGCATTGTCCTCCCACAATTTTCCATTCAGTACAATAAAAATACAAAGGAAGCTGGAAGAGATATTTATGTCTTGATATAATTCAGGGGGGGATAGCAGAAGATCAGAAATCTTCCCCAGCTAGAGCTCAGAATCTTCCGTGGAACAACGTGGGAAGGCTGGTGGTTTCAAAGTTTCGAACTGATGGGAGAGGGTTGTGTCTGCTGCAGATACTTCATGCACTAAATACTCAACACCCACTTAACGGAGTGACCTCTAACTTGTCTGAATATTTGTGTAATGAAAAATGTCCACATGCAAGGCTCTTGTTCAACCACAGCAAAGGCTGCCAAATCTGAATGGTACAGGTTAACATGTCCAGATATAATACACAATGGTGCTGATAGTTTGTGTGTGTGTGTGTGTGTGTGTGTGTGTGTGGTGAGGGCAGGGGGCGGGGGGGTCAGCTGTTGAGAAAATCATTACTGGGACTCAATGTCCTGTAGGGCACTGAGGTCGAACATATCTGCAGGCACATTTCCAAATGATGGGAGAGAATTATTAGTGGTCAGGATGTATGTCACTAATATTCAGGATTCAGATATTGAATACTAAATCCCACCCCCACTATTTGAGGAATATATTTGCTGAATTTGGAGTATCTAGCTATGTACACTAAAGGGTGTTAGACCAATCTTCACCCTTTTTCTTGACACATATACGTAGAAAGTCGACTAAAATCTACCATTTACTTCAGAAGATGATAAGATTCCTGCGTTAGCGTGCCTTTGAGCCATCTTACGAACACACGAATTAAAAGCAGGAGTAGGCCATTCGGCCCCTCGAGCCTGCTCTGCCATTTGATAAGATCATGGCTGATTTGATTGCGACCTCAACCCTACTTTCCCGTCTACCTACTATAACCTTTGACTCCCTTGTTAATCAGGAATCTATCCAGCTCAGCCTTAAATATACAGTAAGTACCCAGTCCAATCACCAATCCATCACAGCACAATACTAAGTTATATTAGTTAACATCTTTTTTTCAGAGGTTTCAAGGACATAGACAGACACAGAGATGCTTTAACCATTATTACATTATTTAACAAGGTCGGTGAAAGAGATTAGATAATTATAGGCACAATTGTGAATTAAGTGAATCCTAATATTTTAACATTAGCTGCATTCTCTTGTTTATAACTTAGCAACGTTATGTTCAATGTCTAAGGTTACAACATGGCTTAGGAAGGTTACATTTACAGTCTATATTCAACACATCATTGATAAATACTGAGCTTTGAATGTTAATGCTATCCCTCTCTGATATACACACAGGCTTATGACTTTGGCTTTCTAGTAGCTCAGTACTTTGTGCAAAGAATGTTATTACTTCCTCTGCGATGCTCAGCTTCACCTTTGGGGATGCCTGTAGCACGTTGCCTCTGTGGTCATTGTCTTCCTTTGTCAGTTGCATTCTTGTCCAATATTAACTAAAACGGTACGTATGTCTTTCTTTATATTGTTATACTGTTATTTTACTCACACACTCAAAGTTATGAGCAATTAAATAATAAGTATGATACATTTTACAAGTTTACTTCTGTCAGGTTAATTAATCAGCCTTCCCTCACCTTCCATTTTTCACTTTCAGCACCATCTCTAGATTAGAGACAATTCTCCAAAATATTTCTCCACAGAACGATTCGGTTTATTCTACTTCTACCAGCTCTCAAAATCTTCCAGTTTAGACTGGCCAAGCATAACTGTTCATATGATTATTTCAGAAAGCAAATGCAACTTATGCGCACATGACTAATAGTGACCAACCAAGGTCTCATTCAAATGGGCAGACATGTAAAGCAGCTCGAATACTCACAATTTAAGTATCTTTGTGCAGACCAGGCCTTTCAATCAGGTGCTCTAAAATCTAACTCTTCCAGCACCTAAATTACATCATGAAAGCCATCTTCTGATAATATTGTCTTCTTAAAATCATCTCTGTTTATTTGATGATTGTTTGCTCCCACATTATGACACAAGAAGTTTTAGATTTTCAGTCTTAACAGATTTAGCACCATGTGGATCCAGGGTTAATTAGCACCATTTAGTGTCTGTCTTTCTGTGTGACTCTGTTGCATCTTCTCTGTGAGAGCTTGCTCCATCTCCCAGAATCCCAGTATTAATCATTTTTGCTGCCAAAAGAGGAACACACTTGCATTGATCTGGAAACCTTTTTATAGTTCAGAAAGCTCTCAAAATGCTTTGCTCTACCAACCATGTCTTATTTTAAAGACCAGTGACTGTTCTTAGTTAAGCAACCACAGGATCCATTATACACACAGCAAGACCGACAAACAGCAATGAGAGGAATGACCAATTAATCTATTTTGGTTGGTTGAGGAACATTGGGCAGGACACCAAAGCAACTGCCTGCTCTTCTGTCAATAGTGCCAAGGAATAGAATCATAGAAAGTTACGGCACAGAAGGAGGCCATTTGGCCCATCATGCCTGTGCCAGCCGAAAAAGAGCTATCTCGGTTAGTCCCACTTTCCAGCACTTGGATCATAGCCCTATAGGTTACTGCACTTCAAGTGTACATCCAAGTACTTTTTAAATGTGTTGAGGGTTCCTGCCTCTACTACCCTTTCAGGCAGTGAGTTCCAGGCCCCCACCATCCTCTGGGTGAAAAAATTTCTCCTCAGCTCCCTTCTAATCCTTCTACCAATTACTTTAAATTGATGGCCTCTGGTCACTGACCACTCTAATAAGGGAAATAGGTCCTCCCTATCCACTCTATCTAGTCCCATCATAATTTTACAATCCTCACTAAAATGTCCCCTCAGCCTCCTTTGTTCCAAAGAAAACAACCCCAGCCGATCCAATCTTTTCTCATAGCTAAAATTCTCCAGCCCTGGCACCATCCTCGTAAAATTCCTTTGTACCTTCTCTCGTGCAATTTCATCTTTCCTGTAACGTGGTGATCAGAACTGTATGTAGTACTCAAGCTGTGGCCTAACTAGTGTTTTATACAGTTCTAGCATAACCTGCCTGGTCTTATATTCTATGCCTCGGCCAATAACCATCATAACCATCTTATCTACCTGTCCTACTACCTTCAGGGATCTGTGGACATGCACTCCAAGGTCCCTTTGTTCTTCTACACCTCTCAGTATCCTTTCAATTATTTTGTACTCCCTTGCCTTCTTTGCCCTCCCCAAAGCATTACCTCATACTGCTCTGGATTGAATTCCATTTGCCACTTTTCTGCCCATCTGACCAGCCCATTGATATCTTCCTGAAGTCTACAGTTTTCCTCCTCACTATCAACTACATGGCCAATTTTTGTATCATCTGCAAACTTCTTCATCAAGCCCCCTACATTCAAGTCCAAATCATTAATATATACCAAAAAAGCAAGGGACCTAGTACTCAGCTTTGCGGGACCCCACTTGAAACAGCCTTCCATTCGTAAAAACACCCGTCAACCTTTGCTTCTTGCCACTGAGCCAATTTTGGATCCAACTAGCCACTTTCCCTTGGATCTCATGGGCTTTTACTCTTTTGACCAGTCTGCCATGTGGCACCTTGTCAAAAGCCCTGCTAAAATCCATATACACGACATCAAACACATTACTCTCATCGACCCTCCTTGTTAACTGCTCAAAGAATTCAATCAAGTTGGTCAGACACGACCTTCCGTTAACAAATCTATGCTGACTGTCCTTGATTAACCCGTGCCTTTCTAAGTGACGATTTATACTGTCCCTCAGAATCAATTCCAATGATTTGCCCACCTCCAAGGTTGGACTGACAGGTGTATAATTATTCGGCCTATCTCTTTCTCCCTTTTTAAACAACGGTACAATGTTAGCAGTCCTCCAATCCTCCGGCACCATGCCTGCAGTCAAGGAGGATTGGAAATTGATGGTCAGAGCCTCCGCTATTTCCTCCCTTGCTTCTCTTAACAGCCGAGGATACACTTCATCCGGGCCTGGTAATTTATCTACTTTCAAAGATGCTAATCCCCTTAATACTTCCTCTCTCATCCAATATTTCACACTCCTCCTCTGTAACTACAACCCCTGCATGGTCCCCTACTTTTGTGAAAAAGACGTAAAGTATTCATTAAGAACCATAGCCACGTCGTCCACCTCCACACATAGATTACCTTTTTAGTCTCTAATAGGCTCCACTCTTTCCCTGGTTCTCCTCTTGCTCTTTATGTATTTACCAAACATTTTTGTGTTTTCTTTAATTTTACTTGCCAGTATTTTTTCATGCCCTCTATTTGCTTTACGAATTTCCTTTGTAATTTCACCCTTGTACTTTCTAAACTCCTCTAGGCTTTCTGCAGTATTGAGCTCTTGATGTCTGACATAAGTTTACCTTTTTTGCCTTATCTTACCCTGTATGTTCCTTGTCATTCTGGGGGCTCTAGATTTTTCTTTATGGGAACATGTTCACTCTGAGCCCCTTGAATCTCCCCTTTGATTGCCTCCCACTGCTCTGACACTGATATACCTTCAAGTAGCTGTTTCCAGTCCAATTTTGCTAACTCACATCTCAGCTTAGTAAAATTGGCCTTTGCCCAATTTAGAACTTTTACTCCTATTCTATCTTTTCCTTTTCCATAACTATGCTAAATCTAACTGAATTATGATCACTACCAGCAAAATGCTCTCCCACTGATACTCCTTCCACCTCCCCAGTTTCATTCCCTAAAACTAAATCCAGAACTGCACCCCCCACCCACCGCCCCCCCCAACCCACCCTGTTGGGTTTGCGACATACTGGCTAAAAAAATTCTCCTGATTGCTATTTAAGAATTCTGCACTCCATATACCTTTTGCACTGATTGTATCCCAGTTAATATTAGGGTAGTTAAAACACCTAATGTGACTGCCCTATTGATTTTGCACTTCTCAGAAATTTGCCTACATATTTGCTCTTCTATCTCCCTCTGACTGTTTGGGGGTCTATAGTACACTCCCAGCAGTGTGACTTCCCTCTTTTTTCCTTTAGCTCAAACCATATGGCCTCATTTGATTCTCCTTCTAACACATCAACCCTCCTCACAGCTATAATTGTTTCTTGAAACAATATTGCCCTCCGCCTCCTTTTTTTATCCCCCTTTCTATCTCGTCTGAAAATCCTGTAACCAGGAATGTTGAGCTGCCATTCCTGCCCTGTTTATGCCATATTTTGGTAATAGCAATGATATCATACTTCCACATAACCATTTGTGCCCTTAACTCATCTGCCTTATTCACCATATTCCTTGCCTTGAGGTATACACTGCCAAAATCCTTTGTTGTCTGATTTCTAACCTTTGTTTGCTCTGCCTTCCAAACTCATTTACTAATTTTCTGCCTTCCAATTCCAGCTCTGCTTCTCTCCCTTCTGAATCTACGCTCAGGTTCCCATCCCCCTGTGAAGCTAGTTTAAACCCTCCCCCACAGCACTAGCAAACCTCCCCGCGAGGATATTGGTCCCGGCCCTGTTGAGGTGCAACCCATCCGGCTTGTACAGGTCCCACCTCCCCCTGAACTGGTCCCAATGCCCCAGGAATCTAAAGCCCTCCCTCCTGCACCATTTCTCGAGCCACGCATTCATATTCTCTGTCCTCCTACTTCTATACTCGCCACCGCGTGGCACCGGGAGTAATCCGAAGATTCCGAACATTGAAGTCCTGCTTATTAATCTCTTTCTTAACTCCTTAAAATCTGCCTGCAGGACATCATCCCTCTTTCTACCTGTGTCGTTGGTACCGATGTGGACCACGACCTCTGGCTGTTCACCCTTCCCCTCAAGAATGTTCTGCAGCCGCTCAGTGAAATCCTTGACCCTGGCACCAGGGAGGCAACATACCATCCTGGAATTTTGGCTGTGGCTGCAGAAACGCCGATCTGTTCCCCTAAATATCGAATCCCCTATCACTATTCCTCTCCTGACATTTCTCCTCCCCCCAAGTACAGCTGAGCCACCCATGGTGCTGTGGACTTGGCTCAGGAACCCTCCACCCACATCAGTATTCAGAACTGAACACTGGTTGGAGAGCGAGATGCCCTCAGGGGACTCCTGCTCTACCTGCCTGGTCTTCCTTGTCTGTCTGGCGGTCACTCAGTCCCTCTCTGCCTGCACTCTCTTAAGCTGTGTGGTGACCACCTCCTGAAACGTGCTATCCACGAAAATCTCAGCCTCGAGGAAACCAGCTGTTGTTCAAGCTCTGAAGCCCGGATGCCCTGCTCTTCCAGCTGATGACACTTCCTGCACCTGTGGTTGTCCAGGATACGGGCGCCGTCCTCGAGTTCCCACATGGCAGAGGATGTGCTTTCGACGGGACTGAGGTGCCCTGCCAGGCCTCGATTTATTATATCATTAACTAAACTTAACCAAAATAAACTTAAAGAGTTAAAAAAAACTCACCAAAAAAAGAACACTCACCAGCTACTCACCAATCAGCTCCTTCCCTTGCACTGAAGTCATTTGAGGTGTTTTTTCACCTCTCTCCCCGCTCGTGCTCCACTCTCTACTCTCTCACTCCACCTTTTAGCACTGATCCCGCACTCCACTTTCTCTCTACTCTCTCACTCCTCCTTTTATCACTGATCCCATGCTCCGCTCTCTACTCTCTCGCTCCTCCTTTGATCACTGATATGTTGTTCATATTAATCTTTAATATTAAGCTGTGGATGTGGAATAAGCAGACAGAGAGGACAGCTCTCAGTCAATGAATGGCACCTTTGACAATAGGACATTGCCTCACTACTGCATGGGACTGTCAGCAGGAATTGTGTCCTCAAGTCTGCAAAAGGAATTGAACTCACGATTCTGCAGCAAGAATACTTCTAACTCAGCTGGTACGGTTTGTCTCATTGTTATCTCAAAATGAGAGAATCGGTTCTCGATTTCGGGATTGGAAAATTCCGTTAATCCACTTGCGGCCGATCTGTGGTTTCAAATTGATTTAATGGCAGCAAATACAAATAATCAACCAAATCAGTGCAGACCAGTCATCTAACCTGGGACCACCCTTACCCAGAGAATGGATAGAATGTGGAACTTGCTAACACATGGAGTAGTTCAGACGAATAGTGTAGATGCAATTAAGGGGAAGCTGGATAAGTACATGAGGGAGACAGGAATAGCAGGATATCCTGATAGGCTTAGATGAAATAGGGTAGGAGGAGGTTCCTGTGGAGCATAAACACCAGCACAGACCAGTTGGGATGAATGGCCTGTTTCTGTGCTGTAAATTCAATGTAATTCTATGCAATTCGTGATCTGTGTGGTTCAGAGGCAGCAGCTAACAATGGACACAAGGACTTAGATAAAATCAGAAATAGAAAACCAGTGACAGATCAAATTCAATGTTGACACATGCAAGATACTAAACATTGGAAAAAGGAACGGGTGTCACAATTATCCTGTGGATACTATAGAAAAAAAGCTAAAGTTGAAATGACATCCCAAAGCACATCACAGACAGCAGATTACTTTTCAAGTGCAGCTATGTGGGCCATCACAGCAGCCAATGTGCAGACAGCAAGATGCCGCAAACAACAATGAGCTAAATGACCAGTTAACTTGTTTTGGTGGTGCTGGTTGAGGGATAAATGTTGGCCAGAACAGCTCCTCTGCTCTCCTTTGAATAGTGCCATGTGATCTTATACATCCACATAAACAGGCAGACAGGGCCTCGTCTCATCGGAAAGACAGCACCTTTGACAGTGCAGCACATCCACAGTACAGCTGAGAATATGCCCCCAAGTTCTGCCCACAAGCTTCTGCCTCAGAGGTGAGAGCTGTACTACTGACTAAGCCCTAGACAACATCAGTCTCCAGTGTGACTTTACAGTGTGCCAGGATAGTGGGAGAAAGATCACAGGATACCACGTCCACAGTCAACTAATCCACACCGAAAATATTTGGACATCCCTGTTCCAGAGGCATCGGTAATTCAGACCACGCCTGCACATATCACTAATATCTCACTGAGTTATATCATTTATGTGCTTTAATACACCTCAGAATTTGAGTTTATTGCCCCCAATTTTGTGGGGCTCCCTCTTTGATTTGACAGAGCAGCTCCCCTGAATCACAAAATCGAAACGAGGACCCTATTCTCTCACCTCCCATCATTTGCTGCTTTGAGGTTGAATCTGTAAGAACCGTCCTGGCCCATGAGTCCTAATACTGAAGCAAAGATATCATTGAATCATTCACTCCATCATTCCCCACACTGCTCCATCACCACAAGGTTTAATCTCCGCCATGAGACTGCACCAGATGGCAATGTGATCTCAAAGCATCATTTTATGCAATGTGGCCTGTTTAGACTCTTAACACTTTCCCTACACATTGTGTTGTCTTTAGGAATATCACTTATTTAACAAAGAGAATGGCACTTATCACATGACATGAAATAGCTTTATTTATTTAATGGGGTTGTTATTTTATGCCGAATTTTTTGAGTTGTGATCGGCGGGGAATCGGGTGCAAAACCGGGGAAGGGGCGGGTCGGTCCGGGCAGAATGCACACGGAGCACCGAAGTGAATCAGCGGTTCCAGGTGGGAATTGCACCCGTCTCCTTCACTCTGAACACGTCCCCAAAATATTCCTCAATAACAGCAATTTCCCAACATTTCCTGTGCGATCACCGTGAGTCTGAGCGTCTGCAGCACGTTTCACACCCACGGTCTGGGGGGTCCAGGACTGCATCTTCTGTTTTAGGTTTAATTTGCCCTTTTCACTCTGGATATCTTTTAGTTCCTGTGTTTCAGATTGCTCTCCCAGGTCAGACCCAGCTCCCCATGTCCCAGAGAATTGTTCCACTTGCCTTGATATCTACAAGAGTTTGTATTCATGGCGTTTTTAACGTTGAAAAACGTCCCGAGGTTAATAAAAGGGACCCCCAGAGACGAAAGGTCATCGACCTGAAACGTTAACTCTGTTTCTCTCTCCACAGATGCTGCCTGACCTGCTGAGTGACTCCAGCATTTTCTGTTTTAATTTCAGATTTCCAGCGTCCACAGTATTTTGCTTTTTCAGAGAAGCAGAGACTCTTTCAAGGGGAGCCAAGATCTAAGATTTGTTATTATAGATCGTTTATCAGGGTCCTTTCTGATTCTAAATATTTACAGAGTTACTGAGAACAAACTCCAGTGCAGTTCAATCTTTCAACAGACAGGAAGGTGCACACGGTCCAAAGGTCACCTGAACTCCTCGCTCTGTGAACAGGCTCCTCACACTGACCGGGGGACTGGTCAATTCTCACCTCTCCAAACACGGCGGGTGTGAAACGTGCTGCAGATGAAAACACTTTATGAATGAAATCACTTTATGAATGAAAACTCTTGTAGATATCAAAGCAACTGGGAAAACTCTCTGTGACACAGGGAGCTGGGGTTGACCTGAAGCTGAAACACGGAAACAAAAAAAATTATCCATAAAACGATAAATAAAACCTAAAACAGAAGATGCAGTCCTGGACCCCCCAGACCGTGGGTGTGAAACGTGCTGCAGACGCTCAGACTCACGGTGATCGCACAGTAAATGTTGTGAAATTGCTGTTATTGAGGAATATTTTGGGGTCGTGTTCTGAGTGAAGGAGACGGGTGCAATTCCCACCTGGAACCGCTGATTCACTTCGGTGCTCCGTGTGCATTCTGCCCGGACCGACCCGCCCCTTCCCCGGTTTTGCACCCGATTCCCCGCCGATCACAACCCATAAAATTCGGCTCCGATGCAGCAAACGGCACAAGATCGAGAAACGCTGATTCGGTGACGGCTCCAAACTGAAGAGGAAGTTAGTGAAATGTCTGACTCTAAGGCCTGTGTCTGCCTGGATGGTGAGTGGAGACGAGTCAGTCCTTTCAGCTCAGTGTCCCCGCTCAGTGTCACTGAGGTGGAGCAGGATTGGAGGGGAGGCTGTTTATTAAATTAACTGGAGATCAGAGGGTGACAAAGAGCCGGGGCTCCTCCTCACGGTGGGGATTTCTCAGGGTTTAAATCCCAACTCTGTGTCTTTATATTTGTTTGTTTTCCCTGTTTTCAGGATCCTGCTCCTGTGAAAACACCTGCAGGTGCTCCGACTGCCGATGTCCCACCAGCAAAGCTGGACGCTGCCAGAAAAGTGAGTAACTGTGGGACTGTTTAAAACCCCTCACATTGTATTTATGTGACTGATGGTTCTGGGCAGAACTCAGACTGGAACAGAATGGAAAATTACAAGCTCCATGAGCTTTCATTCCGATCAATTTGTCTCCAGTGTCGGGAATCACCATAAACCAACCTCTAATTCTAACTCCAACCATAACTAATCATATTCCCAACCCTAATCCTCACTCTAACTCTGAATCTAACTCTATTCCTAACATAGGGAATTGTCACTGATCCGATGGAACCCCACTGAGTCCCGATGGGTGATTGTCGCGATCTTCACGCTGCTCCAGTTGCCAGTTCAGTACCTGAGATGCCCCGTATTGTCCCTCATTGAATTAAATTAACACAGAACGTCACTGTTTCGCTTGTGGTTAAACCAGAACCTCTTCACCTACCAGCGCTTAACACGCTGCTGCTACATTCCTGTCGGTGCTATTTTTATCCAGGATTTAAAGCAGCAACTACAGCTTGTATTTATTCAGCGCATTTTAATGTCGAAAAACATCTCAAGGTGTTTCACAGAGGAGAAAGGGAGGGCGCATCGTGAGCAGGGGAACAGCAGCTTTTAATAGAGCTCACAGGAATGGAATACCAACCCCTTAAAGGTCCACATGTGAAACAAGCTGGTGGGAAGTTTTACTCTGAAGATTTGATCACTGAACAGTGGGTGGGACAGACTGATGATATTACATGGTCCCAAATCTTACCACAAATACAGAAGCTGAGAGATTGACAGGTAGGGCTTCTGAGGGGGGCATTTTCAGGCGGGTTACTTGGAGATATGACACAGATTAGTTTATTAGGGAGGAGCTCAGTGCTGTAATGGGAGGGTCTGGGGGTGTTTCAGTGAATGATTCATTGTTACTGATTTCTGCCTTTTCCCTCTCCTCTCTCAGGTTGCTGCTCTTGCTGTCCTGCCGGATGCACTAACTGCGCCAATGGCTGTGTGTGCAAAGGGAAAACCTCCGACAAATGTAGCTGCTGCTCCTGAACAACTGGCCCTTCAGGCACAATATATAAAGTATTCTCCATATGTACTGTATTTTTTAAAAAGCCGCATGTCTTCGGGATGTATGTCCTGATCAGTTGTGTGTTGATATCTCATGAAAAGTGAATTAATTCTTTTTAAAGTATCAGGAAATAAAAAATCTATTTCAAGTCCTGTGATAAGAGCCATTCTTTTTGTGAAGTGTGTGATATTCCTAACGACAACATAAGTGTAGGAAAAGAGTTAGAGCCGAAACAGGCCACATTGCATAAAATTATGCCTCAAGGCCACATTGCCATCTGGTGCAGGCTCATGGAAGAGGTTGTACCATGTGGTCATGGTGTAGTGTGGGGAATGATGGAGTGAATGATTCAATGGTTTCCTTGCTTCAGTATTAGGATTCATGGGCGAGGACGGTTCTTACAGCTTCAACCTCAAAGCAGCAAATGTTGGGAGGTGAGAGAATAGGGGCCTTGTTTCTATTTTGTGACTCGGGGAACGGCTCTGTCAAATCAAAGAGGGAGCCCCACAGAGCAGGGGCAGTAAATTCAAATTCTGAAGCACAAAAATTACGTAACTCAGTCAGATATTAGTGACATGTGCAGACGTGGTTTGAATTACTGATATCTCCAGTACATGAGAGTCGAAACATTTTCCTTGTGGACCACATCACTGTGGCTGTGGGCCGCATATTAACCATTACAACACCAAACACTAAAATTGAAGTAAAGCCATCAGCTGCCAGTTAATTTTCCACACTCAACAGTCATTGCTTTTAAAGAATAAATCTTTGGCCCTAAATTTATAATGAGTATTCTGATTCTTTGTCAAATAGAGAGCTTTCTACACATTTCCTCAATAATATGTTCAGGAAAGATCGGGAAGGAAAGAAAGGAGGGGGCTGGGTGGCAGTTTTGATTAAGGAGAATATTGCAGTGCTGGAGAGAAAGGATGTCCTGGAGGGGTCAAAGACAGAACCTATTTGGTTAGAGTTGAGAAATAATAGAGGTGCCATTACACTACTGGGAGTAGTCTATAGACCACCAACTAGTGGGAAAGGTATAGAGGAGCAAATTTGCAGGGAAATTACAGAGATATGCAAGAACCATAGAGTAGTGATAATGGGGGACTTCAACTATCCTAATATAGACTGGGATAGTAATAGTGCAAGGGGCAAAGAGGGGGAGGAATTTTTGAAGTGTATTCAGGAGAACATCCTTGACTGGTACGTTTCCGGCCCAACGAGGAAGGAGGCATTGCTGGATCTGGTCATAATCTTCCAATCATCCTTAAATATGAGAATTACAAATGTTACACCCTTGTCCAAAAATGGGTGTAAGGATAAACCAAGCAACTACAGGCCAGTCACTTCAACCTCGGTGGTGGGGAAACTTCTAGAAATGATAATCCAGGACAAAATTAACAGTCACTTGGAAAAGTGTAGATTAATTAAGAAAAGCCAGCATGGATTTGTGAAAGGCAAATTGTGTTTAACTAACTTGATTGAGTTTTTTGATAAGGTAACAGAGAGGGTTGATCAGGGGAATGCGGTTGATGTGTATATGGACTTCCAAAAGGTGTTTGATAAAGTGCCGCATAATAGGCTTGTCATCAAAGTTGAAGCTCATGGAATAAAGTTGGCAGTAGCAGCAAGGATACAAAATTGGCTAAGTGACAGGAAACAGAGAGAAGTGATGAACCGTTGTTTTTTGAACTGGTGGGAGGGACACAGTGGTGTTCCCCAAGGGTCGGTACTAGGACCATTGCTTTTTTTGATATATATTAATGACTTGGACTTGGGTGTACAGGGCACAATTTCAAAATTTGCAGATGACATAAAACTTGGAAGTGTAGTGAACAGTGAGGAGGAGAGTGATAGACTTCAAGAGGATATAGACAGGCTGGTGGAATTGGCGGACACGTGGCAGATGAAATTCAACGCAGAAAAGTGTGAAGTGATACATTTCGGTCGGAAGAATGAGGAGAGGCAATATAAACTAAAGGGGTAGAGGAACAGAGAGATCAAGGGTAATGTGTGCACAAATCATTGAAGGTGGCAGGCCAGGTTAAGAAAGCCGTTAAGATAGAGGCATGGACTACAAAAGCAAAGAGGTTATGATGATTTGGCCACAGCTGGAGTATTGTGTCAAGTTCTGGGCACCACATTTTTTGGAAGGATGTGAAGGCCTTAGAGAGGGTGCAGAAGAGATTTGTTTCTGTTACGTGCATAGACTGGAGAAGCTGAGGTTGTTGTCGTCAGAGCAGAGAAAGTTGAGAGGAGATTTGATAGAGGTATTCAAAATCGTGATGGGGCTGGTCATAGTAGAGAGAGAGAAACTATTCCCATTGGCGGAGAGGTCAGGAACCAGAGGATATAGATTTAAGGTGATTGGCAAAAGAACCAAAGGCGACATGAGAAAAAGCTTTTTTACACAGCGAGTGGTTGTGATCTGGAATTCACTGCCTGAGGGGGTGGTGGACGCAGATACAATCGTGACTTTCAAAAGGGAACTGGATCAATACTTGAAGGGAAAAAATTTGCAAGGCCACGGAGATAGGGCGGGAGAGTGGGACTAGTTGGATTGCTCTTGCAGAGAGCCGGCACAGACTCAACGGGCCGAATAGCCTCCTTCCTTGCTGTAACCATTCTATGATTTTATGATTCTAATATTTTATAGGGTACATTTTACAAATTTGCTCTTCCTACATGGAGCTTCACCTGATGGGAGCACTTATTGAGAATTTGGCTGTGCATTGTCCTCCCACAATTTTCCATTCAGTACAATAAAAATACAAAGGAAGCTGGAAGAGATATTTATGTCTTGATATAATTCAGGGGGGGATAGCAGAAGATCAGAAATCTTCCCCAGCTAGAGCTCAGAATCTTCCGTGGAACAACGTGGGAAGGCTGGTGGTTTCAAAGTTTCGAACTGATGGGAGAGGGTTGTGTCTGCTGCAGATACTTCATGCACTAAATACTCAACACCCACTTAACGGAGTGACCTCTAACTTGTCTGAATATTTGTGTAATGAAAAATGTCCACATGCAAGGCTCTTGTTCAACCACAGCAAAGGCTGCCAAATCTGAATGGTACAGGTTAACATGTCCAGATATAATACACAATGGTGCTGATAGTTTGTGTGTGTGTGTGTGTGTGTGTGTGTGTGTGGTGAGGGCAGGGGGCGGGGGGGTCAGCTGTTGAGAAAATCATTACTGGGACTCAATGTCCTGTAGGGCACTGAGGTCGAACATATCTGCAGGCACATTTCCAAATGATGGGAGAGAATTATTAGTGGTCAGGATGTATGTCACTAATATTCAGGATTCAGATATTGAATACTAAATCCCACCCCCACTATTTGAGGAATATATTTGCTGAATTTGGAGTATCTAGCTATGTACACTAAAGGGTGTTAGACCAATCTTCACCCTTTTTCTTGACACATATACGTAGAAAGTCGACTAAAATCTACCATTTACTTCAGAAGATGATAAGATTCCTGCGTTAGCGTGCCTTTGAGCCATCTTACGAACACACGAATTAAAAGCAGGAGTAGGCCATTCGGCCCCTCGAGCCTGCTCTGCCATTTGATAAGATCATGGCTGATTTGATTGCGACCTCAACCCTACTTTCCCGTCTACCTACTATAACCTTTGACTCCCTTGTTAATCAGGAATCTATCCAGCTCAGCCTTAAATATACAGTAAGTACCCAGTCCAATCACCAATCCATCACAGCACAATACTAAGTTATATTAGTTAACATCTTTTTTTCAGAGGTTTCAAGGACATAGACAGACACAGAGATGCTTTAACCATTATTACATTATTTAACAAGGTCGGTGAAAGAGATTAGATAATTATAGGCACAATTGTGAATTAAGTGAATCCTAATATTTTAACATTAGCTGCATTCTCTTGTTTATAACTTAGCAACGTTATGTTCAATGTCTAAGGTTACAACATGGCTTAGGAAGGTTACATTTACAGTCTATATTCAACACATCATTGATAAATACTGAGCTTTGAATGTTAATGCTATCCCTCTCTGATATACACACAGGCTTATGACTTTGGCTTTCTAGTAGCTCAGTACTTTGTGCAAAGAATGTTATTACTTCCTCTGCGATGCTCAGCTTCACCTTTGGGGATGCCTGTAGCACGTTGCCTCTGTGGTCATTGTCTTCCTTTGTCAGTTGCATTCTTGTCCAATATTAACTAAAACGGTACGTATGTCTTTCTTTATATTGTTATACTGTTATTTTACTCACACACTCAAAGTTATGAGCAATTAAATAATAAGTATGATACATTTTACAAGTTTACTTCTGTCAGGTTAATTAATCAGCCTTCCCTCACCTTCCATTTTTCACTTTCAGCACCATCTCTAGATTAGAGACAATTCTCCAAAATATTTCTCCACAGAACGATTCGGTTTATTCTACTTCTACCAGCTCTCAAAATCTTCCAGTTTAGACTGGCCAAGCATAACTGTTCATATGATTATTTCAGAAAGCAAATGCAACTTATGCGCACATGACTAATAGTGACCAACCAAGGTCTCATTCAAATGGGCAGACATGTAAAGCAGCTCGAATACTCACAATTTAAGTATCTTTGTGCAGACCAGGCCTTTCAATCAGGTGCTCTAAAATCTAACTCTTCCAGCACCTAAATTACATCATGAAAGCCATCTTCTGATAATATTGTCTTCTTAAAATCATCTCTGTTTATTTGATGATTGTTTGCTCCCACATTATGACACAAGAAGTTTTAGATTTTCAGTCTTAACAGATTTAGCACCATGTGGATCCAGGGTTAATTAGCACCATTTAGTGTCTGTCTTTCTGTGTGACTCTGTTGCATCTTCTCTGTGAGAGCTTGCTCCATCTCCCAGAATCCCAGTATTAATCATTTTTGCTGCCAAAAGAGGAACACACTTGCATTGATCTGGAAACCTTTTTATAGTTCAGAAAGCTCTCAAAATGCTTTGCTCTACCAACCATGTCTTATTTTAAAGACCAGTGACTGTTCTTAGTTAAGCAACCACAGGATCCATTATACACACAGCAAGACCGACAAACAGCAATGAGAGGAATGACCAATTAATCTATTTTGGTTGGTTGAGGAACATTGGGCAGGACACCAAAGCAACTGCCTGCTCTTCTGTCAATAGTGCCAAGGAATAGAATCATAGAAAGTTACGGCACAGAAGGAGGCCATTTGGCCCATCATGCCTGTGCCAGCCGAAAAAGAGCTATCTCGGTTAGTCCCACTTTCCAGCACTTGGATCATAGCCCTATAGGTTACTGCACTTCAAGTGTACATCCAAGTACTTTTTAAATGTGTTGAGGGTTCCTGCCTCTACTACCCTTTCAGGCAGTGAGTTCCAGGCCCCCACCATCCTCTGGGTGAAAAAATTTCTCCTCAGCTCCCTTCTAATCCTTCTACCAATTACTTTAAATTGATGGCCTCTGGTCACTGACCACTCTAATAAGGGAAATAGGTCCTCCCTATCCACTCTATCTAGTCCCATCATAATTTTACAATCCTCACTAAAATGTCCCCTCAGCCTCCTTTGTTCCAAAGAAAACAACCCCAGCCGATCCAATCTTTTCTCATAGCTAAAATTCTCCAGCCCTGGCACCATCCTCGTAAAATTCCTTTGTACCTTCTCTCGTGCAATTTCATCTTTCCTGTAACGTGGTGATCAGAACTGTATGTAGTACTCAAGCTGTGGCCTAACTAGTGTTTTATACAGTTCTAGCATAACCTGCCTGGTCTTATATTCTATGCCTCGGCCAATAACCATCATAACCATCTTATCTACCTGTCCTACTACCTTCAGGGATCTGTGGACATGCACTCCAAGGTCCCTTTGTTCTTCTACACCTCTCAGTATCCTTTCAATTATTTTGTACTCCCTTGCCTTCTTTGCCCTCCCCAAAGCATTACCTCATACTGCTCTGGATTGAATTCCATTTGCCACTTTTCTGCCCATCTGACCAGCCCATTGATATCTTCCTGAAGTCTACAGTTTTCCTCCTCACTATCAACTACATGGCCAATTTTTGTATCATCTGCAAACTTCTTCATCAAGCCCCCTACATTCAAGTCCAAATCATTAATATATACCAAAAAAGCAAGGGACCTAGTACTCAGCTTTGCGGGACCCCACTTGAAACAGCCTTCCATTCGTAAAAACACCCGTCAACCTTTGCTTCTTGCCACTGAGCCAATTTTGGATCCAACTAGCCACTTTCCCTTGGATCTCATGGGCTTTTACTCTTTTGACCAGTCTGCCATGTGGCACCTTGTCAAAAGCCCTGCTAAAATCCATATACACGACATCAAACACATTACTCTCATCGACCCTCCTTGTTAACTGCTCAAAGAATTCAATCAAGTTGGTCAGACACGACCTTCCGTTAACAAATCTATGCTGACTGTCCTTGATTAACCCGTGCCTTTCTAAGTGACGATTTATACTGTCCCTCAGAATCAATTCCAATGATTTGCCCACCTCCAAGGTTGGACTGACAGGTGTATAATTATTCGGCCTATCTCTTTCTCCCTTTTTAAACAACGGTACAATGTTAGCAGTCCTCCAATCCTCCGGCACCATGCCTGCAGTCAAGGAGGATTGGAAATTGATGGTCAGAGCCTCCGCTATTTCCTCCCTTGCTTCTCTTAACAGCCGAGGATACACTTCATCCGGGCCTGGTAATTTATCTACTTTCAAAGATGCTAATCCCCTTAATACTTCCTCTCTCATCCAATATTTCACACTCCTCCTCTGTAACTACAACCCCTGCATGGTCCCCTACTTTTGTGAAAAAGACGTAAAGTATTCATTAAGAACCATAGCCACGTCGTCCACCTCCACACATAGATTACCTTTTTAGTCTCTAATAGGCTCCACTCTTTCCCTGGTTCTCCTCTTGCTCTTTATGTATTTACCAAACATTTTTGTGTTTTCTTTAATTTTACTTGCCAGTATTTTTTCATGCCCTCTATTTGCTTTACGAATTTCCTTTGTAATTTCACCCTTGTACTTTCTAAACTCCTCTAGGCTTTCTGCAGTATTGAGCTCTTGATGTCTGACATAAGTTTACCTTTTTTGCCTTATCTTACCCTGTATGTTCCTTGTCATTCTGGGGGCTCTAGATTTTTCTTTATGGGAACATGTTCACTCTGAGCCCCTTGAATCTCCCCTTTGATTGCCTCCCACTGCTCTGACACTGATATACCTTCAAGTAGCTGTTTCCAGTCCAATTTTGCTAACTCACATCTCAGCTTAGTAAAATTGGCCTTTGCCCAATTTAGAACTTTTACTCCTATTCTATCTTTTCCTTTTCCATAACTATGCTAAATCTAACTGAATTATGATCACTACCAGCAAAATGCTCTCCCACTGATACTCCTTCCACCTCCCCAGTTTCATTCCCTAAAACTAAATCCAGAACTGCACCCCCCACCCACCGCCCCCCCCCCCCAACCCACCCTGTTGGGTTTGCTACATACTGGCTAAAAACATTCTCCTGATTGCTATTTAAGAATTCTGCACTCCATATACCTTTTGCACTGATTGTATCCCAGTTAATATTAGGGTTGTAAAAATCCCTAATGTTACTGCCCTATTGTTTTTGCACTTCTCAGAAATTTGCCTACATATTTGCTCTTCTATCTCCCTCCGACTGTTTGGGGGTCTATAGTACACTCCCAGCAGTGTGACTTCCCTCTTTTTTTCTTTAGCTCAAACCATATGGCCTCATTTGATTATCCTTCTAACACATCAACCCTCCTCACAGCTATAATTGTTTCTTTAGCCAATATTGCCCCCCGCCTCCTTTTTATATCCCCCTTTCTATCTCGTCTGAAAATCCTGTAAAAAGGAATGTTGAGCTGCCATTCCTGCCCTGTTTATGCCATGTTTTGGTAATAGCTATGATATCATACTTCCACATAACCATTTGTGCCCTTAGCTCATCTGCCTTATTCACCATATTCCTTGCCTTGAGGTAAATACTGCCAAAATCCTTTGTTGTCTGATTTCTAACCTTTCTTTCCAATGCCTTCCAAACACATTTACTAATTTTCTGCCTTCCATTTCCAGCTCTGCTTCTCTCCCTTCTGAATCTACGCTCAGGTTCCCATCCCCCCGTGAAGCTAGTTTAAACCCTCCCCCACAGCACTAGCAAACCTCCCTTCGAGGATATTGGTCCCGGCCCGGTTGAGGTGCAACCCATCCGGCTTGCACAGGTCCCACCTCCCCTGAACTGGTCCCAGTGCCCCAGGAATCTAAAGCCCTCCCTCCTGCACCATTTCTCGAGCCACGCATTCATATTCTCTGTCCTCCTACTTCTATACTCGCCACTGCGTGGCACCGGGAGTAATCCGAAGATTCCGAACATTGAAGTCCTGATTATTAATCTCTTTCTTAACTCCTTAAAATCTGCCTGCAGGACATCATCCCTCTTTCTACCTGTGTCGTTGGTACCGATGTGGACCACGACCTCTGGCTGTTCACCCTTCCCCTCAAGAATGTTCTGCAGCCGCTCAGTGAAATCCTTGACCCTGGCACCAGGGAGGCCACATACCATCCTGGAATTTTGGCTGTGGCTGCAGAAACGCCGATCTGTTCCCCTAAATATCGAATCCCCTATCACTATTCCTCTCCTGACATTTCTCCTCCCCCCCAGTACAGCTGAGCCACCCATGGTGCTGTGGACTTGGCTCAGGAACCCTCCACCCACATCAGTATTCAGAACTGGACACTGGTTAGAGAGCGAGATGCCCTCAGGGGACTCCTGCTCTACCTGCCTGGTCTTCCTTGTCTGTCTGGCGGTCACTCAGTCCCTCTCTGCCTGCACTCTCTTAAGCTGTGTGGTGACCACCTCCTGAAACGTGCTATCCACGAAAATCTCAGCCTCGCGGACGCCAGCTGTTGTTCAAGCTCCGAAGCCCGGATGCTCTGCTCTTCCAGCTGATGACACTTCCTGCACCTGTGGTTGTCCAGGATACGGGCGCCGTCCTTGAGTTCCCATGTGGAACAGGATGTGCTTTCGACGGGACTGAGGTGCCCTGCCAGGCCTCGATTTATTATATTATTAACTAAACTTAACCAAAATAAACTTAAAGACTTAAAAAAAAACTCACCAAAAAAAGAACACTCACCAGCTACTCACCAATCAGCTCCTTCCCTTGCACTGACGTCATTTCAGGTGTTTTTTCACCTCTCTCCCCGCTCGCGCTCCACTCTCTCTCTCCACCTTTTATCACTGATCACACGCTCTGCTCTCTCCTCTCTCTCTCCACCTTTTATCACTGATCACACGCTCTGCTCTCTCCTCTCTCTCTCCACCTTTTATCACTGATCACACGCTCCACTCTCTCCTCTCTCTCTCCACCTTTTATCACTGATCACACGCTCTGCTCTCTCCTCTCTCTCTCCACCTTTTATCACTGATCACACGCTCCACTCTCTCCTCTCTCTCTCCACCTTTTATCACTGATCACACGCTCCGCTCTCTCTCTTTCTCCTCCTTTTATCACTGATCCCATGCTCCGCTCTCTCTCTTTCTCCTCCTTTTATCACTGATCCCATGCTCCGCTCTCTCTCTCACTCCTCTCTCGCTCCTCCTTTTATCACTGATCCCATGCTCCGCTCTCTCTCTCTCCTCTCTTGCTCCTCCTTTTATCACTGTCATGTTGTTCCTATTAATCCTTAATATTAAGCTGTGGATGTGGAATAAGCAGACAGAGAGGACAGCTCTCAGTCAATGAATGGCACCTTTGACAGTAGGACATTGCCTCACTACTGCATGGGACTGTCAGCGGGAATTGTGTCCTCAAGTCTGCAAAAGGAGTTGAACTCACTGATTTGTGATTCTGCAGCAAGAATACTTCTAACTGAGCTGGTACGATTTGTCTCATTGTTATCTCAAAATGAGAGAATCAGTTCTCGATTTCAGGATTGGAAAATTGCCGTTAATCCACTTGCGGCCGATCTGTGGTTTCAAATTGATTCAATGGCAGCAAATACAAATAATCAACCAAATCAGTGCAGACCAGTCATCTAACCTGGGACCACCCTTACCCAGAGAATGGATAGAATGTGGAACTTGCTAACACATGGATGAGTTTAGACGAATAGCGTAGATGCAATTAAGGGGAAGCTGGATAAGTACATGAGGGAGAGAGGAATAGAAGGATATCCTGATAGGCTTAGATGAAATAGGGTCGGAGGAGTTTCCTGTGGAGCATAAACACCAGCACAGACCAGTTGGGATGAATGGCCTGTTTCTGTGCTGTAAATTCAATGTAATTCTATGTAATTCATGATCTGTGTGGTTCAGAGGCAGCAGCTCACAATGAACACAAGGACTGAGATAAAATCAGAAATAGAAAACCAGTGACAGATCAAATTCAATGTTGACACGTGGAAGATACTGAACACTGGAAAAAGGAACGGGTGTCACAATTATCCCGTGGGTACTATAGAAAAAAAGCTAAAGATGAAATGACAAGAGATCTTGGACCATTAACATGTCAAACCACAGCAAAAAGTAAAGTGAACAGAATGATTAATTATGTGGCTGGCTCAGTTGAGAAAAATTCAGAAGATGAGGAGTCTTATAAAGTTGCCAGAAGAAGTAGCAAGCCTGAGGATTGGGAGCAGTTTAGAATTCAGCAAAAAAGGACCAAGAGGAAAAGTAGAGTATGAGAGTAAAGAGGAAAAGATTAGTAAAGACAAATGTAGGTCCCTTACAGTCAGAAACAAGGGAATTTGTAATGGGGAACAAGGAAATGGCAGAACAATTAAACAAATACTTAGGTTCTGTCTTCATGGAAGAGGGGACAAATAACTTCCCAGAAGTGCTAGGGAACCAAGGGTTGAGTGAGAAGGGGAATTAAAGGAAGTTAGTTTTAGTAAAAAAAAAGTGCTGGAGAAATTAATGGGACTGAAAGCCGATAAATCCCCAGGGCCTGATAATCTGCATCCCAGAGTGCTAAAAGAGGTAGCCATGGAATAGTGGATGCATTGGTTATCACCTTCCAAAATTCTATAGATTATGGAACAGTTCCTGCAGATTGGAGGGTGGCAAATGTAACCCCACAATTTGAAAAAGGAGGGAGAGAGAAAACAGGGAACTACAGACCGGTTAGCCTAACATCAGTAGTAGGGAAAATGCTAGAGTCTATTATAAAGGATGTGATAACAGGACACTTAGAAAATATCGACGGGATTAGATAAAGTCAACATGGAATTATGAAAGGGAAATTGTGTTTGACAAACCTACTGGAGTTTTTTGAGGATGTATCTGGTCGAATAGATAGGGGAGAACCAGTGGATGTGGTGTATTTGGATTTTCAGAAGGCCTTTGGTAGAGTCTCACAAAAGAGGTTAGTGTGCAAAATTAAAGCACATGGGATTGGGGGGAATATACTGGCATGGATTGAAAATTGGTTAACAAACAGGAAACAGAGTAGGAATAAATGGGTCTTTTTCAGGGTGGCAGGTGGTGACTAGTGGGGTACCGCAGGGATCAGTGCTTGGGCCCCAGCTATTCACAATATATATCAATGATTTGGATGAGGGAACCAAATGTAATATTTCCAAGTTTGCTGACGACACAAAACTAGGTGGGATTTTGAGTTGTGTGGAGGATGCAAAGAGGCTTCAAGGCAATTTAGACAAGTTGAGTGAGTGAGCAAATACATGGCAGATGCAGTATAACGTGGATAAATGTGAAGTTATCCACTTCGGAAGGAAAAACAGAAAGGCAGAATATTAATTAAATGGTGATAGATTGGGAAATGTTGATGTACAAAGGAACCTGGGTGTCCTTGTATTCCAGTCACTGAAAGCAACCATGCAGGTGCAGCAAGCAGTTAGGAAGGTGAATGGTATGTTGGCCTTCATTGCAAGAGGATTTGAGTAGAGGAGCAAGGATGTCTTACTGCAGTTATACAGGGCCTTGGTGAGACCACACCTGGAGTATTGTGTGCAGTTTTGGTCTCCTTACCTAAGAGAGGATATATTTGCCATGGAGGGGGTGCAGCATAGGTTCACCAGACTGATTCCTGGGATGGCAGGACTGTCGTATGAGGAGAGATTGGGTCGACTTGGCCTGTATTCACTTGAGTTTAGAAGAATGAGAGGGGATCTCATTGAAACGTATAAAATTCTGACACGGCTGGACAGACTGGATGCAGGGAGGATATTTCCTCTGGCTGGGGGGCCTAGAATGTGGGGTCACAGTCTCAGGATACGGGGCAGGACATTTAGGACTGAGATGAGGAGAAATTTCTTCTCTTGGGGTAGTGAACCTGTGGAATTCTCTATCACAGAAGGCTGTGGAGGCCAAGTCACTGAATATGTTTAAGAAGGAGCTCGATAGATTTCTAGACACAAAAGGCATCAAGGGGTATGGGGAGAGAGCGGGAACATGGTATTGAGATAGAGGATCAGCCATGATCATATTGTATGGCGGAGCAGGCTCGAAGGGCCGAATGGCCTACTCCTGCTGCTATTTTCTATGTTTCTATGTGCTAAAACCATACAGTGTCTTCATCACCTCAGTATGTGGTGAATGTTGGCCACCAGGACGTGAAGGAAACATTTAAACCATGGAGACAGTGCAAAGAGGAGGCAGAATACTGAATCTTAGTGTCAAAGAATTGAGTTCTGATGAAAGACTGAAGAAATTAATGCTCAATAACCTTGAAGGGAGCTGACTGAGAGGCGACCTTATAGAAGCATGCAACATGTTAAACGGTATAGAAAGATTGTAAACAATTTTACAACACCAAGTTATAGTCCAGCAATTTTATTTTAAATTCACAAGCTTTCGGAGGCTTCCTCCTTCCTCAGGTGAACGTTGTTGGAAATGAAATCCTCAAAATGAAATCGCATTTATAAATCACAGAACAATGCTTGGTGATTACAGACAGTTTTTTCAACTGCCCGTTGCCAAGGCAATCAGTGTGCAGACAGACAGGTGTTACCTGCAAGGTCTCCGAATATACAAATCACCAAAAAAAAAAGAGATAGAGAGGTAGAAACATAGAAAAGACAGCAACTGACCCGTTATATTAAAAACAGATAACATTTGTTCGCTGGTGGGGTAACGTGTAGCGTGACATGAACCCAAGATCCCGGTTGAGGCCGTCCTCATGGGTGCGAAACTTGGCTATCAATTTCTGCTCGACGATTTTGCGTTGTCGTGTGTCTCGAAGGCCACCTTGGAGTACGCTTACCCGAAGGTCGGTGGCTGAATGTCCTTGACTGCTGAAGTGTTCCCCGACTGGGAGGGAACCCTCCTGTTTGGCGATTGTTGCGCGGTGTCCGTTCATCCGTTATCGCAGTGTCTGCATGGTCTCGCCAATGTACCATGCTCTGGGGCATCCTTTCCTGCAACATATGAGGTAGACAACGTTGGCCGAGTCACAGGAGTATGAACCATGCACCTGGTGGGTGGTGTCCTCTCGTGTGATGTTGGTATCTGTGTCGATGATCTGGCATGTCTTGCAGAGGTTACCGTGGCAGGGTTGTGTGGTGTCGTGGACGCTGTTCTCCTGAAAGCTGGGTAATTTGCTGCGAACGATGGTCTGTTTGAGGTTGGGTGGCTGTTTAAAGGCGAGTAGTGGAGGTGTGGGGATGGCCATAGCGAGGTGTTCGTCGTCATTGATGACATGTTGAAGGCTGCGGAGAACATGGCGTAGTTTCTCCGCTCCGGGGAAGTACTGGACGACAAAGGGTACTCTGTTGGTTGCGTCCCGTGTTAGTCTCCTGAGGAGGTCTATGCGATTTTTCGCTGTGGCCCGTCGGAACTGTCAATCGATGAGTCGAGCGTCATATCCCATTCTTACTAGGGCGTCTTTCAGCGTCTGTAGGTGTCCATCGCGTTCCTCCTCGTCTGAGCAGACCCTGTGTATTCGCAGGGCCTGTCCATAGGGGATGGCCTCTTTGACGTGGTTAGGGTGGAAGCTGGAAAAGTGGAGCATCGTGAGGTTGTCCGTGGGCTTGCGGTAGAGTGAGGTGCTGAGGTGCCCGTCTTTGATGGAGATTCGTGTGTCCAAGAAAGAAGCACTTGCTTTTATAAATACCTTTCATGTCCTCAGGACATCCCAAAGCACATCACAGACAGCAGATTACTTTTCAAGTGCAGTTATGTGGGCCATCGCAGCAGCCAATGTGCAGACAGCAAGATGCCGCAAACAACAATGAGCTAAATGACCAGTTAACCTGTTTTGATGGTGCTGGTTGAGGGATAAATGTTGGCCAGAACAGCTCCTCTGCTCTTCTTTGAATAGTGCCATGGGATCTTGTACATCCACATAAACAGGCAGACAGGGCCTCGTCTCATCGGAAAGACAGCACCTTTGACAGTGCAGCACACCCACAGTACAGCCTAGAATATGCCCCCAAGTTCTGCCCACAAGGTTCTGCCTCAGAGGTGACAGCTGTACTCCTGACTAAGCCCTCGAGAACATCAGTCTCCAGTGTGACTTTACAGTGTGCCAGGATAGTGGGAGAAACATCACAGGATACCACGTCCACACCGAAAATGTTTGGACATCCCTGTTCCAGAGGCATCGGTAATTCAGACCACGCCTGTGCATATCACTAATATCTGACTGAGTTATATCATTTATGTGCTTTAATACACCTCAGAATTTGGGTTAATTGCCCCCAATTTTGTGGGGCTCCCTCTTTGATTTGACAGAGCAGCTCCCCTGAGTCACAAAATCGAAACGAGGACCCTATTCTCTCACCTCCCATCATTTGCTGGTTTGAGGTTGAATCTGTAAGAACCGTCCTCGCCCATGAGTCCTAATACTGAAGCAAAGATACCATTGAATCATTCACTCCATCATTCCCCACACTGCTCCATCACAAGGTTTAATCTCCACCATGAGACTGCACCAGATGGCAATGTGACCTCAAAGCATCATTTTATGCAATGTGGCCTGTTTAGACTCTTAACACTTTCCCTACACATTGTGTTGTCTTTAGGAATATCACTTATTTAACAAAGAGAATGGCACTTATCACATGACATGAAATAGCTTTATTTATTTAATGGGGTTGTTATTTTATGCCGAATTTTATGGGTTGTGATCGGCGGGGAATCGGGTGCAAAACCGGGGAAGGGGCGGGTCGGTCCGGGCAGAATGCACACGGAGCACCGAAGTGAATCAGCGGTTCCAGGTGGGAATTGCACCCGTCTCCTTCACTCAGAACACGTCCCCAAAATATTCCTCAATAACAGCAATTTCCCAACATTTCCTGTGCGATCACCGTGAGTCTGAGCGTCTGCAGCACGTTTCACACCCACGGTCTGGGGGGTCCAGGACTGCATCTTCTGTTTTAGGTTTTATTTACCCTTTTCACTCTGGATAATTTTTAGTTCCTGTGTTTCAGATTGCTCTCCCAGGTCAGCCCCAGCTCCCCATGTCCCAGAGAATTGTTCCACTTGCCTTGATATCTACAAGAGTTTGTATTCATGGCGTTTTCAACGTTGAAAAACGTCCCGAGGTTAATAAAAGGGACCCCCAGAGACGAAAGGTCATCGACCTGAAACGTTAACTCTGTTTCTCCCTCCACAGATGCTGCCTGACCTGCTGAGTGACTCCAGCATTTTCTGACTTTATTTCAGATTTCCAGCGTCCACAGTATTTTGCTTTTTCAAAGAAGCAGAGACTCTTTCAAGGGGAGCCAAGATCTGAGATTTGTTATTATAGATCGTTTATCAGGGTCCTTTCTGATTCTAAATATTTACAGAGTTACTGAGAACAAACTCCAGTGCAGTTCAATCTTTCAACAGACAGGAAGGTGCACACGGTCCAAAGGTGACCTGAACTCCTCGCTCTGTGAACAGGCTCCTCACACTGACCGGGGGACTGGTCAATTCTCACCTCTCCAAACACAGCGGGTGTGAAACGTGCTGCAGAGGAAAACACTTTATGAATGAAATCACTTTATGAATGAAAACTCTTGTAGACATCAAAGAAACTGGGAAAACTCTCTGTGACACAGGGAGCTGGGGTTGACCTGAAGCTGAAACACGGAAACAAAAAAAATTATCCAGAGTGAAAGCGATAAATAAAACCTAAAACAGAAGATGCAGTCCTGGACCCCCCAGACCGTGGGTGTGAAACGTGCTGCAGACGCTCAGACTCACGGTGATCGCACAGTAAATGTTGGGAAATTGCTGTTATTGAGGAATATTTTGGGGACGTGTTCTGAGTGAAGGAGACGGGTGCAATTCCCACCTGAAACCGCTGATTCACTTCGGTGCTCCGTGTGCATTCTGCCCGGACCGACCCGCCCCTTCCCCGGTTTTGCACCCGATTCCCCGCCGATCACAACTCAAAAAATTCGGCTCCGATGCAGCAAACGGCACAAGATCGAGAAACGCTGATTCGGTGACGGCTCCAAACTGAAGAGGAAGTTAGTGAAATGTCTGACTCTAAGGCCTGTGTCTGCCTGGATGGTGAGTGGAGACTAGTCAGTCCTTTCAGCTCAGTGTCCCCGCTCAGTGTCACTGAGGTGGAGCAGGATTGGAGGGGAGGCTGTTTATTAAATTAACTGGAGATCAGAGGGTGACAAAGAGCCGGGGCTCCTCCACACGGTGGAGATTTCTCAGGGTTTAAATCCCAACTCTGTGTCTTTATATTTGTTTGTTTTCCCTGTTTTCAGGATCCTGCTCCTGTGAAAACACCTGCAGGTGCTCCGACTGCCGATGTCCCACCAGCAAAGCTGGACGCTGCCGGAAAAGTGAGTAACTGTGGGACTGTTTAAAACTCCTCACATTGTATTGATGTGACTGATGGTTCTGGGCAGAACTCAGAATGGAACAGAATGTGAAGGTACAAGGTCGTCGGCATTTCACTCCAAACAGTTTGGCTGCAGTGTCTGGATTTAAGTTAACTCTAAACCTAACACCAAGGCTAACTCTAACGTTAACCCTAATCCTATCTCTAAGCGTAACCCTAACTCTAACCTTAACCTTAACTCTAACCCTAACCCGAATCATTAACCCCAGGCAAGCTCTAACCCTAACACTACCCCCTAAACCTAACTCCTACCTAACCCTAATCCTAACCATAGCTCTACCCCTCTGACCCTAATCCGATACGCTAACCATAAAATACCTCCAACCAAAAAAAAAACCAATCCCAACCCTGGCCCTAAAGCTGGACCAGATTTACCCTCTTTCAAGGATCCATACCCAAACTCCTGATGTTTAAGTTAATCCACAACAATCAAATAAACGGCACCCGCTAAGCAAATAACCCTAATATGAAAAGCATTCATTTGATAGGGATTGGTCACTGATCAGATGCAACCTCAGTGAGTCCGGATGGGTTATTGCTCCGATCTTCAAGCTGCTCCAATGGGCAGTACAGTAACGCTGATGACCCGTATCGCCCGCTATTGAGCTAAATTAGTCCTTCAAGACATTGTTTCGCTTCAGACTAAACTATTATCAGATAAGGACAGAACATTTTCACCTACCAGCGCTTAACTCGCTGCTGCTACATTCCTGTCGGTGCTGTTTCCCCCCAGATTTACAGCAGCAACCGCAGCTTGCATTTATACAGCACTTTTTAACGTAGGAAAACGTCTCAGTGTTTCACGCAGATAAGAAGGGTGCATCCCAAATCGGGGAACAGCAGTGTTTAATAGAGCTCACAGGAATGGAGTTCCAGCTGCTTAAAGGTCCACATGTGAAACAAGCTGGTGGGAAGTTTTACTCTGAAGAGCTGATCACTGAACAGTGGGTGGGACAGACTGATGATATCACAAGGTCCCAAATCTTACCACAAATACAGAAGCTGAGAGATTGACAGGCAGGGCTTCTGAGGTGGGGCATTTTCAGATGGGTTATTTGGAGATATGACACAGTTTAGTTTTCAGTCTTGTAATGGGAGGGTCTGGGGGTGTTTCAGTGAATGATTCATTTTTACTGATTTCTGCCTTTTCCCTCTCCTCTCTCAGGTTGCTGCTCTTGCTGTCCTGCCGGATGCACTAACTGCGCCAATGGCTGTGTGTGCAAAGGGAAAACCTCCGATAAATGTAGCTGCTGCTCCTGAACAACTGGCCCTTCAGGCACAATATATAAAGTATTCTCCACACGTACTGTATTAAACAAGCCGCATGTCCTCGATATGTATGTCCTGATGAGTTGCATATTTATATAAACTA
Organism: Heptranchias perlo; assembly: GCF_035084215.1. Classification (NCBI taxonomy): domain Eukaryota; kingdom Metazoa; phylum Chordata; class Chondrichthyes; order Hexanchiformes; family Hexanchidae; genus Heptranchias; species Heptranchias perlo. The sequence continues at coordinate 21,134,312 of NC_090340.1, read as the reverse complement.
ATGAAAAATGAATTAATTGTTTTTGAAAGTTTCATGTTTGGTATCAGTAAATAAAACAAAGCTATTTCAAGTCCTGTGATAAGTGGCATTCTCTTTGTGAAGTATGTGATATTCCTAATGACATCATGTGTAGGGAACGAGTTGGAGCCTAAACTGGTTACATTGCATAAAAGGATGCCGTGAAACCACATTACCTTCTGGTGATGGAGCGGTGTGGGGAATGATGGAGTGAATGATTCAATGATATCCTTGCTTCAGTATTAGGACTTGTGGATGAGGACGGTTCTTACAGATTCAACCTCAAACCAGCAAATGATGGAAGGTGGGAGAATAGGGGCCTTGTTTCCATTTTGTGACTCAGGGGAGCTGCCTGTTACCTCAAAGAGGGAGCCCCACAGAGCAGTGGCAAAAAATTCAAATTCTGATTTCTGAGGTGTATTAAAGCATAAAAATGATATAACTCAGTAAGATATTAGTGACATGCGCTGATGTGGTCTGAATGAATGATGTCTCTGGAACAGGGGAATCCAAACCCCTTTCTCCGTGGACCACTTCACTGTGGATATGGTATCCTGTGGGTTGCATATTAACAATTACAACACAAAACACTAAAACTAAACTAAAGCCGTCAGTTGTGATATGCCACTTAATTTTCTACAATCAGCAGTCATTACTTTTAAAGAATAAATCTTTGACCCTAAATTCATTATAATGAGTATTCATATTCACTTTCAAATAGAGAATTTTCTACTCCTTTCCTCATTAATATTTTATAGAATACATTTTACAAATTCGCTCTTCCTACATGGAGCTTAGTTGACCGGAACACTTATTGAGAGTTCGGCTGTGCACTGTCCTCTCACAATTTCCATCCAGTAAAATAAAAATGCAAAGGAAGCTGGAAGAGATATTTATGTCCTGATACATTCATGGGGGGAGGGCAGAAGATCAGAAATCTGCTGCAGCTCAGAATCTTCTGTGGAACAACGTGGGAAGCCTGGTGGTATCTAAATTTCTAACTGATGTGAGAGGGTTGTGACAGCTGTAGGCTCTGTATGCACCAAATACTCAACACTCTCTGACTTGTCAGAATATTTGTGCAATGAAAAATGTTTACGTGTGCCAATTGAAATTGGTTGCGAAACTGGATGACACAGGTTAAGATGTCCAGCTATAACATAGAATGGTGCTGGTGGCTTTGTGTGTGTATGTCTTTAGGGCGGCTAAGAAAAATACGACTAGCTGTAACTCAATGTCCTGCAGGGCGCTGAGGTCAAATATATCTGCAAGGACATTTTCAAATGATAGGAGAGAGTTGTTAGTAGTCAGGATGTATGTCACTAATATTCAGGATTCAGAGTTGGAATTAGAATGAATACTAAATCTCACTCCCACTATTAGCTGAATTTGCAGTATCTAGCTATGTACACTAAATGGTATCGGACCAATCTTCACCCTTTTTCCTAACACATATACATAGAAAGTAAACTAAAATCTACCATTTATTTCTAAGGTTGTTAAGATTCCTCAATTAGCATCCCTTTAAGCCATCTTAGTCCAATCATCATCACAGTACCATACTGAGTGAAATTAGTTAACTTCATTTTGACAGAGACGTCAAAGAGAAAGACAGACACAGAGATACTTTAACTAATATAACTAATCCTTACAACAACAACAACTACAACAACCACCCGCATTTATATAACGCCTTTAACGTAGTAAAATGACCCAAGGCATTTCACAGGAACGATTTTCAAACAAAATTTGAAGCCGAGCCATATAAGGAGATATTAGGACAGGTGACCAAAAGCTTGGTCAAAGAGGTAGGCTTTAAGGGGTGTCTTAAAGGAGAAGAGAGAGGCGGAGCAGTTTAGGGAGGGAATTTCAAAATTTAGGGCCTAGGCAGCTGAAGGCACAGCCGCCAATGGTGGAGCTTTTAAAATCAGGGATGCTCAAGAGGCAAGAATTGGAGGAGCACAGAGATCTCAGAGGGATGTAGGGCTGGAGGAGGTTACAGAGAAAGGGAGGGGCGAGGACATGGAGGGATTTGAAAAGAAAGATGAGAATTTTAAATTCGAGGCATTCCCAGACTGGGAGCCAATGTAGGTCAGCGGGGACAGGGATAATGGGTGAACGGGACTTGGTGCGAGTTAGGATACCGGCAACAGAGTTTTGGATGAGCTCAAGTTTATGGAGGGAGGAAAATGGGAGGCCGGCCAAGAGCGCATTGTAATAGTCAAGTCTAGAGGTAACAAAGGCAAGGATGAGGGTTTCAGCAGCAGATGAGCTGAGGCAGGAAAGGAGATGGGCGATGTTATGGAGGTAAAAGTTCACCTGAGGAAGGAGGAAGCCTCCGAAAGCTTGTGAATTTCAAATAAAATTGCTGGACTATAACTTGGTGTTGTAAAATTGTTTACAATTGTCAACCCCAGTCCATCACCGGCATCTCCACATCGAGGTAAAAGTAGGCAGTCTTGATGGTGAAGTGGATATGTGGTCAGAAGCTCATCAGCGTCAAATAGGACACCAAGGTTGTGAATGGTCTGGTTCAGCCTCGGACAATGGCTAGGGCGAGGGATGGAATCAGTGGCTAAGGAATGGAGTTTGTGGCACTATAGCGATATAGAGAAAGACATACGTACAGTTTTAGTTAATATTGGACAAGAAGGTGACTGACAAAGGGAGACAATGACCACAGACGGCAATGTGCTGTGGACATCCCCAGAGGTGAAGCTGAGCATCTCAGAGGAAGTAATAACATCCACTGAAGCAAGCACTAAGCTACTAGAAAGCCAAAGTTATAAGCCTATGTGCATATCACAGAGGGATGGCCTAAATATTCAAAGCTTGGTATTTATCAGTGATGTGTTGAATAGAATCTGTACACGTAACCATCCTAAGCCAATTTATATCCTCAGACATTGAACATACTTTGCTAAGTTATAAATAAGGGAACCCAGCTAGCGTTTAGATATTCATGATTCACTTAGTTCACAATTGTGCCCATAATTATCTAGTCTCTTTCACTGATCTTGTTAAATAAAATAGTGTTAGTTAAAGCATCCCTGTATCTGTCCATGTCCTGAAAGTTTCTGTCAAAAAAAAGTTAACTAATATCACTTAGTATTGTATTGTGATGCCATGGTGATTGGACTGAGTACCATAAGATGGCTCAAAGTCATGTTGTAAACAATTTTACAACACCAAGTTATAGTCCAGCAATTTTATTTTAAATTCACAAGCTTTCGGAGGCTACCTCCTTCCTCAGGTAAATGTTTATGCAAAGTCATGTGATATGCAAAGTCATGTTAATAGAGGAATCTTATCAGCCTTAAAAGTAAATCATAGATTCCACTCTACTTTCTATGTATATGTGTTAGGAAAAGGGCTGAAGATTGGTCTAACACCCTTTAGTGTACATAGCCAGATAATGCAAATTCAGCTAATATATTCCTCACATAGTGGGGGTGGGATTTAGTATTCATTCTAATTCCAATTCTGAATCCTGAATATTAGTGCCCTACATCCTGACCACTAACAACTCTCTCCATCATTTGGAAATGTGCCAGCAGATATGTTTCCCCTCAGTGCCATACAGGACATTGAGTTATAGGTAGTAGTGATTTTCTTAACAACCCCACAAACACACACAAACAAAACCACCAGCACCATTCTATGTTATATATGGACATGTTACCCTGTGCCATCCAGTTTTGCAGACAATTTCTTTGCAGATTTCATTGCACAAAAATTTGGACAAATTAGAGGTCACTCCGTTAAGTGGGTGTTGAGTAGTTTGTGCATAAAGTGTCTACAGCAGTCACAACCCTCTCCCATCAGTTAGAAACTTTGATACCACCAGCCTTCCCACGTCGTTCAATGGATGATTCTGAACTTCTGCTCTCCCCCCATGAATTACATCAGGACATAAATATCTCTTCCAGCTTCCTTTGTATTTTTATTGTATTGAATGAAAAATCATGGAAGGACGGTGCACACCTGTTAACGAATACTTGTAGTAAGCAGAATACGGTAGGCTTCTTCCAATTAAAAGAAAGTCTATCCTGTATTAAGAGCAGTTCAACAAACAGGGTACAATCAAATGTATATATGTGTTCTTTAATTCCAGCCTGTCTCTGGACACGGTACAGTAGAGACAGCAACTTAAGTATTGTGCACAACTAACAGCCAAAGCTACCTATTCCTCATAGTTGGGACACGCCTACCAAAACTTATTTAATCTATTTTAACAGATTGATTAGTTTCTGTCTGCCATTTAAACACCACTTGAAACCAACTCGCTTTGGAGCAGCCATTTCCTTACAAAGATTTTGTGTCTTTGTTCACCTCAATTAGGTGTGAGTTTTCTCCCAGCAAAGCTTGATCTTGCACAGATCACTGTGTCCTGTTAAGAGTGACGTGTGACTTCCCTGTATTTGACTGATCTTTGTTTCCTAGACTAGCTGTCTCCATTTGTCATTCACCAATTGAAAGTATATTTTTCCCGGGCTTTGAGTAATACCCAATTTGCATCTGTACAATAGGAAGTCAACAGCTAGCAAAGACATGTCTTGACTTGTCTTTAGTTGGGTGGCTGTTCTACCCTATCAGTCTTCACACTGTTTCTTCCCCTAATCCATGTCTCAACAACACCCGAATTCTCAATAGGTGCTCCTGCCATGCAAAGCTCCATGTAGGAAGAGCTAATTCTAAAATGTACCTTGTAAAATATAATTGAGGAAATAAGTAGAAAGCTCTCTATTTGAAAGTGAATCAGAATACTTACAATAAATTTAGGGTCAAAGATTTACTTTTTAAAAGCAATGACTTCATTGTAGAAAATTAACTGGCAGCTCTTGGCATTAGTTTAATGTTGGTGTTTGGTGCTGTAATAGTTAATATTTGGCCCACAAGTACCATGTCCACAGTGAAAATGTTTGGACACCCCTGTTCGAGAGACATCAGTAATTCAGACCACATCTGCCCATGTCATTAATATCTGATTGAGTTATATCACTTTTGTGCTTTAGAATTTGAATTTATTGCCCCAGCTCTGTGGGGCTCCCTCTTTGATGTTAAAGAGCAGCTCTCCTGAGTCATCAAATAGAAACAAGACCCCTATTCTCCCACCTCCCAACATGTGCTGGTTTGAGGTTGAAGCTGTAAGAACCATCCTCGCCCATGAATCCTAATACTGAAACAAGGAAACCATTGAATCATTCACTCCATCATTCCCCACACAACACCATGACCACATGGTTTAACCTTTTCCATGAGACTGCACCAGATGGCAATGTGGCCGTAAAGTATCATTTTATGCAATGTGGCCTGTTTAGACTCTAACTCTTTTCCTACACATTGTGTTGTCATTAGGAATATCACATACTTCACAAAAAGAATGGCACTTATCACAGGACTTGAAATAGTTTTTTTATTTATTGATACCAAACATAATACTTTTAAAAACAATTAATTCATTTTTCATTAGTTTATAAAAACATACATAGTGATCAGGACATATATCCTGAGGACATGCAGCTTGTTTAATACAGTACATACAGAGAATACTTTACATATTGTGCCTGAAGGGCCAGTTGTTCAGGAGCAGCAGCTACATTTGTCGGAGGTTTTCCCTTTGCACACACAGCTATTGGCGCAGTTAGCGCATCCGGCAGGACAGCAAGAGCAGCAACCTGAGAGAGGAGAGGGAAAAGGCAGAAATCAGTAACAATGAATCATTCACTGAAACACCCCAGACCCTCCCATTACAGCACTGAGCTCCTCCCTAATAAACTAATCTGTTTCATATCTCCAAGTAACCCATCTGAAAATGCCCCACCTCAGAAGCCCTACCTGTCAGTCTGTCAGCTGCTGTATTTGTGGTAAGATTTGGGACCTTGTGATATCAGCAGTTTGTCCCACCCACTTTCAGTGATCAACTCTTCAGGGTAGAACTTGCAACCCACGAGTTTCACATGTACCCCATTCCTGTGAGCTCTATTAAGACGCTGTTGGTCCTATGTTCAGTATGCGCCCTCCCTTTCTCCGCTGTGAAGCACCTTGAGATATATTTCTACATTAATAGGTGCTGTATAAATGCAAGCTGCAGTTCCTGCTGTAAATCCTGGGTAAAAATAGCACCGACAGCAATGTAGCAGCAGCAGGGTAAGCGCTGGTAGGTGAAGAGGTTCTGTCCTTATCCAATAAGGGTTTAATCAGAAGCGAAACCGTGACTTTAAGGATTAATTCGTTCAGTAGGGGGCAATATGGGGCACCTCAGTTCCTGCACTGTCCACTGGAACAGCCTGAAGATCGGACAAATAACCCATCCGGGCTCATTGGGGCTCCATCAGTCCAGTGGGCATTTCTTATGTTAGGATTAGAGTTATAGTTAGAACTTCAGTTTGGGTTAGAGTTACAGTTAGGGTTGGGGTAGAGTCAGAGTTGGGGTTAAATTAAGTCCCGACACTGCAGCCAAACTGATTTGAATGAAAACTCGGACACCTTGTAATTTTCCATTCTGTTCCAGTCTGAGTCCTGCCCAGAACCATCAGTCACATAAATACAATGTGAGGGGTTTTAAACAGTCCCACAGTTACTCACTTTTCTGGCAGCGTCCAGCTTTGCTGGTGGGACATCGGCAGTCGGAGCACCTGCAGGTGTTTTCACAGGAGCAGGATCCTGAAAACAGGGAAAACAAACAAATATAAAGACACAGAGTTGGGATTTAAACCCTGAGAAATCCCCACCGTGTGGAGGAGCCCCGGCTCTTTGTCACCCTCTGATCTCCAGTTAATTTAATAAACAGCCTCCCCTCCAATCCTGCTCCACCTCAGTGACACTGAGCGGGGACACTGAACTGAAAGGACTGACTAGTCTCCACTCACCATCCAGGCAGACACAGGCCTTAGAGTCAGACATTTCACTAACTTCCTCTTCAGTTTGGAGCCGTCACCGAATCAGCGTTTCTCGATCTTGTGCCGTTTGCTGCATCGGAGCCGAATTTTATGGGTTGTGATCGGCGGGGAATCGGGTGCAAAACCGGGGAAGGGGCGGGTCGGTCCGGGCAGAATGCACACGGAGCACCGAAGTGAATCAGCGGCTGAAGGTTGAAATTGCACCCGTCTCCTTCACTCTGAACACGAACCCAAAATATTCCTCAATAACAGCAATTTCCCAACATTTCCTGTGCGATCACCGTGAGTCTGAGCGTCTGCAGCACGTTTCACACCCACGGTCTGGGGGGTCCAGGACTGCATCTTCTGTTTTAGGTTTTATTTACCGTTTGACTCTGGATATCTTTTAGTTCCTGTGTTTAAAGATTGCTCTCCCAGGTCAGCCCCAGCTCCCTGTGTCCCAGAGAATTTTTCCAGATGCCTTGATATCAACAACAAGAGTTTGCATTGATATAACGTTTTCAACGTAGAAAAATATTCCCGAGGTTAATAAAAGAATGAGCCCCCAGAGAAGGAAGGAGATATTAGGAGGGCTAACCAAAAGCAAAAATGTAGTCAAAAGTAGGTTTTCTGGAGGGACTTAAAGGAAAGTGTGGTGGAGGGTTTTAGGGAGGTAATTGTCGAGCGTGGGCCATAGATGGCTGAAGGCCGCCAATCGATGAGAAAAGGGACGGGAGATGCACAAGAATCAGAGTCAGAGGATCGGAGAGTTTTTTGGAGGGGATAGGGGGTGTATTAGGACTCGAGGAGATTGTAGCGATATGGAAAGGTGAGGCCATAAAGTGATTTAAACATGAGGATTTTAAATTTGAAGCACTGGGGACCGTGAGCCAATGCAAGTCAGCAAGTGATGAGGACCAGGACCTGGGGCAGGATAGGATACAGGCAGCAGAGTTTTGGAAGAGTTGACATTTACAAAGGATGAAGAATGGGAGACCAGCTGTTAGAGCATTGGAATTGTAGAGTCTCAAGGTGACAAATGCATGGATGAGGGTTTCAGCAATGGATTGGATGAGGTAGAGTAGGAAGCAGGTGATGTTACGGAGGTGGAAGTAGTAAGCAGTGTTTGTAATGACAAGGCTGTGGGGTGGAAAGCTGAGCTTGGGGTCGAATAGTGCATGAGGTTGGGAACAGTCCAGTTCAGCCTGAAACAGTGGGCACAGAAGGGATGGTATTGGAATTGGTGGCAAGAGTACAGGATTTGTGGTGGGGCCAAAGACTTGGATTTGGTCTTCCCAGTGCTTACCTGGAGGAAACTGTGTCGCATCTGAGACTGGATTTTGGACAAGCAGTCTGACAACAAAGGGGCTGTGGAGCGGTTGAGACTGGTGGTAGAGAGATGGAGCTGGGTATCATCAGTATACATGTGGAAACTGACCCCATCTGGTTGATGTCAGCAAGGAGCAGCACGTAGATGAAGAAAGGGGAGTGTGTCAAGGATAGATCCTTGTTGAACTCCAGAAGTAATGGTGCAGGGGTGGGAGGGGAAGCCAGTGCTAAAAATGCTCTGGTACAATCAGATAGGTCAGAGTGGAACGAAGTGAGAGAAAATCCCACTGAGCAAGGCAGTGAAAGAGAGATGTTGGATGAGGAGGTGTGCTTGACCATGTTAAAGGCTGCAGAGGTTGAGGAGGATGAGGAGGGCTAATGGACTATCATTACAGTCATTTGTGACTTTGGTTAGAGCTGTTTCAGTGCTAAAACTGGATTGGAAAGATCCAAACTGGGAATTGTGGAAAAGATGGACATCAATTTGGGAGGTGACAATTCATTCAAGGAATTTGGAGAGGTTAGCGAGGTTGGAGATGGGCACCAGTTTGCAAGGACAGAGAAGTCCAAAGTAGAGATGGTACTGAAAGTGAAATTTGGTGGTGAAGGAAGAGGTGTGGTTCACCATGTTAAAGGCTGTTGCTGTCAGAAGTAACCTTAAAAGTGCATAACTGAGGCTAAACATAAGAATCAAACATTCTTTCAGTACCACAGCTGTAGGAGGGCAGTCAGAGAAGAGGCAAAAATGATAAGAGATGCAACAGATGAGGAAGATGGTAGTGGTTGTTGGAGGCCAATCATCTCACCCCAGACATTGCTGCAGGAGTTCCTCAGGGCAGTGTGCTAGGCCCAACCATCTTCAGCTGCTTCATCAATGACCTTCCCTCCATCATAAGGTCAGAAATGGGGATGTTGGCTGATGATGCAGTGTATTCAGCTTCATTCGCAACCCCTCAAATAATGAAGCAGTCCGAGCCCGCATGCAGCAAGACCTGGACAACATCTAGGCTTGGGCTGATAAGTGGCAAGTAACATTCGCAGCACATAAATGCCAGGCAATGACCATCTCCAACAAGATAGAGTCTAACCACCTCCCCATGACATTCAACGGCATTACCATCGCCGAAATATGCACCATCAACTTCCTGGGGGTCACCATTGACCAAAAACTTAACTGGACCAGCCATATAAATACCGTGGCTACAAGAGCAGGTCAGAGGCTGGGTATTCTGTGGCGAGTGACTCATTTCCTGACTCCTGAAAGCCTTTCCACCATCGACAAGGCACAAGTCAAGAATGTGATGGAATACTCTCCACTTGCCTGGATAAGTGCAACTCCATCAACACTCAAGAAGCTTGACACCATCCAGGACAAAGCAGCCCGCATGATTGGCACCCCATCCACCACCTTAAACATTCACTCCCTCCACCACTGGTGTACCATGGCTGCAGTGAGTACCATCCACAGGATGCACTGCAGCAACTCGTCAAGGCTTCTTCGACAGCACCTCCCACACCGCGACCTCTACCACCTAGAAGGACAAGGGCAGCAGGCACATGGGAATACCACCATCTGCACATTCCCTTCCAAGTCACACACCATCCCGACTTGGAAATATATCGCCGTTCCTTCATCATCATTGGGTCAAAATCCTGGAACTACCTACCTAACAGCACTTTGGGAGAACCTTCACCACACGGACTGCAGCGGTTCAAGATGGCGGCTCACCACCACTTTCTCAAGGGCAAGTAGGGATGGGCAATAAATGCTGGCTTTGCCAGCAATGCTCACATCCTATGAATAAATTTTTAAAAAGGGTTCCAAACTGAAGTTGAGTATCAAACAGTAAATCATAACAAAAACATGAAATACTTTGGAAGAGTAGTCACTGTTGTAATGCAGGGTAACAACACTGTCAATTTGCACCCTGCAAGGTCCTATAAATAGTTAAATGACCAAGTAATCTGATTTTACATAAAATAGACAGCACAGAAACAGGCCATTCAGCCCAACTGGTCTATGCCTGTGTTTATGCTCGACATGGGCCTCCACTCTCCCTACTTCATCTAGCCCTATCAGCATATCCTTCTATTCCTTTCTCCCACATATACATATCTAGCTTCCTCTTAAATGCATCCATGCCATTCGCTTCAACTACTCCACGTGGTAGCAAGTTCCATATTTTAACCACTGTCTGGGTCAACAAGTTTCTCCTGAATTCCCTATTAGATTTATTAGTGACTATCTTATACTTGTGTCCCCTAATTTTGGACTTCTCCATAAGGAACAATAGAGGAGCTATTACGCTACTGGGTGTATACCAGAGGCCACCAAATAGTGGGAATGAGATAGAGGAGGAAATTTGCAGGCAAATTACAGAAAGATGCAAGAACTATAGAGTAGTGATAATGGGGGACTTAAATTATCCTAATGTAGACTACACAGGACAGTAAAAGGGCAAAGGGGAGAGGAATTCCTGAAATGTGTACAACAGAACTTTCTGGAACAGTGTGTTTCCAGCCCAACGAGGAAGCAAACAGTGCTGGATCTAGTTCTGGGGAATATATGGGGCAGGTGGAGCATGTTTAAGTAGGGGAGCATTTGGGGAAGAGTGTTCATAATATCATTAGGTTTAGAATAGTTATGGAAAAGGACAAGGAAAAATCAAGCATCAAAATTCTTAACCAGAGGAGGGCTAATTTCAGTGAAATAAAAGGGATCTTGCCCAGGTGGTTTGGAATCAAAAATTGGCAGGCAAAACAGTAATTGAACAATGAGAGGCCTTCAAGGAGTTGGTTTGGGTACAGAGTAGAGACATTCCTACGGGGGAAGGAAGGGCATCCAAAGCTAGAGCTCCCTGGATGACGAAAGATATAGAGATTAAAATGAAACAGAAAAAGGAGGCTTATGACAAATGTAAAGTTCATAATACAGTATAGAACCAAGTTAAATACAGAAAGTACAGAGGAGATTTAAAAAAGGGAATAAGAGGGGCAAAGAGAGAGTATGAGAATAGATTAGTGGCTAAAATAAAAAGGACCCCTAAAGTCTTTTTATAAATATATAATTAGCAAAAGGGAAGTCAAAGGAAGAGTGGGACCGATTAGGGACAAAAAGATCTTCTTGTGGGGGCAGAGGGCATGGCGCGAGGTACTAAATGAATACTTTGCATCCGTCTTCAGTAGAGAAGAGGATGCTGCCATTGTAACAGTAAAGGGGGAGGTAGTAGCGATATTGGATAGGATAAAAATAGATAAAGAGGAGATAGATTAAACAATTTATAGATTAAACAATTGACAGTAATCAAAGTAGAAAGGTCACCCAGTCCAGATGGGATGCATCCTAGGTTACTGGGGGAAGTAAGGATGGTAATTGGGGAGTCTCTGGCCACAATCTTCCAATCCTCCTTAGATATGGGGATGGTGCCGGAGGACTGGAGGATTGCAAATGTTACACCCTTGTTCAAAAAATGGAAAAGGGATAAACCCGGCAATTACAGGCCAGTCAGCCTAACGTCGGTAGTGGTGAAACATTTAGAGACAATAATCCAGGACAAAATTAATTGGCACTTGGAAAAGTATGGGCTAATAAATGAAAGTCAGCATGGATTTGTTAAAGGAAAATCATGTTTTACTAACTTGATTGAGTTCTTTGATGAAGTAACAGAGAGGGTTGATGAGGATAGTGCGGTTGATGTTGTGTACATGAACTTTCCAAAGGCATTTGATAAAGTGCCACATAATAGACTTGTCAGCAAAATTGAAGCCTATGGGATTAAAGGGACAGTGGCAGCATGGATACAAAATTGGCTAAGGGACAGAAAGCAGAGAGTAGTGGTTAATGGTTATTTTTCCTACTGGAGGGAAGTATACAGTGGTGTTACCCTGGGGTCAGTATTAGGACCACTGCTCTTTTTGATATATATTAATGACCCGGACTTGGGTATAGAGGGTGTAATTTCAAAGTTTGCAGATGACATGAAACTCGGAAATGTAGTAAACAATGTGGAAGATAGTAACAAACTTCAGGAGGACATAGACAGACTGGTGAAATGGGCAGACACACGACAGATGAAATTTAATAGAGAGAAGTGCGAAGTGATACATTTTGGTAGGAAGAATGAGGGGAACAATATAAACTAAATGGTACAATTTTAAAGGGGGTGCAGGAACAGAGAGGCCTGGGGGTGCACACAGACAAATCTTTGAAGGTGGCAGGACAAGTTAAGAAGGCTGTTAAAAAAGCATATGGGATCCTGGGCTTTATTAATAGAAGCATAGAGTATAAAAGCAAGTTATGCTAAACCTTTATAAAATACTGGTTAGGCCTCAGCAGGACTATTGTGTTCAATCCTGGGCACCACACTTTAGGAAGGATGTCAAGGCCTTAGAGAGGGTGCAGAAGAGATTGATGAGACTGGTACCAGAGACTTCAATTATGTGGAGAGACTGGAGAAGCTGGGGTTGTTCTTCTTAGAACAGAGAAGGTTAAGGGGAAATTTGATCGAGGTGTTCAAAATCATGAATGGTTTTGACAAAGTAAATAAGGAGAAACTGTTTCCAGTGGCAGAAGGGTCGATAACCAGAGGACACAGATTTAAGGTGATCGGCAAAAGAGCCAAAGGAGAGATGAGGAAACATTTTTTTTTATGAGCGAGTTGTAATGATCTGGAGTGCACCGCCTGAAAGAATAGTGGAAGCAGATTCAATAGTAATTTTCAAAAGGGAACTAGATAAACACTTGAAGGGAAAAAATTTACAGGACTATGGAGAAAGCAGGGGAATGGGACTAATTGCCAGCTCTTTCAAAGAGTCGGCATAGGCACGATGAGCTGAATGGCCTCCTCCTGTGATGTACCTACTATGATATTAAGATCTTCTCTTTGTCTATCCTATCAAATCCTTCATAATTTTAACGATCTCTATTAGATCAACCCTCAGCCTTCTCTTTTCTAGACAAAAGAGCCCCAGCCTGTTCTGTCTTGCCTGATAGTTATAACCTCTCAGTTCTGGTATCATGTAAATCAATTTTGCACCTTCTCTAGTGCATCTATATCCTTATTTAATATGGAGACCAGAACCATGCACAGTACTCTAAGTGTGGTCTAACCAAGGTTCTGTACAAGTTTAACATAACTTCTCTGCTTTTCCATTCTATTCCTCTAAAAATAAACCAGGTACTTTGTATTTTTATGACCTTGTTAACCTTTTATTTTGAATGATTTGTCAATATATACCCCAAAATCCGTTTGCTCCTCCACCCATTTAGATTCTTATTTCCTATGGAGTATGTGGTCTCCTTATTCCTACTACTAAAATGTGTCACCTCACACTTACCTATATTGAAATTCATTCGCCATTAGTGATGTTGGTTGCAGGATTGGTGTTGGTCAGGATGTTGGGAAACTCGAAAGTACCATTTTGGAAAGTTCAATAATTTCCAAGAGTAGGTTTCTCTCTCTCTTTCCCTAACCCAATAAATGTGGTCTCTCAGGCTTATTAGCTGAACGACCGGTGGAGAAAACGAGAAGACCCAGGCACGGAGAGACGAGAGGCAACCGTGTGCAACAGTGAACATTAAACCAACTCAGCGCTAATTAAACTTTAACTAAGCTGAATTGGTGAGAATGAACGGGCACCTGTGCTCGTGTTTACAGCGTTGAAGCCTGGTGCTAGGGATTGATGGGAGCCGACTCAGAGAAGCAGAGACTCTTTCAAGGGGAGCCAAGATCTGAGATTTGTTATTATAGATCGCCATCAGGGTACTTTCTGATTCTAAATATTTACAGAGTTGCTAAAAACAAACTCCAGTGTCGTTCACTCTTTAAATAACCAGGAAGGTGCACACGGTCCAAAGGTGACCTGAACTCCTCGCTCTGTGAACAGGCTCCTCACACTGACCGGGGGACTGGTCAATTCTCACCTCTCCAAACACGGTGGGTGTGAAACGGGCTGCAGATGAAAACACTTTATGAATGAAAACTCTCGTTGCAGATATTAAGGCAAGTGGGAAAACTCTCTGGGACCCGGGGAGCTGGGGCTGACCTGGGAGAGCAATCTGAAACACAGGAACTAAAAAATATCGAGTGAAAACGGTAAATAAAACCTAAAACAGAAGATGCAGTCCTGGACCCCCCAGACCGTGGGTGTGAAACTTGCTGCAGACGCTCAGACTCACGGTGATCGCACAGGAAATGTTGTGAAATTGCTGTTATAAACAAATATTTTGGGGACGTGTTCTGAGTGAAGGAGACGGGTGCAATTCCAACCAACAACCGCTGATTCACTTCGGTGCTCCGTGTGCATTCTGCCCGGACCGACCCGCCCCTTCCCCGGTTTTGCACCCGATTCCCCGCCGATCACAACCCATAAAATTCGGCTCCGATGCAGCAAACGGCACAAGATCGAGAAACGCTGATTCGGTGACGGCTCCAAACTGAAGAGGAAGTTAGTGAAATGTCTGACTCTAAGGCCTGTGTCTGCCTGGATGGTGAGTGGAGACGAGTCAGTCCTTTCAGCTCAGTGTCCCCGCTCAGTGTCACTGAGGTGGAGCAGGATTGGAGGGGAGGCTGTTTATTAAATTAACTGGAGATCAGAGGGTGACAAAGAGCCGGGGCTCCTCCTCACGGTGGGGATTTCTCAGGGTTTAAATCCCAACTCAGTGTCTTTATATTTGTTTGTTTTCCCTGTTTTCAGGATCCTGCTCCTGTGAAAACACCTGCAGGTGCTCCGACTGCCGATGTCCCACCAGCAAAGCTGGACGCTGCCAGAAAAGTGAGTAACTGTGGGACTGTTTAAAACCCCTCGCATTGTATTTATGTGACTGATGGTTCTGGGCAGAACTCAGACTGGAACAGAATGGAAAATTACAAAGTTCCCGAGTTTTCATTCAAATCAATTTGTCTCTTGAATTTGACAGAACCTCTTCACCTACCAGCGGTTAACCCGTTGCTGCTACATTCCTGACGATGCAATTTTTACCCAGGATTTATAGCAGCCACCGCAACTTGCATTTATACAGGACCCTTTAATGTAGAAAAATACCTCAGGGTGTTTCACAAAGGAGAAAGGGGGCGGGGGCCGCATCCCAAGTAGGGGAACATTAGTGTTTAATGGAGCTTACAGGAATGGAGTACCAGCCCCTTAACGGTCCACATGTGAGACAAGCTGGTGGGAAGTTCTTCCCTGAAGAGTTGATCACTGAACAGTGGGTGGGACAGACTGCTGATATTACAAGATCCCAAATCTTACCACAAATACAGCAGCTGACAGACTGACAGGTAGGGCTTCTGAAATGGGGCATTTGGAGATATGACACAGATTAGTTTATTGGGGAGGAGCTCAGTGCTGTAATGGTAGGATATGGGCGTGTTTCAGTGAATGATTGATCGTTACTGATTTCTGCCTTTTCCCCCTCCTCAGGTTGCTGCTCTTGCTGTCCTGCCGGATGCACCAACTGCGCCAATGGCTGTGTGTGCAAAGGGAAAACCTCTGACAAATGTAGCTGCTGCTCCTGAACAACTGGCCCTTCAGGCACAATATATAAAGTATTGTCCATATTTACTATATTAAATAAGTTGCTTGTCCTCTATGTATATAATGATGAGATGTGTGTTTATATAAACTAATGAAAAGTGAATGAATTGTTTTTGAATGTATCATTTTTGGTATCATTAAATAAAAAACTTTTTCAAGGCCTATGATAAGTGCCATTCTCTTTGTTAAATAAGTGACATTCCTAAAGACAACACAATGTGTAGGGAAATATTTATAGCCTAAACATACCACATTGCATAAAATTATGCTTTAAGGCTACATTGCCATCTGGTGTAGCCTTGTGGAAGAGGTTAAACCATGTGGTGAAGGAGCAGTGTGGGGAATGATTGAGTGAATGATTCAATGGTATCCTTGCTTCAGTATTAGGACTTGTGGGTGAGGACAGTTCATACAGTTTCAACCTCAAACCAGCAAAAGATGGGAGGTGACCCAATCGGGTCCTTGTTTCAATTTTGTGATTCAGGGGAGCTGGGGACATAGCCTAACATTTAGAGCCAGGACATGCAGAAGTGAAGTTAGGAAATGCTTCTACATTCAAAGGGTGGGAGAAGTTTGGAATGCTCTTCTGCAAATGGCAGTTGATGCTAGCTCAATTATGAATTCTAAATCTGAGACTGATAGATTTCTGTAAACTAAAGGTATTAAGGGTTATGGGGCTAAGGCGGGTATATGGAGTTAGGTCACAGGTCCACCATGATCTCATTGAATGGCGGAACAGGCTCGAGGGGCTAAATGCCACTGCTACTTGCTGCCTCCTGATATGCGCCACCTTCTCCTGCAAGAAAGTGGGACGTGTGTCTAGGTGATGTGCCTGACATGGTTGAATAGCTGCCAATCTGTGTGGCCTGTGAGTTGTGGGTCGGCGGCTTGAAACAGTGGTAATGTGTAAGGGTGAGAGGAAGCATCTGATTGGAAGAGTTGAGTATTGATGGAAAGAGTTTGTTGGTGGGGGGGTGGAGCAGTGGATGCGGCTAGTAGTGTAGTTGGTAGGAGTCACCACTTGACAGTTGACCTCACTCACCTTGACCACTCATGTCAAAGTATTGAACTTCTTCCTGCACTGCATCCATGTTCATGATGCTGTGACCCTGGCATTGACTTCGTCCCCCGCTGCCTCCCACTGCCTTTTGGGTATATGTCTGGAGGGGCTCTTGTCCGCCCCACCCTCCCACTCCTGAGGATATAGGATGTCCCTCCTTCTGTCCACCTCTTGCACTAAGGCCTCTAGTTCATCAGCAGAGAACCTTGGTGCACGCACTCTCACAGGCCTAGTACAAACTCAGATGACAGATTGGTGAGGTGTGGCGTGCAGATTGGAGGATAAGGGATTTAGTGCTGTGCAACTTTTATTCAATATTTTAACATAACTCATCAGTTTGTAAATGTAGGGACAGGACCTGCATCTGTATTTTTTGTGTGTGATGTCTGATCTCGGTTCAGACTCCGTGCAGACAGCAGACTGTTATTTTCAGCAAATAACAGGTCCCAGCTACCTTTGAGAGATTTCCAATAGACGGCCTGCCTTTAAGAGATTGAGCTCCGCCTGCTGGTGGAAAGTGCAAATTGCATGGAATCCTAGTTCAACACTGATTTCCAACACAGGCCTGACAAAAGTCTCCCCCTGCCTGCGCAAGGGCCATCGGGAGTGGGGTACTAGCGCATCATGCTAGCCCCGCCCGAAAACAGCCCATATCCAGCTTTTCCCCCATATGATTCTGAGGGGGCTTGTCAGGATAGATGTTGAGAGGTTGTTTCTCCTGGCTAGAGAGTCCAGAACTAGGGAGCATAGTCTCAGGATGAGGGGTCAGCTATTTAAGACTGAGATGAAGAGGAATTTCTTCACTCAGAGGTTTGTGAATCCTTGGAATTCTCTACCCCAGAGGGTTGTGGATGCTGAGTCGTTGAGTATATTCAAGGCTGAGATAGATAGATGTTTGGAATCTAGGGGAATCAAGGGATATGGGGATCGGGCGGGAAAGTGGAGTTGAGGGCGAAGATCAGCCATGATCTTATTGAATGGCGGAGCAGGCTCGAGGGGCCATATGGCCTACTCCTACATCTATTTCTTATGTCTTATCTTAAATGAAGATAATGACCACAGATGACAATGGGCTATGGATATCCCCAGAGGTGAAGCTGAGAATCCCAGAGGAAGAAATAACTTCTATTGCACCAAGTACTGATCTACTAGAAAGCCAAAGTTGTAAGCCTACATGCATATCACAGAGGGATAGCCTTACTATTCATAGCTCGATATTTACCAGTGATGTTTTGAATACAAACTGTAAATGTAACCTTTCTAAGCCATGCTATAACCTTAGACTTTGAACATAACTTTGCTACGCTGTAAACAAGAGAACCCAGCTAGTGCTAATATATTATGATTCACTTAATTCACAATTGTGCCTATAATTATTTAGTCACTTTCATCAACCCACCCTTGACCCCTCTGTCCTTGCAAACTACCGCCCTATCTCCAACCTCCCTTTCCTCTCCGAAATCCTTGAACGTGTTGTCGCCTCCCAAATCCCTGCCCATCTTTCCCGCAACTCCATGTTTGAATCCCTCCAATCAGGTTTTCATCCCTGCCACAGTACTGAAACGGTCCTTATCAAAGTCACAAATGACATCCTATGTGACTGTGACTTGGTAAACTATCCCTCCTCATCCTTCTCGACCTGTCTGCAGCCTTTGACATGGTTGACCACACCATCCTCCTCCAACGCCTCTCCTCTGTCGTCCAGCTGGGTGGGACTGCACTCACCTGGTTCCATTCTTATCTATCCAGCCATAGACAGAGAATCACCTGCAATGGCTTCTCTTCCCCTTTCCCACACCATTACCTCTGGAGTCCCCAAAGGATCTATTTTTTCTCCCTCCTAGTTCTCATTTACATGCTGCCCCTCAGCGACATCATCCAAAAACACATCAGGTTCCACATGTACGCTGACAATACCCAGCTCTACCTCAACACCACCTCCCTCGACCCCCCTCCATTGTCTCCGATTTGGCACACTGCTTGTCCGACATCCAGTACTGGATGAGCAAAAATGTCCTCCAACTAAATATTGGGAAGACCGAAGCCAATGTCTTCAGTCCCCGCCATAAAATCCGTTCCCTAGGCACCAACTCCATCCCTCTCCCTGGCCACTGTCTGAGCTGAACCAGACTGTTCACAACCTTAGCATCCTATTTGACCCTGAGATGAGCTTCTGACCATATATCCACTCTATCACCAAGACCACCTACTTCCACCTCCGTAACATCGCCCGTCTCCACCCCTGCTGCTGGAACCCTCATCCATGCCTTTGTTACCTCTAGACTTGATTATTCCAATGCTCTCCTGGCTGGACTCCCATATTCCACCCCCCATGAACTTGAGCTCATCCAACTGCTGATTTGGTGCCGGCTCTAAGCTGAAGAAGACATTAGTGAAATGTCTGACTCTAAGGCCTGTGTCTGCCTGGATGGTGAGTGGAGACTAGCCAGTCCTTTCAGCTCAGTGTCCCCGCTCAGTGTCACTGAGGCGGATCAGGATTGTAAGAGAGGATGTTTATTAAATTAACCAGGGAACAGAAAGTAGGGATTTCTCAGGGTTTTAATGCCAACTCAATGTCTTTAGCTTTGTTGGTTTCCTCTGTTTTCAGGATCCTGCTCCTGTGAAAACACCTGCTGGTGGTCCGACTGCTAATGTCCCAGCAGCAAAACAGAATGGAAAAGTATAAGGTCCTGGGGCTTTCATTAGAATCAGTTTGGCTCCAGTATCAGGACCAAATTTAACCCTAATCCTAATGTTAGCTCTAACCCTAAATCGAATCCAAAACCTAATCCAACCCTAACCCGAAGCTTAATCCTAAACCTAATCATAGTTCTAACCCGCAGGACTCTGACCCTAATCTGACATGCTAACCTTAAATTACCCGCAACCCCAAACAAACCCCAATGCTAATCCTAATCCTGACCCCCAACCCTGAACCACATTTACCCTATTTCAATGATTCAGGATAGGCCCCAACCCCAACTCCTGATGCTTAAATCAACCCACATTCAAATAAACGCGTCCACTGAGCAAACAACCCTAATATAGGGAGCCATCATTTGATAGGGAATGGTTACTGACCAGATGGAGCCCAGCGATTCCCGATGGGCTATTGCTCCGATCTTCAGGCTGCTGCAATGGGCAGTACAGTAACTGTGATGCCCCGTATTGTCTGTTATTGAACTAAATTAACTCCGAAAGTCGCTGTTTCACTTCTGAGTGAACCCTTATCAAGTAAGGACGGAACCTCTTCACCTACCAGCAATTAACCCGCTGCTGCTAAATTCCTGTTGGTGCTATTTTTACCCAGGATTTACAGTAGCAACCGTAGCTTGTATTTATACAGTACCTATAATGTAGAAAAACATCTCAAGCTGTTTCACAGAGGAGAAAGGGAGGGCACATCCTGATCAGGGGAACAGCAGCGTTTAATAGAGCTCACAGGAATGGAGTACCAGCCCCTTAACGGTCCACATGTGAAACAAGCTGGTGGGAAGTTTTACTCTGAAGAGTTGATCACTGAACAGTGGGTGGGACAGACTGATGATATCACAAGGTCCCAAATCTTACCACAAATACAGCAGCAGACAAGGGCTTCTGAGGTGGGGCAATTTCAGATGGGTTATTTGGAAATATGACACAGATTAGTTTATTAGGGAGGAGCTCAGTGCTGTGATGGGAGGGTCTGGGGATGTTTCAGTGAAAGATTCATTGTTACTGATTTCTGCCTTTTCCCTCTCCTCTCTCAGGTTGCTGCTCTTGCTGTCCTGCCGGATGCACTAACTGCGCCAATGGCTGTGTGTGCAAAGGGATAACCTCCGACAAATGCAGCTGCTGCTCCTGAACAACTGGCCCTTCAGGCACAATATATAAAGTATTGTCCACATTTACTGTATTACACAAGCCGCTTGTCCTCAATATGTATGTCCTGATGAGATGTGTGTTGATATAAAGAAATGAAAAGTGAATTCATTGTTTTTGAAAGTATCATTTTTGGTATCATTAAATAAAAAAAACTGTTTCAAGGCCTATGATAAGTGCCATTCTCTTTGTTAAATAAGTGATATTCCTAAAGCCAACACAATGTGTAGGGAAATAGTTATAGCCTAAAGACCACATTGCATAAAATGATACTTTAAGGCCACTTTGCCATCTGGTGCAGTCTTATGGAAGAGGATTAACCTTGTGGTGATAGACCGGTGTGGGGAATGATGGAGTGAATGATTCAATGGTATCCTTGCTTCAGTATTAGGACTCATGTGGGCGAGGAGGGTTCTTACAGCTTCAACCTCAAATCAGCAATTTGTGATTTAGGGGAGCTGCCCTGTCACCATCAAAGATGGAGCCCCACAGAGCAGGGGCAATAATTGCAAATTTTGAGGTATATTGAAGCACAAAAGTGATATAACTCAGTCAGATATTGATGACATGCGCAGGCCTCGTTTGAACTACTGCTAAGTCTAGAGTAGCCTACCCAACCCCTTTCTCTGTGGATCACTTCACTGTGGACATGGTGTCCTGTGGGCCGTATATTAACTATTATAACAGCAAACACTAAAATTATACTGACGCTGTCACTGAACAGCCTGTTAAATTTTTACAATCAGCAGTCATTACTCTTAAAGAATAAATCTTTGACCCTAAATTTATTATAATGAGTATTCACTTTCAACTAGAGGGCTTTCTACACATTTCCTCATTAATATTTTACAGGTTACATTTTACAAATGAGCTCTTCCTATATGGAGCTTCAACTGCCGGGAGTAGTTATTGAGAATTCATCTGTGCAGCGTCCTCCCATGATTTTCGATTCAGCAAAATTAAAAATGCAAAGGAAGCTGGAAGAGATATTCATGTCTTCAAGATCAGAAATCTGCCTAAGCTACAACTCAGATTGTAGGAAATTAACTAACTTATAAGAAATAGGAGCAGGGGTAGGCCATACAGCCCTTCGAGCCTGCTCCGCCATTCAATCAGATCGTGGCTGATCTTCGACCTCAACTCCATTTTCCTGCTCAATCCCCATATCCCTTGAGTCCCCTAGATTCCAAAAATCTATCAATCTCAGCCTTGAATATACTCAATGACTCAGCATCCACAGCCCTCTGGGGTAGAGAATTCCAAAGGCTCACAACCCTTTGAGTGAAGAGATTCCTCATCTCAGTTGTAAATGGCCAACCCCTTATCCTGCGACTATGCCTTCTAGTTCTATACTATCCAGGCTGGGGAAGCAGCCTTTAAGCATCTACCCTGTCAAGCCCCCTCAGAATCTAATATGTTTCAATGAGATCACCTCTCATTCTTCTAAACTCCAGAGAGTATAGGCCCATTCTACTCAACCTCTCATCATAGGACAACCCTCTCATCCCAGGAATCAATATAGTGAACCTTCATTGCACTGCCTCCAAGGCAAGTATATCCTTCCTTAGGTAAGGAGAGCAAAACTGTACACAGTACTCCAGGTGAGGTCTCACCTAAGCCCTATACAATTGTAGTAAGACTTCTTTACTCTTGTCCTCCAACCCCCTTGCAATAAAGGCCAACATGCCATTTGCTTTCCTAATTGCCTGCTGTACCTGCATGCTAACTTTTTGTGTTTCTTGTACCAGGACAACCAAGTCTCTCTGGATGCCAACATTTAACAGTTTCTCAACATTTAAAAAATATTTTGTTTTTCTATTCTTCCTACCAAAATGAATAACCTCACATTTCCCCACATTATACTCCATCTGCCACCTACTTGCCCACTCATTTTACCTGTCTATATCCCTTTGAAGAGACGTTCTGTCCTCCTCACAGCTTACTTTCCCACCTAGCTTTGTATCGTCAGTAAACTTGGATACATTACGCTCGGTCCCTTCATCCAAGTCATTTAGACTGTAAATAGCTGAGGCCCAAGCACTGATCCTTGCGGTACCCCACCAGTTACACCCTGCCAACCTGAAAATGATCCGTTTATCCCTACTCTCTGTTTTCCGTCTGTTAACCAATCCTCTATCCATGCTAAATATGATACCCCAACCCCATGAGCCCTTTTCTTGCGTAACAACCTTTTATGTGGCGCCTTATCGAATGCGTTTTGAAAATCCAAATATACTACATCCACTGGTTCCCCTTTATCTACCCTACTAGTTACATCCTCAAAAAACTCTAATAAATTTGTCAAACACGATTTCCCTTTCATAAAACCATGACTCTGCCTAATCATATTATGATATTCTAAGTGTCCTGTTACCACTTCCTTAATAATGGATTCCAGCATTTTCCCGATGACTGATGTCAGGATAACTGGCCTGTTGTTCCCTGTTTTCTCTCTCTATCCTTTCTTGAATAGCGGGGTTACATTTACCAACTTCCGATCCGTTGGGACCGTTCTAGAATCTAGTGAATTTTGGAAGATCATAACCAATGCATCCACTATCTCTGCAGCCACCTCTTTTAGAACCCTTGGATGTAGGCCATCAGGTCCAGGGGATTTATTGGCTTTTAGTCCCATTAGTTTCTCAAGTACTATTTCTCTACTGATAATAATTACTTTAAGTTCCTCACTATCATTAACCCCTCTGATTCCTCACTATCTCTGGTATGCTTTTTGTGTCTTCTGTGAAGACAGCTACAAAATATTTGTTTAACGCATCTGCCATTTCCTGATTCCCCATTATAATTTCTCCTGTCTCAGCCTCTAGGGACCAACACCTAATTTTCACAGCTGACAGCCTTAGTTTAATTTTAGTGTTTGTTGTTGTACTTGTTAATATGCGGCCCACAGGATACCACATTCACAGTGAAGTGTTCCATAGAAAAAGTGGTTTGGACTCCCCTGTGATGAATCGAGAGACATCACTAATTCAGACCACATCTGCACGTCACTAATATCTGACTGAGTTATATCACTTTTGTACTTTAATACATCTCAGAATTTGAATTTAATGCAACCTATTTTGTGGTGCTCTCTCTTTGAGCAGCTCCCTTGAGTCACAAAGTAGAAACATGCCCCTATTCTCCCACCTCCCATCAGAGATTGAAGCTGCGGGAACCCTCCTCGCCCACGAGTCCTAATACAGAAGCAAGGATATCATCGAATCATTCACTCCATCATTCCCCACACCACTCCATAACCTCATGATTTAGCCTCTTCCATGAGTCTGCACCAGATGCAGTGTGGTTTTAAGGCATCATTTCATGCAATATGCCTTGTTTAGGTTCTAACTCTTTCCCCACACATTGTGTTGCCATTAGGAATATTGCATACTTCACAAAGAGAACGGAACTTATCACGGGACTTGAAATTGTTTTTTTTATTTACTGACACCAAAAATGATACGTTCAAAAACAATTAATTCACTTTTCATTAAATACACAATATAAATACACAACTGATCAGGACACACATCCTGAGGACATGCGGCTTGTTTAATACAGTATATATGGACAATAATTTATATATTGTGCCTGAAGGGCCAGTTGTTCAGGAGCAGCAGCTACATTTGTCGGAGGTTTTCCCTTTGCACACACAGCCATTGGCGCAGTTAGTGCATCCGGCAGGACAGCAAGAGCAGCAACCTGAGAGAGGAGAGGGAAAAGGCAGAAATCAGTAACAATGAATCATTCACTGAAACACCCACAGACCCTTCCATTACAGCACTGAGCTCCTCCCTAATAAACTAATCTGTGTCACATCTCCAAGTAACCCGTCTGAAAATGCCCCACCTCAGAAGCCCTACCTGTCAGTCTGTCAGTTGCTGTATTTGTGGTAAGATTTGGGACCTTGTGATATCATCAGTCTGTCCCACCCACTGTTAATTTACTTCAAAAGCAGAAAATAGGGGGCATCACAGTCACTGTACTGCCCATTGCAGCTGCCTGAAGATCAGAGCAATAACCCAACCAGATGCCATGGGTTCCATCTGGTCAGTGACCATTCCCAATAAAATGATGGCTCCCTATATTAGGGTTGTTTGCCATTTATTTGATTGTTGTGGATTAACTTATGCATTAGGAGTTGAGGTATGAATCCTTGAAAGAGGGTAAATCTGGTGCAGGTTTAGAGATAGGATTGGGATTAAGGGTGGGGTTTTTTGGTTGGAGGTGTTTCAGGGATAGCATAGCGGATTAGGGTCAGAGTCCTGCAGGTTAGAGTTAGGGTTGGGTTAGGGTTAAGTAAGAGTTAGGTTTAGGGTTAGTGTTAGGATTAGAGTTTACCTTAGGTTTAGGATTCAGCTTAGAGTTAGGGTTAGGGTTAAATTAAATTAAATCCAGACACTGGGAACAAACTGATTGAAGTGAAATCCCGGGGACCTTGTACCTTCACATTCTGTTCCAGTCTGAGTCCTGCCCAGAACCATCAGTCACATAAATACAATGTGAGGGGTTTTAAACAGTCCCACAGTTACTCACTTTTCCGGCAGCGTCCAGCTTTGCTGGTGGGACATCGGCAGTCGGAGCACCTGCAGGTGTTTTCACAGGAGCAGGATCCTGAAAACAGGGAAAACAAACAAATATAAAGACACAGAGTTGGGATTTAAACCCTGAGAAATCCCCACCGTGTGGAGGAGCCCCGGCTCTTTGTCTTTTCTCTAAGTGGAACAATTCTCTGGGACACAGGGAGCTGGGGCTGACCTGGGAGAACAATCTGAAACACAGGAACTAAAAGATATCCAGAGTGAAAAGGGTAAATAAAACCTAAAACAGAAGATGCAGTCCTGGACCCCCCAGACCGTGGGTGTGAAACGTGCTGCAGACGCTCAGACTCACGGTGATCGCACAGGAAATGTTGTGAAATTGCTGTTATTGAGGAATATTTTGGGGTCGTGTTCTGAGTGAAGGAGACGGGTGCAATTCCCACCTGGAACCGCTGATTCACTTCGGTGCTCCGTGTGCATTCTGCCCGGACCGACCCGCCCCTTCCCCGGTTTTGCACCCGATTCCCCGCCGATCACAACCCATAAAATTCGGCTCCGATGCAGCAAACGGCACAAGATCGAGAAACGCTGATTCGGTGACGGCTCCAAACTGAAGAGGAAGTTAGTGAAATGTCTGACTCTAAGGCCTGTGTCTGCCTGGATGGTGAGTGGAGACTAGTCAGTCCTTTCAGCTCAGTGTCCCCGCTCAGTGTCACTGAGGTGGAGCAGGATTGGAGGGGAGGCTGTTTATTAAATTAACTGGAGATCAGAGGGTGACAAAGAGCCGGGGCTCCTCCACACGGTGGGGATTTCTCAGGGTTTAAATCCCAACTCAGTGTCTTTATATTTGTTTGTTTTCCCTGTTTTCAGGATCCTGCTCCTGTGAAAACACCTGCAGGTGCTCCGACTGCCGATGTCTCACCAGCAAAGCTGGACGCTGCCAGAAAAGTGAGTAACTGTGGGACTGTTTAAAACCCCTCACATTGTATTTATGTGACTGATGGTTCTGGGCAGAACTCAGACTGGAACAGAATGGAAAATTACAAGGTCCCCGGGCTTTCATTCCGATCAGTTTGGCTCCAGTGTCGGGAATCACCATAAAACAACCTCTAATTCTAACTCCAACCATAACTAATCATATTCCCAACCCTAACCCTCACTCTAACTCTGAATCTAACTCTATTCCTAACATAGGGAATTGTCACTGATCCGATGGAACCCCACTGAGTCCCGATGGGTGATTGTCCCGATCTTCACGCTGCTCCAGTTGCCAGTTCAGTACCTGAGATGCCCCGTATTGTCCCTCATTGAATTAAATTAACACCGAACGTCACTGTTTCGCTTGTGGTTAAACCAGAACCTCTTCACCTACCAGCGCTTAACCCGCTGCTGCTACATTCCTGTCGGTGCTGTTTTTACCCAGGATTTAAAGCAGCAACTACAGCTTGTATTTATTCAGCGCATTTTGATGTCGAAAAACATCTCAAGGTGTTTCACAGAGGAGAAAGGGAGGGCGCATCGTGAGCAGGGGAACAGCAGCGTTTAATGGAGCTTACAGGAATGGAGTACCAGCCCCTTAAAGGTTCACATGTGAAACAAGCTGGTGGGAAATTCCACCCTGAAGAGTTGATCACTGAACAGTGGGTGGGACAGACTGATGATATCACAAGGTCCCAAATCTTACCACAAATACAGAAGCTGAGAGACTGACAGGTAGGGCTTCTGAGGTGGGGCATTTTCAGACGGATTACTTGGAGATATGACACAGATTAGTTTATTAGGGAGAAGCTCAGTGCTGTAATGGGAGGGTCTGTGGGTGTTTCAGTGAATGATTCATTGTTACTGATTTCTGCCTTTTCCCTCTCCTCTCTCAGGTTGCTGCTCTTGCTGTCCTGCCGGATGCACTAACTGCGCCAATGGCTGTGTGTGCAAAGGGAAAACCTCCGACAAATGTAGCTGCTGCTCCTGAACAACTGGCCCTTCAGGCACAATATATAAAGTGTTCTCCATATGTACTGTATTTTTTTAAAAGCCGCATGTCTTCGGGATGTATGTCCCGATCAGTTGTGTGTTGATGTTATCTCATGAAAAGTGAATTAATTCTTTTTAAAGTATCAGTAAATAAAAAATCTATTTCAAGTCCTGTGATAAGAGCCATTCTTTTTGTGAAGTATGTGATATTCCTAACGACAACATAAGTGTAGGAAAAGAGTTAGAGCCTAAAGACGCCACATTGCATAAAATTATACCTTAAGGCCACATTGCCATCTGGTGCAGTCTCATGGAAGAGGTTGTACCATGTGGTCATGGTGCAGTGTGGGGAATGATGGAGTGAATGATTCAATGGTTTCCTTGTTTCAGTATTAGGATTCATGGGCGAGGACGGTTCTTACAGCTTCAAACTCAAAGCAGCAAATGATGGGAAGTGGGAGAATAGGGGCCTTGTTTCTATTTTGTGACTCGGGGGAGCTGCTCTGTCAAATCAAAGAGGGAGCCCCACAGAGCAGGGGCAGTAAATTCAAATTCTGAAGCACAAAAATTACATAACTCAGTCAGATATTAGTGACATATGCAGACGTGGTTTGAATTACTGATATCTCTAGTACATGAGATTCGAAACATTTTCCTTGTGGACCACATCACTGTGGCTGTGGGCTGCATATTAACCATTACAACACCAAACACTAAAATTGAAGTAAAGCCATCAACTGCCAGTTAATTCTCTACAATCAACAGTCATTGCTTTTAAAGAATAAATCTTTGGCCCTAAATTTATTATGAGTATTCTGATTCTTTGTCAAATAGAGAGCTTTCTACACATTTCCTCAATAATATGTTCAGGAAAGATCGGGAAGGAAAGAAAGGAGGGGGCTGGGTGGCAGTTTTGATTAAGGAGAATATTGCAGTGCTGGAGAGAAAGGATGTCCTGGAGGGGTCAAAGACAGAACCTATTTGGTTAGAGTTAAGAAATAATAGAGGTGCCATTACACTACTGGGGGTAGTCTATAGACCACCAACTAGTGGGAAGGGTATAGAGGAGCAAATTTGCAGGGAAATTACAGAGATATGCAAGAACCATAGAGTAGTCATAATGGGGGACCTCAACTATTCTAATATGGACTGGGATAGTAATAGTGTAAGGGACAAAGAGGGGGAGGAATTTTTGAAGTGTATTCAGGAGAACTTCCTTGAATAGTACGTTTCCAGCCCAACGAGGAAGGAGGCATTGCTGGATCTGATCATAATCTTCCAATCATCCTTAAATATGAGAATTACAAATGTTACACCCTTGTCCAAAAAAGGATGTAAGGATAAACCAAGCAACTACAGGCCAGTCACTTTAACCTCGGTGGTGGGGAAACTTCGAGAAATGATAATCCAGGACAAAATTAACAGTCACTTGGAAAAGTGCAGAATAATGCAGGAAAGCCAACATGGATTTGTTAAAGGCAAATTGTGTTTAACTAACTTGATTGAGTTTTTTGATAAGGTAACAGAGAGGGTTGATCAGGGCAATGCGGTTGATGTGTATATGGACTTCCAAAAGGTGTTTGATAAAGTGCCGCAAAATAGGCTTGTCATCAAAGTTGAAGCTCATGGAATAAAGGGGGCAGTGGCAGCATGGATACAAAATTAGCTCAGTGACAGGAAACAGAGAGAAGTGATGAACAGTTGTTTTTTGAACTGATGGGAGGTATACAGTGGTGTTCCCCAAGGGTCGGTCCTAGGACCATTGCTTTTTTTGATATATATTAATGATTTGGACTTGGGTGTACAGGGCATAATTTCAAAATTTGCAGATGACACAAAATTTGGAAGTGTAGTGAACAGTGAGGAGAATAGTGATAGACTTCAAGAGGATATAGACAGGCTGGTGGAATTGGCGGACACGTGGCAGATGAAATTCAACGCAGAAAAGTGTGAAGTGATACATTTCGGTAGGAAGAATGAGGAGAGGCAATATAAACTAAAGGGGTACAGGAACAGAGAGATCAAGGGTAATATGTGCACAAATCATTGAAGATGGCAGGGCAGGGTAAGAAAGCCATTAAGAAAGCATACGGGATCCTGGGCTTTATAAATAGAGGCATAGACTACAAAAGCAAAGAGGTTATGATTTGGCCACAGCTGGAGTATTGTGTCAAGTTCTGGGCACCACACTTTATAGGAAGGATGTGAAGGCCTTAGAGAGGGTGCAGAAGAGATTTGTTTCTGTTACATGCAAAGACTGGAGAAGCTGAGGTTGTTCTCCTCAGAGCAGAGAAGGTTGAGAGGAGATTTGATAGAGGTATTCAAAATCGTCAATGGGGCTGGCCGGAGTAGAGAGAGAGAAACTATTCCCATTGGCGGAGAGGTCAGGAACCAGAGGATATAGATTGAAGGTGATTGGCAAAAGAACCAAAGGCGACATGAGAAAAAGCTTTAATGCACAGCGAGTGGTTGTGATCTGGAATTCACTGCCTGAGGGGGTGGTGGACGCAGATACAATCGTGGCTTTCAAAAGTGAACTGGATCAATACTTGAAGGGAAAGAATTTGCAACGCCACGGAGATAGGGTGGGAGAGTGGGACTAGTTGGATTGCTCTTGCAGAGAGCCAGCACAGACTCAACGGGCCGAATAGCCTCCTTCCATGCTGTAACCATTCTATGATTTCATGATTCTAATATTTTATAGGGTACATTTTACAAATTTGCTCTTCCTACATGGAGCTTCACCTGATGGGAGCACTTATTGAGAATTTGGCTGTGCATTGTCCTCCCACAATTTTCCATTCAGTACAATAAAAATACAAAGGAAGCTGGAAGAGATATTTATGTCTTGATATAATTCATGGGGGAGAGCAGAAGATCAGAAATCTCCCCCAGCTAGAGCTCAGAATCTTCCGTGGAACAATGTGGGAAGGCTGGTGGTTTCAAAGTTTCGAACTGATGGGAGAGGGTTGTGACTGCTGCAGATACTTTATGCACTAAATACTCAACACCCACTTAACGGAGTGACCTCTAACTTGTCTGAATATTTGTGTAATGAAAAATGTCCACATGCAAGGCTCTTGTTCAACCACAGCAAAGGCTGCCAAATCAGAATGGCACAGGTTAACATGTCCAGATATAATACACAATGGTGCTGATAGTGTGTGTGTGTGTGTGTGTGTGTGTGGTGAGGGCAGGGGGCGGGGGGGGCAGCTGTTGAGAAAATCATTACTGGGACTCAATGTCCTGTAGGGCACTGAGGTCGAACATATCTGCAGGCACATTTCCAAATGATGGGAGAGAATTATTAGTGGTCAGGATGTATGTCACTAATATTCAGGATTCAGATATTGAATACTAAATCCCACCCCCACTATTTGAGGAATATATTTGCTGAATTTGGAGTATCTAGCTATGTACACTAAAGGGTGTTAGACCAATCTTCACCCTTTTTCTTGACACATATACGTAGAAAGTCGACTAAAATCTACCATTTACTTCAGAGGATGATAAGATTCCTGCGTTAGCGTGCCTTTGAGCCATCTTACGAACACACGAATTAAAAGCAGGAGTAGGCCATTCGGCCCCTCGAGCCTGCTCTGCCATTTGATAAGATCATGGCTGATTTGATTGCGACCTCAACCCTACTTTCCCGTCTACCTACTATAACCTTTGACTCCCTTGTTAATCAGGAATCTATCCAGCTCAGCCTTAAATATACAGTAAGTACCCAGTCCAATCACCAATCCATCACAGCACAATACTAAGTTATATTAGTTAACATCTTTTTTTCAGAGGTTTCAAGGACATAGACAGACACAGAGATGCTTTAACCATTATTACATTATTTAACAAGGTCGGTGAAAGAGATTAGATAATTATAGGCACAATTGTGAATTAAGTGAATCCTAATATTTTAACATTAGCTGCATTCTCTTGTTTATAACTTAGCAACGTTATGTTCAATGTCTAAGGTTACAACATGGCTTAGGAAGGTTACATTTACAGTCTATATTCAACACATCATTGATAAATACTGAGCTTTGAATGTTAATGCTATCCCTCTCTGATATACACACAGGCTTATGACTTTGGCTTTCTAGTAGCTCAGTACTTTGTGCAATGAATGTTATTACTTCCTCTGCGATGCTCAGCTTCACCTTTGGGGATGCCTGTAGCACGTTGCCTCTGTGGTCATTGTCTTCCTTTGTCAGTTGCATTCTTGTCCAATATTAACTAAAACGGTACGTATGTCTTTCTTTATATTGTTATACTGTTATTTTACTCACACACTCAAAGTTATGAGCAATTAAATAATAAGTATGATACATTTTACAAGTTTACTTCTGTCAGGTTAATTAATCAGCCTTCCCTAACCTTCCATTTTTCACTTTCAGCACCATCTCTAGATTAGAGACCATTCTCCTAAATATTTCTCCACAGAACGATTCGGTTTATTCTCTTTCTACCAGCTCTCAAAATCTTCCAGTTTAGACTGGCCAAGCATAACTGTTCATATGATTATTTCAGAAAGCAAATGCAACTTATGCGCACATGACTAATAGTGACCAACCAAGGTCTCATTCAAATGGGCAGACATGTAAAGCAGCTCGAATACTCACAATTTAAGTATCTTTGTGCAGACCAGGCCTTTCAATCAGGTGCTCTAAAATCTAACTCTTCCAGCACCTAAATTACATCATGAAAGCCATCTTCTGATAATATTGTCTTCTTAAAATCATCTCTGTTTATTTGATGATTGTTTGCTCCCACATTATGACACAAGAAGTTTTAGATTTTCAGTCTTAACAGATTTAGCACCATGTGGATCCAGGGTTAATTAGCACCATTTAGTGTCTGTCTTTCTGTGTGACTGTTGCATCTTCTCTGTGAGAGCTTGCTCCATCTCCCAGAATCCCAGTATTAATCATTTTTGCTGCCAAAAGAGGAACACACTTGCATTGATCTGGAAACCTTTTTATAGTTCAGAAAGCTCTCAAAATGCTTTGCTCTACCAACCATGTCTTTTTTTAAAGACCAGTGACTGTTCTTAGTTAAGCAACCACAGGATCCATTATACACACAGCATGACCGACAAACAGCAATGAGAGGAATGACCAATTAATCTATTTTGGTTGGTTGAGGAACATTGGGCAGGACACCAAAGCAACTGCCTGCTCTTCTGTCAATAGTGCCAAGGAATAGAATCATAGAAAGTTACGGCACAGAAGGAGGCCATTTGGCCCATCATGCCTGTGCCAGCCGAAAAAGAGCTATCTCGGTTAGTCCCACTTTCCAGCACTTGGATCATAGCCCTATAGGTTACTGCACTTCAAGTGTACATCCAAGTACTTTTTAAATGTGTT
Source organism: Heptranchias perlo (assembly GCF_035084215.1). NCBI lineage: Eukaryota > Metazoa > Chordata > Chondrichthyes > Hexanchiformes > Hexanchidae > Heptranchias > Heptranchias perlo. Next base: position 21,101,749 of record NC_090340.1, on the reverse strand, counting down.
GAGGGTTCCTGCCTCTACTACCCTTTCAGGCAGTGAGTTCCAGGCCCCCACCATCCTCTGGGTGAAAAAATTTCTCCTCAGCTCCCTTCTAATCCTTCTACCAATTACTTTAAATCGATGGCCTCTGGTCACTGACCACTCTAATAAGGGAAATAGGTCCTCCCTATCCACTCTATCTAGTCCCATCATAATTTTACAATCCTCACTAAAATGTCCCCTCAGCCTCCTTTGTTCCAAAGAAAACAACCCCAGCCGATCCAATCTTTTCTCATAGCTAAAATTCTCCAGCCCTGGCACCATCCTCGTAAAATTCCTTTGTACCTTCTCTCGTGCAATTTCATCTTTCCTGTAACGTGGTGATCAGAACTGTATGTAGTACTCAAGCTGTGGCCTAACTAGTGTTTTATACAGTTCTAGCATAACTTGCCTGGTCTTATATTCTATGCCTCGGCCAATAAAGGGAAGTATCTCGTATGCCTTCATAACCATCTTATCTACCTGTCCTACTACCTTCAGGGATCTGTGGACATGCACTCCAAGGTCCCTTTGTTCTTCTACACCTCTCAGTATCCTTTCAATTATTTTGTACTCCCTTGCCTTCTTTGCCCTCCCCAAAGCATTACCTCATACTGCTCTGGATTGAATTCCATTTGCCACTTTTCTGCCCATCTGACCAGCCCATTGATATCTTCCTGAAGTCTACAGTTTTCCTCCTCACTATCAACTACATGGCCAATTTTTGTATCATCTGCAAACTTCTTCATCAAGCCCCCTACATTCAAGTCCAAATCATTAATATATACCAAAAAAGCAAGGGACCTAGTACTCAGCTTTGCGGGACCCCACTTGAAACAGCCTTCCATTCGTAAAAACACCCGTCAACCTTTGCTTCTTGCCACTGAGCCAATTTTGGATCCAACTAGCCACTTTCCCTTGGATCTCATGGGCTTTTACTCTTTTGACCAGTCTGCCATGTGGCACCTTGTCAAAAGCCCTGCTAAAATCCATATACACGACATCAAACACATTACTCTCATCGACCCTCCTTGTTAACTGCTCAAAGAATTCAATCAAGTTGGTCAGACACGACCTTCCGTTAACAAATCTATGCTGACTGTCCTTGATTAACCCGTGCCTTTCTAAGTGACGATTTATACTGTCCCTCAGAATCAATTCCAATGATTTGCCCACCTCCAAGGTTGGACTGACAGGTGTATAATTATTCGGCCTATCTCTTTCTCCCTTTTTAAACAACGGTACAATGTTAGCAGTCCTCCAATCCTCCGGCACCATGCCTGCAGTCAAGGAGGATTGGAAATTGATGGTCAGAGCCTCCGCTATTTCCTCCCTTGCTTCTCTTAACAGCCGAGGATACACTTCATCCGGGCCTGGTAATTTATCTACTTTCAAAGATGCTAATCCCCTTAATACTTCCTCTCTCATCCAATATTTCACACTCCTCCTCTGTAACGACAACCCCTGCATGGTCCCCTACTTTTGTGAAAAAGACGTAAAGTATTCATTAAGAACCATAGCCACGTCGTCCACCTCCACACATAGATTACCTTTTTAGTCTCTAATAGGCTCCACTCTTTCCCTGGTTCTCCTCTTGCTCTTTATGTATTTACCAAACATTTTTGTGTTTTCTTTCATTTTACTTGCCAGTATTTTTTCATGCCCTCTATTTGCTTTACGAATTTCGTTTGTAATTTCACCCTTGTACTTTCTAAACTCCTCTAGGCTTTCTGCAGTATTGAGCTCTTGATGTCTGACATAAGTTTACCTTTTTTGCCTTATCTTACCCTGTATGTTCCTTGTCATTCTGGGGGCTCTAGATTTTTCTTTATGGGAACATGTTCACTCTGAGCCCCTTGAATCTCCCCTTTGATTGCCTCCCACTGCTCTGACACTGATATACCTTCAAGCAGCTGTTTCCAGTCCAATTTTGCTAACTCACATCTCAGCTTAGTAAAATTGGCCTTTGCCCAATTTAGAACTTTTACTCCTATTCTATCTTTTCCTTTTCCATAACTATGCTAAATCTAACTGAATTATGATCACTACCAGCAAAATGCTCTCCCACTGATACTCCTTCCACCTGCCCAGTTTCATTCCCTAAAACTAAATCCAGAACTGCACCCCCCACCCACCGCCCCCCCCCCAACCCACCCTGTTGGGTTTGCTACATACTGGCTAAAAACATTCTCCTGATTGCTATTTAAGAATTCTGCACTCCATATACCTTTTGCACTGATTGTATCCCAGTTAATATTAGGGTTGTAAAAATCCCTAATGTTACTGCCCTATTGTTTTTGCACTTCTCAGAAATTTGCCTACATATTTGCTCTTCTATCTCCCTCTGACTGTTTGGGGGTCTATAGTACACTCTCAGCAGTGTGACTTCCCTCTTTTTTTCTTTAGCTCAAACCATATGGCCTCATTTGATTATCCTTCTAACACATCAACCCTCCTCACAGCTATAATTGTTTCTTTAGCCAATATTGTCCCCGCCTCCTTTTTATATCCCCCTTTCTATCTCGTCTGAAAATCCTGTAAAAAGGAATGTTGAGCTGCCATTCCTGCCCTGTTTATGCCATGTTTTGGTAATAGCTATGATATCATACTTCCACATAACCATTTGTGCCCTTAGCTCATCTGCCTTATTCACCATATTCCTTGCCTTGAGGTAAATACTGCCAAAATCCTTTGTTGTCTGATTTCTAACCTTTCTTTCCAATGCCTTCCAAACACATTTACTAATTTTCTGCCTTCCATTTCCAGCTCTGCTTCTCTCCCTTCTGAATCTACGCTCAGGTTCCCATCCCCCTGTGAAGCTAGTTTAAACCCTCCCCCACAGCACTAGCAAACCTCCCTTCGAGGATATTGGTCCCGGCCCGGTTGAGGTGCAACCCATCCGGCTTGTACAGGTCCCACCTCCCCTGAACTGGTCCCAGTGCCCCAGGAATCTAAAGCCCTCCCTCCTGCACCATTTCTCGAGCCACGCATTCATATTCTCTGTCCTCCTACTTCTATACTCGCCACTGCGTGGCACCGGGAGTAATCCGAAGATTCCGAACATTGAAGTCCTGATTATTAATCTCTTTCTTAACTCCTTAAAATCTGCCTGCAGGACATCATCCCTCTTTCTACCTGTGTCGTTGGTACCGATGTGGACCACGACCTCTGGCTGTTCACCCTTCCCCTCAAGAATGTTCTGCAGCCGCTCAGTGAAATCCTTGACCCTGGCACCAGGGAGGCAACATACCATCCTGGAATTTTGGCTGTGGCTGCAGAAACGCCGATCTTTTCCCCTAAATATCGAATCCCCTATCACTATTCCTCTCCTGACATTTCTCCTCCCCCCCAGTACAGCTGAGCCACCCATGGTGCTGTGGACTTGGCTCAGGAACCCTCCACCCACATCAGTATTCAGAACTGGACACTGGTTAGAGAGCGAGATGTCCTCAGGGGACTCCTGCTCTACCTGCCTGGTCTTCCTTGTCTGTCTGCAGTCACTCAGTCCCTCTCTGCCTGCACTCTCTTAAGCTGTGTGGTGACCACCTCCTGAAACGTGCTATCCACGAAAATCTCAGCCTCGCGGACGCCAGCTGTTGTTCAAGCTCCGAAGCCCGGATGCTCTGCTCTTCCAGCTGATGACACTTCCTGCACCTGTGGTTGTCCAGGATACGGGCGCCGTCCTTGAGTTCCCGTGTGGAACAGGATGTGCTTTCGACGGGACTGAGGTGCCCTGCCAGGCCTCGATTTATTATATTATTAACTAAACTTAACCAAAATAAACTTAAGACTTAAAAAAAAACTCACCAAAAAAAGAACACTCACCAGTTACTCACCAATCAGCTCCTTCCCTTGCGCTGACGTCATTTCAGGTGTTTTTTCACATCTCTCCCCGCTCGTGCTCCACTCTCTCTCTCCACCTTTTATCACTGATCACACGCTCCGCTCTCTCTCTCCTCTCTCTCCACCTTTTATCACTGATCACACGCTCCACTCTCTCCTCTCTCTCTCCACCTTTTATCACTGATCACACGCTCCACTCTCTCCTCTCTCTCTCCACCTTTTATCACTGATCACACGCTCTGCTCTCTCCTCTCTCTCTCCACATTTTATCACTGATCACACGCTCTGCTCTCTCCTCTCTCTCTCCACCTTTTATCACTGATCACACGCTCCACTCTCTCCTCTCTCTCTCCACCTTTTATCACTGATCCCACGCTCCGCTCTCTCTCTTTCTCCTCCTTTTATCACTGATCACACGCTCCACTCTCTCCTCTCTCGCTCCTCCTTTTATCACTGATCCCATGCTCCGCTCTCTCTCTTTCTCCTCCTTTTATCACTGATCCCACGCTCTGCTCTCTCTCTTTCTCCTCCTTTTATCACTGATCCCATGCTCCGCTCTCTCTCTCTTTCTCCTCCTTTTATCACTGATCCCATGCTCCGCTCTCTCTCTCTCTCCTCTCTCGCTCCTCCTTTTATCACTGAACCCATGCTCTGCTCTCTCTCCTCTCTCGCTCCTCCTTTTATCACTGTCATGTTGTTCCTATTAATCCTTAATATTAAGCTGTGGATGTGGAATAAGCAGACAGAGAGGACAGCTCTCAGTCAATGAATGGCACCTTTGACAGTAGGACATTGCCTCACTACTGCATGGGACTGTCAGCAGGAATTGTGTCCTCAAGTCTGCAAAAGGAGTTGAACTCACTGATTTGTGATTCTGCAGCAAGAATACTTCTAACTGAGCTGGTACAGTTTGTTCTCATTGTTATCTCAAAATGAGAGAATCAGTTCTAGATTTCAGGATTGGAAAATTGCCGTTAATCCACTTGCAGCCGATCTGTGGTTTCAAATTGATTCAATGGCAGCAAATACAAATAATCAACCAAATCAGTGCAGACCAGTCATCTAACCTGGGACCACCCTTACCCAGAGAATGGATAGAATGTGGAACTTGCTAACACATGGATGAGTTTAGACGAATAGTGTAGATGCAATTAAGGGGAAGCTGGATAAGTACATGAGGGAGAGAGGAATAGAAGGATATCCTGATAGGCTTAGATGAAATAGGGTCGGAGGAGTTTCCTGTGGAGCATAAACACCAGCACAGACCAGTTGGGATGAATGGCCTGTTTCTGTGCTGTAAATTCAATGTAATTCTATGTAATTCATGATCTGTGTGGTTCAGAGGCAGCAGCTAACAATGGACACAAGGACTTAGATAAAATCAGAAATAGAAAACCAGTGACAGATCAAATTCAATGTTGACACGTGGAAGATACTAAACATTGGAAAAAGGAACGGGTGTCACAATTATCCTGTGGGTACTATCGAAAAAAAGCTAAAGATGAAATGACAAGAGATCTTGGACCATTAACATGTCAAACCACAGCAAGAAGTAAAGTGAACAGAATGATTAATTATGTGGCTGGCTCAGTTGAGAAAAATTCAGAAGATGAGGAGTCTTATAAAGTTGCCAGAAGAAGTAGCAAGCCTGAGGATTGGGAGCAGTTTAGAATTCAGCAAAAAAGGACCAAGAGGAAAAGTAGAGTATGAGAGTAAAGAGGAAAAGATTAGTAAAGACAAATGTAGGTCCCTTACAGTCAGAAACAAGGGAATTTGTAATGGGGAACAAGGAAATGGCAGAACAATTAAACAAATACTTAGGTTCTGTCTTCATGGAAGAGGGGACAAATAACTTCCCAGAAGTGCTCGGGAACCAAGGGTTGAGTGAGAAGGGGAATTAAAGGAAGTTAGTTTTAGTAAAAAAAAAGTGCTGGAGAAATTAATGGGACTGAAAGCCAATAAATCCCCAGGGCCTGATAATCTGCATCCCAGAGTGCTAAAAGAGGTAGCCATGGAATAGTGGATGCATTGGTTATCACCTTCCAAAATTCTATAGATTATGGAACAGTTCCTGCAGATTGGAGGGTGGCAAATGTAACCCCACAATTTGAAAAAGGAGGGAGAGAGAAAACAGGGAACTACAGACCGGTTAGCCTAACATCAGTAGTAGGGAAAATGCTAGAGTCTATTATAAAGGATGTGATAACAGGACACTTAGAAAATATCGACGGGATTAGATAAAGTCAACATGGAATTATGAAAGGGAAATTGTGTTTGACAAACCTACTGGAGTTTTTTGAGGATGTATCTGGTCGAATAGATAGGGGAGAACCAGTGGATGTGGTGTATTTGGATTTTCAGAAGGCCTTTGGTAGAGTCTCACAAAAGAGGTTAGTGTGCAAAATTAAAGCACATGGGATTGGGGGGAATATACTGGCATGGATTGAAAATTGGTTAACAAACAGGAAACAGAGTAGGAATAAATGGGTCTTTTTCAGGGTGGCAGGTGGTGACTAGTGGGGTACCGCAGGGATCAGTGTTTGGGCCCCAATTATTCACAATATATATCAATGATTTGGATGAGGGAACCAAATGTAATATTTCCAAGTTTGCTGACGACACAAAACTAGGTGGGATTTTGAGTTGTGTGGAGGATGCAAAGAGGCTTCAAGGCAATTTAGACAAGTTGAGTGAGTGAGCAAATACATGGCAGATGCAGTATAATGTGGATAAATGTGAAGTTATCCACTTCGGAAGGAAAAACAGAAAGGCAGAATATTAATTAAATGGTGATAGATTGGGAAATGTTGATGTACAAAGGAACCTGGGTGTCCTTGTATTCCAGTCACTGAAAGCAACCATGCAGGTGCAGCAAGCAGTTAGGAAGGTGAATGGATGTTGGCCTTCATTGCAAGAGGATTTGAGTAGAGGAGCAAGGATGTCTTACTGCAGTTATACAGGGCCTTGGTGAGACCACACCTCGAGTATTGTGTGCAGTTTTGGTCTCCTTACCTAAGAGAGGATATATTTGCCATGGAGGGGGTGCAGCATAGGTTCACCAGACTGATTCCTGGGATGGCAGGACTGTCGTATGAGGAGAGATTGGGTCGACTTGGCCTGTATTCACTTGAGTTTAGAAGAATGAGAGGGGATCTCATTGAAACGTATAAAATTCTGACACGGCTGGACAGACTGGATGCAGGGAGGATATTTCCTCTGGCTGGGGGGCCTAGAATGTGGGGTCACAGTCTCAGGATACGGGGCAGGACATTTAGGACTGAGATGAGGAGAAATTTCTTCTCTTGGGGTAGTGAACCTGTGGAATTCTCTATCACAGAAGGCTGTGGAGGCCAAGTCACTGAATATGTTTAAGAAGGAGCTCGATAGATTTCTAGACACAAAAGGCATCAAGAGGTATGGGGAGAGAGCGGGAACATGGTATTGAGATAGAGGATCAGCCATGATCATATTGTATGGCGGAGCAGGCTCGAAGGGCCGAATGGCCTACTCCTGCTGCTATTTTCTATGTTTCTATGTGCTAAAACCATACAGTGTCTTCATCACCTCAGTATGTGGTGAATGTTGGCCACCAGGACGTGAAGGAAACATTTAAACCATGGAGACAGTGCAAAGAGGAGGCAGAATACTGAATCTTAGTGTCAAAGAATTGAGTTCTGAGGAAAGACTGAAGAAATTAATGCTCAATAACCTTGAAGGGAGCTGACTGAGAGGCGACCTTATAGAAGCATGCAACATGTTAAACGGTATAGAAAGATTGTAAACAATTTTACAACACCAAGTTATAGTCCAGCAATTTTATTTTAAATTCACAAGCTTTCGGAGGCTTCCTCCTTCCTCAGGTGAACGTTGTTGGAAATGAAATCCTCTAAATGAAATCGCATTTATAAATCACAGAACAATGCTTGGTGATTACAGACAGTTTTTTCAACTGCCTGTTGCCAAGGCAATCAGTGTGCAGACAGACAGGTGTTACCTGCAAGGTCTCCGAATATACAAATCACCAAAAAAAAAAGAGATAGAGAGGTAGAAACATAGAAAAGACAGCAACTGACCCGTTATATTAAAAACAGATAACATTTGTTCGCTGGTGGGGTAACGTGTAGCGTGACATGAACCCAAGATCCCGGTTGAGGCCGTCCTCATGGGTGCGAAACTTGGCTATCAATTTCTGCTCAACGATTTTGCGTTGTCGTGTGTCTCGAAGGCCACCTTGGAGTACGCTTACCCGAAGGTCGGTGGCTGAATGTCCTTGACTGCTGAAGTGTTCCCCGACTGGGAGGGAACCCTCCTGTCTGGCGATTGTTGCGTGGTGTCCGTTCATCCGTTGTCGCAGTGTCTGCATGGTCTCGCCAATGTACCATGCTCTGGGGCATCCTTTCCTGCAACGTATGAGGTAGACAACGTTGGCCGAGTCACAGGAGTATGAACCATGCACCTGGTGGGTGGTGTCCTCTCGTGTGATGTTGGTATCTGTGTCGATGATCTGGCATGTCTTGCAGAGGTTACCGTGGCAGGGTTGTGTGGTGTCGTGGACGCTGTTCCCCTGAAAGCTAGGTAATTTGCTGCGAACGATGGTCTATTTGAGGTTGGGTGGCTGTTTAAAGGCGAGTAGTGGAGGTGTGGGGATAGCCATAGCGAGGTGTTCGTCGTCATTGATGACATGTTGAAGGCTGCGGAGAACATGGCGTAGTTTCTCCGCTCCGGGGAAGTACTGGACGACAAAGGGTACTCTGTTGGTTGCGTCCCGTGTTAGTCTCCTGAGGAGGTCTATGCGATTTTTCGCTGTGGCCCGTCGGAACTGTCAATCGATGAGTCGAGCGTCATATCCCATTCTTACTAGGGCGTCTTTCAGCGTCTGTAGGTGTCCATCGCGTTCCTCCTCGTCTGAGCAGACCCTGTGTATTCGCAGGGCCTGTCCATAGGGGATGGCCTCTTTGACGTGGTTAGGGTGGAAGCTGGAAAAGTGGAGCATCGTGAGGTTGTCCGTGGGCTTGCGGTAGAGTGAGGTGCTGAGGTGCCCGTCTTTGATGGAGATTCGTGTGTCCAAGAAAGAAGCACTTGCTTTTATAAATACCTTTCATGTCCTCGGGACATCCCAAAGCACATCACAGACAGCAGATTACTTTTCAAGTGCAGTTCTGTGGGCCATCGCAGCAGCCAATGTGCAGACAGCAAGATGCCGCAAACAACAATGAGCTAAATGACCAGTTAACCTGTTTTGATGGTGCTGGTTGAGGGATAAATGTTGGCCAGAACAGCTCCTCTGCTCTTCTTTGAATAGTGCCATGGGATCTTGTACATCCACATAAACAGGCAGACAGGGCCTCGTCTCATCGGAAAGACAGCACCTTTGACAGTGCAGCACACCCACAGTACAGCCTAGAATATGCCCCCAAGTTCTGCCCAGAAGGTTCTGCCTCAGAGGTGACAGCTGTACTCCTGACTAAGCCCTCGAGAACATCAGTCTCCAGTGTGACTTTACAGTGTGCCAGGATAGTGGGAGAAAGATCACAGGATACCACGTCCACACCGAAAATGTTTGGACATCCCTGTTCTAGAGGCATCGGTAATTCAGACCACGCCTGTGCATATCACTAATATCTCACTGAGTTATATCATTTATGTGCTTTAATACAGCTCAGAATTTGGGTTAATTGCCCCCAATTTTGTGGGGCTCCCGCTTTGATTTGACAGAGCAGCTCCCCTGAGTCACAAAATCGAAACGAGGACCCTATTCTCTCACCTCCCATCATTTGCTGGTTTGAGGTTGAATCTGTAAGAACCGTCCTCGCCCATGAGTCCTAATACTGAAGCAAAGATACCATTGAATCATTCACTCCATCATTCCCCACACTGCTCCATCACAAGGTTTAATCTCCACCATGAGACTGCACCAGATGGCAATGTGACCTTAAAGCATCATTTTATGCAATGTGGCCTGTTTAGACTCTTAACACTTTCCCTACACATTGTGTTGTCTTTAGGAATATCACTTATTTAACAAAGAGAATGGCACTTATCACATGACATGAAATAGCTTTATTTATTTAATGGGGTTGTTATTTTATGCCGAATTTTATGGGTTGTGATCGGCGGGGAATCGGGTGCAAAACCGGGGAAGGGGCGGGTCGGTCCGGGCAGAATGCACACGGAGCACCGAAGTGAATCAGCGGTTCCAGGTGGGAATTGCACCCGTCTCCTTCACTCAGAACACGACCCCAAAATATTCCTCAATAACAGCAATTTCCCAACATTTCCTGTGCGATCACCGTGAGTCTGAGCGTCTGCAGCACGTTTCACACCCACGGTCTGGGGGGTCCAGGACTGCATCTTCTGTTTTACGTTTTATTTCCCTTTTCACTCTGGATATCTTTTAGTTCCTGTGTTTCAGATTGTTCTCCCAGGTCAGCCCCAGCTCCCCATGTCCCAGAGAATTGTTCCACTTGCCTTGATATCTACAAGAGTTTGTATTCATGGCGTTTTCAACGTTGAAAAACGTCCCGAGGTTAATAAAAGGGACCCCCAGAGACGAAAGGTCATCGACCTGAAACGTTAACTCTGTTTCTCCCTCCACAGATGCTGCCTGACCTGCTGAGTGACTCCAGCATTTTCTGTCTTTATTTCAGATTTCCAGCGTCCACAGTATTTTGCTTTTTCAAAGAAGCAGAGACTCTTTCAAGGGGAGCCAAGATCTAAGATTTGTTAATATAGATCGTTTATCAGGGTCCTTTCTGATTCTAAATATTTACAGAGTTACTGAGAACAAATTCCAGTGTAGTTCAATCTTTAAACAGACAGGAAGGTGCACACGGTCCAAAGGTGACCTGAACTCCTCGCTCTGTGAACAGGCTCCTCACACTGACCGGGGGACTGGTCAATTCTCACCTCTCCAAACACGGCGGGTGTGAAACGTGCTGCAGATGAAAACACTTTATGAATGAAATCACTTTATGAATGAAAACTCTTGTAGACATCAAAGAAACTGGGAAAACTCTCTGTGACACAGGGAGCTGGGGTTGACCTGAAACTGAAACACGGAAACAAAAAAAATTATCCAGAGTGAAAGCGATAAATAAAACCTAAAACAGAAGATGCAGTCCTGGACCCCCCAGACCGTGGGTGTGAAACGTGCTGCAGACGCTCAGACTCACGGTGATCGCACAGGAAATGTTGTGAAATTGCTGTTATTGAGGAATATTTTGGGGTCGTGTTCTGAGTGAAGGAGACGGGTGCAATTTCAACCTGGAACCGCTGATTCACTTCGGTGCTCCGTGTGCATTCTGCCCGGACCGACCCGCCCCTTCCCCGGTTTTGCACCCGATTCCCCGCCGATCACAACCCATAAAATTCGGCTCCGATGCAGCAAACGGCACAAGATCGAGAAACGCTGATTCGGTGACGGCTCCAAACTGAAGAGGAAGTTAGTGAAATGTCTGACTCTAAGGCCTGTGTCTGCCTGGATGGTGAGTGGAGACTAGTCAGTCCTTTCAGCTCAGTGTCCCCGCTCAGTGTCACTGAGGTGGAGCAGGATTGGAGGGGAGGCTGTTTATTAAATTAACTGGAGATCAGAGGGTGACAAAGAGCCGGGGCTCCTCCACGCGGTGGGGATTTCTCAGGGTTTAAATCCCAACTCTGTGTCTTTATATTTGTTTGTTTTCCCTGTTTTCAGGATCCTGCTCCTGTGAAAACACCTGCAGGTGCTCCGACTGCCGATGTCCCACCAGCAAAGCTGGACGCTGCCGGAAAAGTGAGTAACTGTGGGACTGTTTAAAACCCCTCACATTGTATTTATGTGACTGATGGTTCTGGGCAGAACTCAGAATGGAACAGAATGTGAAGGTACAAGGTCGTCGGCATTTCACTCCAAACAGTTTGGCTGCAGTGTCTGGATTTAAGTTAACTCTAAACCTAACACCAAGGCTAACTCTAACGTTAACCCTAATCCTATCTCTAAGCGTAACCCTAACTCTAACCTTAACCTTAACTCTAACCCTAACCCGAATCATAAACCCCAGGCAAGCTCTAACCCTAACACTACCCCCTAAACCTAACTCCTACCTAACCCTAATCCTAACCATAGCTCTACCCCTCTGACCCTAATCCGATACGCTAACCATAAAATACCTCCAACCAAAAAAAAACCCAATCCCAACCCTGGCCCTAAAGCTGGAACAGATTTACCCTCTTTCAAGGATCCATACCCAAACTCCTGATGTTTAAGTTAATCCACAACAATCAAATAAACGGCACCCGCTAAGCAAATAACCCTAATATTAAAAGCATTCATTTGATAGGGATTGGTCACTGATCAGATGCAACCTCAGTGAGTCCGGATGGGTTATTGCTCCGATCTTCAAGCTGCTCCAATGGGCAGTACAGTAACGCTGATGACCCGTATCGCCCGCTATTGAGCTAAATTATTCCTTCAAGACATTGTTTCGCTTCAGACTAAACTATTATCAGATAAGGACAGAACATTTTCACCTACCAACGCTTAACTCGCTGCTGCTACATTCCTGTCGGTGCTATTTCCCCCCTGATTTACAGCAGCAACCGCAGCTTGCATTTATACAGCACCTTTTAACGTAGGAAAACGTCTCAGTGTTTCACGCAGATAAGAAGGGTGCATCCCAAATCGGGGAACAGCAGTGTTTAATAGAGCTCACAGGAATGGAGTTCCAGCTGCTTAAAGGTCCACACGTGAAACAAGCTGGTGGGAAGTTTTACTCTGAAGAGTTGATCACTGAACAGTGGGTGGGACAGACTGATGATATCACAAGGTCCCAAATCTTACCACAAATATAGAAGCTGGGAGATTGACAGGCAGGGCTTCTGAGGTGGGGCATTTTCAGATGGGTTATTTGGAGATATGACACAGTTTAGTTTTCAGTCTTGTAATGGGAGGGTCTGTGGGTGTTTCAGTGAATGATTCATTGTTACTGATTTCTGCCTTTTCCCTCTCCTCTCTCAGGTTGCTGCTCTTGCTGTCCTGCCGGATGCACTAACTGCGCCAATGGCTGTGTGTGCAAAGGGAAAACCTCCGATAAATGTAGCTGCTGCTCCTGAACAACTGGCTCTTCAGGCACAATATATAAAGTATTCTCCACACGTACTGTATTAAACAAGCCGCATGTCCTCGATATGTATGTCCTGATGAGTTGCATATTTATATAAACTAATGAAAAATGAATTAATTGTTTTTGAAAGTTTCATGTTTGGTATCAGTAAATAAAACAAAGCTATTTCAAGTCCTGTGATAAGTGGCATTCTCTTTGTGAAGTATGTGATATTCCTAATGACATCATGTGTAGGGAACGAGTTGCAGCCTAAACTGGTTACATTGCATAAAAGGATGCCGTGAAACCACATTACCATCTGGTGATGGAGCAGTGTGGGGAATGATGGAGTGAATGATTCAATGATATCCTTGCTTCAGTATTAGGACTCGTGGATGAGGACGGTTCTTACAGATTCAACCTCAAACCAGCATATGATGGAAGGTGGGAGAATAGGGGCCTTGTTTCCATTTTGTGACTCAGGGGAGCTGCCTGTTACCTCAAAGAGGGAGCCCCACAGAGCAGTGGCAAAAAATTCAAATTCTGATTTCTGAGGTGTATTAAAGCATAAAAATGATATAACTCAGTAAGATATTTTTTTTTTCCAAAAAATATACTTTATTCATAAAATTTGCAGCAGTACATACAATACAGTTGTCATATCACTTTCCAAACGTACACAATACAGATTATACAATTTGCAGGTTACGTCAAGTACAGTTCAATGAACACATTGGACATAATTACAGTTCATGACACTCTAGGGTGTCTCATTGCATCATACTCAACACAGATTATTGCTTACAGATTAATTTCAGATTCATTACAGGTACATTACAGCAATTTGAATTTTACATTCTGCCCGAGGGGGTTTTTCCCTGATTGCAGCCCCTCGGTTTACAATGGCGGGAAGGCTCTAAACGGTTGCCTTTCCCCACAGGGCCTTTGCGGCGGCCGCACCCATCCTCAGTGCATCCCTCAGCACGTAGTCCTGGACCTTGGAATGTGCCAGTCTGCAACACTCGGTCGAGGACAGCTCCTTGTGCTGGAAGACCAGCAAGTTTCGGGCAGACCAAAGGGCGTCTTTCACCGAGTTGATGGTCTTCCAGCAACAGCCGATGTCCGTCTCAGTGTGCGTCCCCGGGAACAGCCCGTAGAGCACAGAAACCTGTGTTACGGAACTGCTCGGGACGAACCTGGACAGATACCACTGCATCTCTCTCCAGACCTTCTTTGCAAAGGCACATTCCATAAGGAGATGGGTGACGGTCTCGTCTCCACCGCAGCCTCCTCTGGGACAGCGCGCGGTGGCGCTGAGAGTCCGGGAGTGCATGAAGGATCTGACGGGAAGGGCCCTTCTCACCACCAGCCAAGCAAGGTCTTGGTGCTTGTTTGAAAGCTCTGGCGATGAGGCGTTCTGCCAAATGACATTGACAGTCTGCTCGGGGAACCAACCGACAGGATCCACCATCTCCTTTTCCCGCAGGGTCTCGAGGACGTTACGTGCGGACCACTTGCTGATCGCCTTGTGGTCAAAGGTGTTTTCCTGCACAAACCTTTCCACGAAGGACAGGTGGGGCATGATATAACTCAGTAAGATATTAGTGACATGCGCTGATGTGGTCTGAATGAATGATGTCTCTGGAACAGGGGAATCCAAACCCCTTTCTCCGTGGACCACTTCACTGTGGATATGGTATCCTGTGGGTTGCATATTAACAATTACAACACAAAACACTAAAACTAAACTAAAGCCGTCAGTTGTGATATGCCACTTAATTTTCTACAATCAGCAGTCATTCATATTCACTTTCAAATAGAGAATTTTCTACACCTTTCCTCATTAATATTTTATAGAATACATTTTACAAATTCGCTCTTCCTACATGGAGCTTAGTTGACCGGAACACTTATTGAGAGTTCGGCTGTGCACTGTCCTCTCACAATTTCCATCCAGTAAAATAAAAATGCAAAGGAAGCTGGAAGAGATATTTATGTCCTGATACATTCATGGGGGGAGGGCAGAAGATCAGAAATCTGCTGCAGCTCAGAATCTTCTGTGGAACAACGTGGGAAGCCTGGTGGTATCTAAATTTCTAACTGATGTGAGCGGGTTGTGACAGCTGTAGGCTCTGTATGCACCAAATACTCAACACTCTCTGACTTGTCAGAATATTTGTGCAATGAAAAATGTTTACGTGTGCCAATTGAAATTGGTTGCGAAACTGGATGACACAGGTTAAGATGTCCAGCTATAACATAGAATGGTGCTGGTGGCTTTGTGTGTGTATGTCTTTAGGGCGGCTAAGAAAAATACGACTAGCTGTAACTCAATGTCCTGCAGGGCGCTGAGGTCAAATATATCTGCAGGGACATTTTCAAATGATGGGAGAGAGTTGTTAGTGGTCAGGATGTATGTCACTAATATTCAGGATTCAGAGTTGGAATTAGAATGAATACTAAATCTCACTCCCACTATTAGCTGAATTTGCAGTATCTAGCTATGTACACTAAATGGTATCGGACCAATCTTCACCCTTTTTCCTAACACATATACATAGAAAGTAAACTAAAATCTACCATTTATTTCTAAGGTTGTTAAGATTCCTCAATTAGCATCCCTTTAAGCCATCTTAGGACAGGTGACCAAAAGCTTGGTCAAAGAGGTAGGCTTTAAGGGGTGTCTTAAAGGAGAAGAGAGAGGCGGAGCAGTTTAGGGAGGGAATTTCAAAATTTAGGGCCTAGGCAGCTGAAGGCACAGCCGCCAATGGTGGAGCTTTTAAAATCAGGGATGCTCAAGAGGCAAGAATTGGAGGAGCACAGAGATCTCAGAGGGATGTAGGGCTGGAGGAGGTTACAGAGAAAGGGAGGGGCGAGGACATGGAGGGATTTGAAAAGAAAGATGAGAATTTTAAATTCGAGGCATTCCCAGACTGGGAGCCAATGTAGGTCAGCGGGGACAGGGATAATGGGTGAACGGGACTTGGTGCGAGTTAGGATACCGGCAACAGAGTTTTGGATGAGCTCAAGTTTATGGAGGGAGGAAAATGGGAGGCCGGCCAAGAGCGCATTGTAATAGTCAAGTCTAGAGGTAACAAAGGCAAGGATGAGGGTTTCAGCAGCAGATGAGCTGAGGCAGGAGAGGAGATGGGCGATGTTATGGAGGTAAAAGTTCACCTGAGGAAGGAGGAAGCCTCCGAAAGCTTGTGAATTTCAAATAAAATTGCTGGACTATAACTTGGTGTTGTAAAATTGTTTACAATTGTCAACCCCAGTCCACCACCGGCATCTCCACATCGAGGTAAAAGTAGGCAGTCTTGATGGTGAAGTGGATATGTGGTCAGAAGCTCATCAGCGTCAAATAGGACACCAAGGTTGTGAATGGTCTGGTTCAGCCTCGGACAATGGCTAGGGCGAGGGATGGAATCAGTGGCTAAGGAATGGAGTTTGTGGCACTATAGCGATATAGAGAAAGACATACGTACAGTTTTAGTTAATATTGGACAAGAAGGTGACTGACAAAGGGAGACAATGACCACAGACGGCAATGTGCTGTGGACATCCCCAGAGGTGAAGCTGAGCATCTCAGAGGAAGTAATAACATCCACTGAAGCAAGCACGAAGCTACTAGAAAGCCAAAGTTATAAGCCTATGTGCATATCACAGAGGGATGGCCTAAATATTCAAAGCTTGGTATTTATCAGTGATGTGTTGAATAGAATCTGTACACGTAACCATCCTAAGCCAATTTATATCCTCAGACATTGAACATACTTTGCTAAGTTATAAATAAGGGAACCCAGCTAGCGTTTAGATATTCATGATTCACTTAGTTCACAATTGTGCCCATAATTATCTAGTCTCTTTCACTGATCTTGTTAAATAAAAGTGTTAGTTAAAGCATCCCTGTATCTGTCCATGTCCTTAAAGTTTCTGTCAAAAAAAAGTTAACTAATATCACTTAGTATTGTATTGTGATGCCATGGTGATTGGACTGAGTACCATAAGATGGCTCAAAGTCATGTCAATAGAGGAATCTTATCAGCCTTAAAAGTAAATCATAGATTCCACTCTACTTTCTATGTATATGTGTTAGGAAAAGGGCTGAAGATTGGTCTAACACCCTTTAGTGTACATAGCCAGATAATGCAAATTCAGCTAATATATTCCTCACATAGTGGGGGTGGGATTTAGTATTCATTCTAATTCCAATTCTGAATCCTGAATATTAGTGCCCTACATCCTGACCACTAACAACTCTCTCCATCATTTGGAAATGTGCCAGCAGATATGTTTCCCCTCAGTGCCATACAGGACATTGAGTTATAGGTAGTAGTGATTTTCTTAACAACCCCACAAACACACACA
This sequence comes from Heptranchias perlo, assembly GCF_035084215.1. NCBI lineage: Eukaryota > Metazoa > Chordata > Chondrichthyes > Hexanchiformes > Hexanchidae > Heptranchias > Heptranchias perlo. Next base: position 21,084,446 of record NC_090340.1, on the reverse strand, counting down.
AACAAAACCACCAGCACCATTCTATGTTATATATGGACATGTTACCCTGTGCCATCCAGTTTTGCAGACAATTTCTTTGCAGATTTCATTGCACAAAAATTTGGACAAATTAGAGGTCACTCCGTTAAGTGGGTGTTGAGTAGTTTGTGCATAAAGTGTCTACAGCAGTCACAACCCTCTCCCATCAGTTAGAAACTTTGATACCACCAGCCTTCCCACGTCGTTCAATGGATGATTCTGAACTTCTGCTCTCCCCCCATGAATTACATCAGGACATAAATATCTCTTCCAGCTTCCTTTGTATTTTTATTGTATTGAATGAAAAATCATGGAAGGACGGTGCACACCTGTTAACGAATACTTGTAGTAAGCAGAATACGGTAGGCTTCTTCCAATTAAAAGAAAGTCTATCCTGTATTAAGAGCAGTTCAACAAACAGGGTACAATCAAATGTATATATGTGTTCTTTAATTCCAGCCTGTCTCTGGACACGGTACAGTAGAGACAGCAACTTAAGTATTGTGCACAACTAACAGCCAAAGCTACCTATTCCTCATAGTTGGGACACGCCTACCAAAACTTATTTAATCTATTTTAACAGATTGATTAGTTTCTGTCTGCCATTTAAACACCACTTGAAACCAACTCGCTTTGGAGCAGCCATTTCCTTACAAAGATTTTGTGTCTTTGTTCACCTCAATTAGGTGTGAGCTTTCTCCCAGCAAAGCTTGATCTTGCACAGATCACTGTGTCCTGTTAAGAGTGACGTGCGACTTCCCTGTATTTGACTGATCTTTGTTTCCTAGACTAGCTGTCTCCATTTGTCATTCACCAATTCAAAGTATATTTTTCCTGGGCTTTGAGTAATACCCAATTTGCATCTGTACAATAGGAAGTCAACAGCTAGCAAAGACATGTCTTGACTTGTCTTTAGTTGGGTGGCTGTTCTACCCTATCAGTCTTCACACTGTTTCTTCCCCTAATCCATGTCTCAACAACACCCGAATTCTCAATAGGTGCTCCTGCCATGCAAAGCTCCATGTAGGAAGAGCTAATTCTAAAATGTACCTTGTAAAATATAATTGAGGAAATAAGTAGAAAGCTCTCTATTTGAAAGTGAATCAGAATACTTATAATAAATTTAGGGTCAAAGATTTACTTTTTAAAAGCAATGACTTCATTGTAGAAAATTAACTGGAAGCTCTTGGCATTAGTTTAATGTTGGTGTTTGGTGCTGTAATAGTTAATATTTCTTATGTTCTTATTTGGCCCACAAGTAACATGTCCACAGTGAAAATGTTTGGACACCCCTGTTCTAGAGACATCAGTAATTCAGACCACATCTGCCCATGTCATTAATATCTGATTGAGTTATATCACTTTTGTGCTTTAGAATTTGAATTTATTGCCCCAGCTCTGTGGGGCTCCCTCTTTGATGTTAAAGAGCAGCTCTCCTGAGTCATCAAATAGAAACAAGACCCCCTATTCTCCCACCTCCCAACATGTGCTGGTTTGAGGTTGAAGCTGTAAGAACCATCCTCGCCCATGAATCCTAATACTGAAACAAGGAAACCATTGAATCATTCACTCCATCATTCCCCACACAACACCATGACCACATGGTTTAACCTTTTCCATGAGACTGCACCAGATGGCAATGTGGCCGTAAAGTATCATTTTATGCAATGTGGCCTGTTTAGACTCTAACTCTTTTCCTACACATTGTGTTGTCATTAGGAATATCACATACTTCACAAAAAGAATGGCACTTATCACAGGACTTGAAATAGTTTTTTTATTTATTGATACCAAACATAATACTTTTAAAAACAATTAATTCATTTTTCATTAGTTTATAAAAACATACATAGTGATCAGGACATATATCCTGAGGACATGCAGCTTGTTTAATACAGTACATACAGAGAATACTTTACATATTGTGCCTGAAGGGCCAGTTGTTCAGGAGCAGCAGCTACATTTGTCGGAGGTTTTCCCTTTGCACACACAGCTATTGGCGCAGTTAGTGCATCCGGCAGGACAGCAAGAGCAGCAACCTGAGAGAGGAGAGGGAAAAGGCAGAAATCAGTAACAATGAATCATTCACTGAAACACCCCAGACCCTCCCATTACAGCACTGAGCTCCTCCCTAATAAACTAATCTGTGTTACATCTCCAAATAACCCATCTGAAAATGCCCCACCTCAGAAGCCCTACCTGTCAGTCTGTCAGCTGCTGTATTTGTGGTAAGATTTGGGACCTTGTGATATCAGCAGTTTGTCCCACCCACTTTCAGTGATCAACTCTTCAGGGTAGAACTTGCAACCCACGAGTTTCACATGTACCCCATTCCTGTGAGCTCTATTAAGACGCTGTTGGTCCTATGTTCAGTATGCGCCCTCCCTTTCTCCGCTGTGAAGCACCTTGAGATATATTTCTACATTAATAGGTGCTGTATAAATGCAAGCTGCAGTTCCTGCTGTAAATCCTGGGTAAAAATAGCACCGACAGCAATGTAGCAGCAGCAGGGTAAGCGCTGGTAGGTGAAGAGGTTCTGTCCTTATCCAATAAGGGTTTAATCAGAAGCGAAACCGTGACTTTAAGGATTAATTCGTTCAGTAGGGGGCAATATGGGGCACCTCAGTTACTGCACTGTCCACTGGAACAGCCTGAAGATCGGACAAATAACCCATCCGGGCTCACTGGGGCTCCATCAGTCCAGTGGGCATTTCTTATGTTAGGATTAGAGTTATAGTTAGAACTTCAGTTTGGGTTAGAGTTACAGTTAGTGTTGGGGTAGAGTCAGAGTTGGGGTTAAATTAATTCCCGACACTGCAGCCAAACTGATTTGAATGAAAACTCGGACACCTTGTAATTTTCCATTCCGTTCCAGTCTGAGTCCTGCCCAGAACCATCAGTCACATAAATACAATGTGAGGGGTTTTAAACAGTCCCACAGTTACTCACTTTTCCGGCAGCGTCCAGCTTTGCTGGTGGGACATCGGCAGTCGGAGCACCTGCAGGTGTTTTCACAGGAGCAGGATCCTGAAAACAGGGAAAACAAACAAATATAAAGACACAGAGTTGGGATTTAAACCCTGAGAAATCCCCACCGTGTGGAGGAGCCCCGGCTCTTTGTCACCCTCTGATCTCCAGTTAATTTAATAAACAGCCTCCCCTCCAATCCTGCTCCACCTCAGTGACACTGAGCGGGGACACTGAGCTGAAAGGACTGACTAGTCTCCACTCACCATCCAGGCAGACACAGGCCTTAGAGTCAGACATTTCACTAACTTCCTCTTCAGTTTGGAGCCGTCACCGAATCAGCGTTTCTCGATCTTGTGCCGTTTGCTGCATCGGAGCCGAATTTTATGGGTTGTGATCGGCGGGGAATCGGGTGCAAAACCGGGGAAGGGGCGGGTCGGTCCGGGCAGAATGCACACGGAGCACCGAAGTGAATCAGCGGTTCCAGGTGGGAATTGCACCCGTCTCCTTCACTCAGAACACGACCCCAAAATATTCCTCAATAACAGCAATTTCCCAACATTTCCTGTGCGATCACCGTGAGTCTGAGCGTCTGCAGCACGTTTCACACCCACGGTCTGGGGGGTCCAGGACTGCATCTTCTGTTTTAGGTTTTATTTACCGTTTTCACTCTGGATATCTTTTAGTTCCTGTGTTTAAAGATTGCTCTCCCAGGTCAGCCCCAGCTCCCTGTGTCCCAGAGAATTTTTCCAGATGCCTTGATATCAACAACAAGAGTTTGCATTGATATAACGTTTTCAACGTAGAAAAATATTCCCGAGGTTAATAAAAGAATGAGCCCCCAGAGAAGGAAGGAGATATTAGGAGGGCTAACCAAAAGCAAAAATGTAGTCAAAAGTAGGTTTTCTGGAGGGACTTAAAGGAAAGTGTGGTGGAGGGTTTTAGGGAGGTAATTGTCGAGCGTGGGCCATAGATGGCTGAAGGCCGCCAATCGATGAGAAAAGGGACGGGAGATGCACAAGAATCAGAGTCAGAGGATCGGAGAGTTTTTTGGAGGGGATAGGGGGTGTATTAGGACTCGAGGAGATTGTAGCGATATGGAAAGGTGAGGCCATGAAGTGATTTAAACATGAGGATTTTAAATTTGAAGCACTGGGGACCGTGAGCCAATGCAAGTCAGCAAGTGATGAGGACCAGGACCTGGGGCAGGATAGGATACAGGCAGCAGAGTTTTGGAAGAGTTGACATTTACAAAGGATGAAGAATGGGAGACCAGCTGTTAGAGCATTGGAATTGTAGAGTCTCAAGGTGACAAATGCATGGATGAGGGTTTCAGCAATGGATTGGATGAGGTAGAGTAGGAAGCAGGTGATGTTACGGAGGTGGAAGTAGTAAGCAGTGTTTGTAATGACAAGGCTGTGGGGTGGAAAGCTGAGCTTGGGGTCGAATAGTGCATGAGGTTGGGAACAGTCCAGTTCAGCCTGAAACAGTGGGCACAGAAGGGATGGTATTGGAATTGGTGGCAAGAGTACAGGATTTGTGGTGGGGCCAAAGACTTGGATTTGGTCTTCCCAGTGCTTACCTGGAGGAAACTGTGTCGCATCTGAGACTGGATTTTGGACAAGCAGTCTGACAACAAAGGGGCTGTGGAGCGGTTGAGACTGGTGGTAGAGAGATGGAGCTGGGTATCATCAGTATACATGTGGAAACTGACCCCATCTGGTTGATGTCAGCAAGGAGCAGCACGTAGATGAAGAAAGGGGAGTGTGTCAAGGATAGATCCTTGTTGAACTCCAGAAGTAATGGTGCAGGGGTGGGAGGGGAAGCCAGTGCTAAAAATGCTCTGGTACAATCAGATAGGTCAGAGTGGAACGAAGTGAGAGAAAATCCCACTGAGCAAGGCAGTGAAAGAGAGATGTTGGATGAGGAGGTGTGCTTGACCATGTTAAAGGCTGCAGAGGTTGAGGAGGATGAGGAGGGCTAATGGACTATCATTACAGTCATTTGTGACTTTGGTTAGAGCTGTTTCAGTGCTAAAACTGGATTGGAAAGATCCAAACTGGGAATTGTGGAAAAGATGGACATCAATTTGGGAGGTGACAATTCATTCAAGGAATTTGGAGAGGTTAGCGAGGTTGGAGATGGGCACCAGTTTGCAAGGACAGAGAAGTCCAAAGTAGAGATGGTACTGAAAGTGAAATTTGGTGGTGAAGGAAGAGGTGTGGTTCACCATGTTAAAGGCTGTTGCTGTCAGAAGTAACCTTAAAAGTGCATAACTGAGGCTAAACATAAGAATCAAACATTCTTTCAGTACCACAGCTGTAGGAGGGCAGTCAGAGAAGAGGCAAAAATGATAAGAGATGCAACAGATGAGGAAGATGGTAGTGGTTGTTGGAGGCCAATCATCTCACCCCAGACATTGCTGCAGGAGTTCCTCAGGGCAGTGTGCTAGGCCCAACCATCTTCAGCTGCTTCATCAATGACCTTCCCTCCATCATAAGGTCAGAAATGGGGATGTTGGCTGATGATGCAGTGTATTCAGCTTCATTCGCAACCCCTCAAATAATGAAGCAGTCCGAGCCCGCATGCAGCAAGACCTGGACAACATCTAGGCTTGGGCTGATAAGTGGCAAGTAACATTCGCAGCACATAAATGCCAGGCAATGACCATCTCCAACAAGATAGAGTCTAACCACCTCCCCATGACATTCAACGGCATTACCATCGCCGAAATATGCACCATCAACTTCCTGGGGGTCACCATTGACCAAAAACTTAACCGGACCAGCCATATAAATACCGTGGCTACAAGAGCAGGTCAGAGGCTGGGTATTCTGTGGCGAGTGACTCATTTCCTGACTCCTGAAAGCCTTTCCACCATCTACAAGGCACAAGTCAAGAATGTGATGGAATACTCTCCACTTGCCTGGATAAGTGCAACTCCATCAACACTCAAGAAGCTTGACACCATCCAGGACAAAGCAGCCCGCATGATTGGCACCCCATCCACCATCTTAAACATTCACTCCCTCCACCACTGGTGTACCATGGCTGCAGTGAGTACCATCCACAGGATGCACTGCAGCAACTCGTCAAGGCTTCTTCGACAGCACCTCCCACACCGCGACCTCTACCACCTAGAAGGACAAGGGCAGCAGGCACATGGGAATACCACCATCTGCACATTCCCTTCCAAGTCACACACCATCCCGACTTGGAAATATATCGCCGTTCCTTCATCATCATTGGGTCAAAATCCTGGAACTACCTACCTAACAGCACTGTGGGAGAACCTTCACCACACGGACTGCAGCGGTTCAAGATGGCGGCTCACCACCACTTTCTCAAGGGCAAGTAGGGATGGGCAATAAATGCTGGCTTTGCCAGCAATGCTCACATCCTATGAATAAATTTTTTAAAAGGGTTCCAAACTGAAGTTGAGTATCAAACAGTAAATCATAACAAAAACATGAAATACTTTGGAAGAGTAGTCACTGTTGTAATGCAGGGTAACAACACTGTCAATTTGCACCCTGCAAGGTCCTATAAATAGTTAAATGACCAAGTAATCTGATTTTACATAAAATAGACAGCACAGAAACAGGCCATTCAGCCCAACTGGTCTGTGCCTGTGTTTATGCTCGACATGGGCCTCCACTCTCCCTACTTCATCTAGCCCTATCAGCATATCCTTCTATTCCTTTCTCCCACATATACATATCTAGCTTCCTCTTAAATGCATCCATGCCATTCGCCTCAACTACTCCACGTGGTAGCAAGTTCCATATTTTAACCACTGTCTGGGTCAACAAGTTTCTCCTGAATTCCCTATTAGATTTATTAGTGACTATCTTATACTTGTGTCCCCTAATTTTGGACTTCTCCATAAGGAACAATAGAGGAGCTATTACGCTACTGGGTGTATACCAGAGGCCACCAAATAGTGGGAATGAGATAGAGGAGGAAATTTGCAGGCAAATTACAGAAAGATGCAAGAACTATAGAGTAGTGATAATGGGGGACTTAAATTATCCTAATGTAGACTACACAGGACAGTAAAAGGGCAAAGGGGAGAGGAATTCCTGAAATGTGTACAACAGAACTTTCTGGAACAGTGTGTTTCCAGCCAAACGAGGAAGCAAACAGTGCTGGATCTAGTTCTGGGGAATATATGGGGCAGGTGGAGCATGTTTAAGTAGGGGAGCATTTGGGGAAGAGTGTTCATAATATCATTAGGTTTAGAATAGTTATGGAAAAGGACAAGGAAAAATCAAGCATCAAAATTCTTAACCAGAGGAGGGCTAATTTCAGTGAAATAAAAGGGATCTTGCCCAGGTGGTTTGGAATCAAAAATTGGCAGGCAAAACAGTAATTGAACAATGAGAGGCCTTCAAGGAGTTGGTTTGGGTACAGAGGAGAGACATTCCTACGGGGGAAGGAAGGGCATCCAAAGCTGGAGCTCCCTGGATGACTAAAGATATAGAGATTAAAATGAAACAGAAAAAGGAGGCTTATGACAAATGTAAGGTTCATAATACAGTATAGAACCAAGTTAAATACAGAAAGTACAGAGGAGATTTAAAAAAGGGAATAAGAGGGGCAAAGAGAGAGTATGAGAATAGATTAGTGGCTAAAATAAAAAGGACCCCTAAAGTCTTTTTATAAATATATAATTAGCAAAAGGGAAGTCAAAGGAAGAGTGGGACCGATTAGGGACAAAAAGATCTTCTTGTGGGGGCAGAGGGCATGGCGCGAGGTACTAAATGAATACTTTGCATCCGTCTTCACTAGAGAAGAGGATGCTGCCATTGTAACAGTAAAGGGGGAGGTAGTAGCGATATTGGATAGGATAAAAATAGATAAAGAGGAGATAGATTAAACAATTTATAGATTAAACAATTGACAGTAATCAAAGTAGAAAGGTCACCCAGTCCAGATGGGATGCATCCTAGGTTACTGGGGGAAGTAAGGATGGTAATTGGGGAGTCTCTGGCCACAATCTTCCAATCCTCCTTAGATATGGGGATGGTGCCGGAGGACTGGAGGATTGCAAATGTTACACCCTTGTTCAAAAAATGGAAAAGGGATAAACCCGGCAATTACAGGCCAGTCAGCCTAACGTCGGTAGTGGTGAAACATTTAGAGACAATAATCCAGGACAAAATTAATTGGCACTTGGAAAAGTATGGGCTAATAAATGAAAGTCAGCATGGATTTGTTAAAGGAAAATCGTGTTTTACTAACTTGATTGAGTTCTTTGATGAAGTAACAGAGAGGGTTGATGAGGATAGTGCGGTTGATGTTGTGTACATGAACTTTCAAAAGGCATTTGATAAAGTGCCACATAATAGACTTGTCAGCAAAATTGAAGCCTATGGGATTAAAGGGACAGTGGCAGCATGGATACAAAATTGGCTAAGGGACAGAAAGCAGAGAGTAGTGGTTAATGGTTATTTTTCCTACTGGAGGGAAGTATACAGTGGTGTTACCCTGGGGTCAGTATTAGGACCACTGCTCTTTTTGATATATATTAATGACCCGGACTTGGGTATAGAGGGTGTAATTTCAAAGTTTGCAGATGACATGAAACTCGGAAATGTAGTAAACAATGTGGAAGATAGTAACAAACTTCAGGAGGACATAGACAGACTGGTGAAATGGGCAGACACACGGCAGATGAAATTTAATAGAGAGAAGTGCGAAGTGATACATTTTGGTAGGAAGAATGAGGGGAACAATATAAACTAAATGGTACAATTTTAAAGGGGGTGCAGGAACAGAGAGGCCTGGGGGTGCACACAGACAAATCTTTGAAGGTGGCAGGACAAGTTAAGAAGGCTGTTAAAAAAGCATATGGGATCCTGGGCTTTATTAATAGAAGCATAGAGTATAAAAGCAAGTTATGCTAAACCTTTATAAAATACTGGTTAGGCCTCAGCAGGACTATTGTGTTCAATCCTGGGCACCACACTTTAGGAAGGATGTCAAGGCCTTAGAGAGGGTGCAGAAGAGATTGATGAGACTGGTACCAGAGACTTCAATTATGTGGAGAGACTGGAGAAGCTGGGGTTGTTCTTCTTAGAACAGAGAAGGTTAAGGGGAAATTTGATCGAGGTGTTCAAAATCATGAATGGTTTTGACAAAGTAAATAAGGAGAAACTGTTTCCAGTGGCAGAAGGGTCGATAACCAGAGGACACAGATTTAAGGTGATCGGCAAAAGAGCCAAAGGAGAGATGAGGAAACATTTTTTTTTATGAGCGAGTTGTAATGATCTGGAGTGCACCGCCTGAAAGAATAGTGGAAGCAGATTCAATAGTAATTTTCAAAAGGGAACTAGTTAAACACTTGAAGGGAAAAAATTTACAGGACTATGGAGAAAGCAGGGGAATGGGACTAATTGCCAGCTCTTTCAAAGAGTCGGCAGAGGCACGATGAGCTGAATGGCCTCCTCCTGTGATGTACCTACTATGATATTAAGATCTTCTCTTTGTCTATCCTATCAAATCCTTCATAATTTTAACGATCTCTATTAGATCAACCCTCAGCCTTCTCTTTTCTAGACAAAAGAGCCCCAGCCTGTTCTGTCTTGCCTGATAGTTATAACCTCTCAGTTCTGGTATCATGTAAATCAATTTTGCACCTTCTCTAGTGCATCTATATCCTTATTTAATATGGAGACCAGAACCATGCACAGTACTCTAAGTGTGGTCTAACCAAGGTTCTGCACAAGTTTAACATAACATCTCTGCTTTTCCATTCTATTCCTCTAAAAATGAACCAGGTACTTTGCATTTTTATGACCTTGTTAACCTTTTATTTCGAATGATTTGTCAATATATACCCCAAAATCCGTTTGCTCCTCCACCCATTTAGATTCTTATTTCCCATGGAGTATGTGGTCTCCTTATTCCTACTACTAAAATGTGTCACCTCACACTTACCTATATTGAAATTCATTCGCCATTAGTGATGTTGGTTGCAGGATTGGTGTTGGTCAGGATGTTGGGAAACTCGAAAGTACCATTTTGGAAAGTTCAATAATTTCCAAGAGTAGGAATCATGCCGGTTTCTCTCTCTCTTTCCCTAACCCAATAAATGTGGTCTCTCAGGCTTATTAGCTGAACGACCGGTGGAGAAAACGAGAAGACCCAGGCACGGAGAGACGAGAGGCAACCGTGTGCAACAGTGAACATTAAACCAACTCAGCGCTAATTAAACTTTAACTAAGCTGAATTGGTGAGAATGAACGGGCACCTGTGCTCGTGTTTACAGCGTTGAAGCCTGGTGCTGGGGATTGATGGGAGCCGACTCAGAGAAGCAGAGACTCTTTCAAGGGGAGCCAAGATCTGAGATTTGTTATTATAGATCGCCATCAGGGTACTTTCTGATTCTAAATATTTACAGAGTTGCTAAAAACAAACTCCAGTGTCGTTCACTCTTTAAATAACCAGGAAGGTGCACACGGTCCAAAGGTGACCTGAACTCCTCGCTCTGTGAACAGGCTCCTCACACTGACCGGGGGACTGGTCAATTCTCACCTCTCCAAACACGGTGGGTGTGAAACGGGCTGCAGATGAAAACACTTTATGAATGAAAACTCTCGTTGCAGATATTAAGGCAAGTGGGAAAACTCTCTGGGACATAGTGAGCTGGGGCTGACCTGGGAGAGCAATCTGAAACACAGGAACTAAAAAATATCGAGTGAAAACGGTAAATAAAACCTAAATCAGAAGATGCAGTCCTGGACCCCCCAGACCGTGGGTGTGAAACGTGCTGCAGACGCTCAGACTCACGGTGATCGCACAGGAAATGTTGTGAAATTCCTGTTATAAACAAATATTTTGGGGACGTGTTAAGAGTGAAGGAGACGGGTGCAATTCCAACCAACAACCGCTGATTCACTTCGGTGCTCCGTGTGCATTCTGCCCGGACCGACCCGCCCCTTCCCCGGTTTTGCACCCGATTCCCCGCCGATCACAACCCATAAAATTCGGCTCCGATGCAGCAAACGGCACAAGATCGAGAAACGCTGATTCGGTGACGGCTCCAAACTGAAGAGGAAGTTAGTGAAATGTCTGACTCTAAGGCCTGTGTCTGCCTGGATGGTGAGTGGAGACTAGTCAGTCCTTTCAGCTCAGTGTCCCCGCTCAGTGTCACTGAGGTGGAGCAGGATTGGAGGGGAGGCTGTTTATTAAATTAACTGGAGATCAGAGGGTGACAAAGAGCCGGGGCTCCTCCACACGGTGGGGATTTCTCAGGGTTTAAATCCCAACTCTGTGTCTTTATATTTGTTTGTTTTCCCTGTTTTCAGGATCCTGCTCCTGTGAAAACACCTGCAGGTGCTCCGACTGCCGATGTCCCACCAGCAAAGCTGGACGCTGCCAGAAAAGTGAGTAACTGTGGGACTGTTTAAAACCCCTCACATTGTATTGATGTGACTGATGGTTCTGGGCAGGACTCAGACTGGAACAGAATGTGAAGGTACAAGGTCCCCGGGATTTCACTTCAATCAGTTTGTTCCCAGTGTCTGGATTTAATTTAATTTAACCCTAACTCTAAGCTGAATCCTAAACCTAAGGTAAACTCTAATCCTAACACTAACCCTAAACCTAACTCTTACTTAACCCTAACCCAACCCTAACTCTAACCTGCAGGACTCTGACCCTAATCCGCTATGCTATCCCTGAAACACCTCCAACCAAAAAACCCCACCCTTAATCCCAATCCTATCTCTAAACCTGCACCAGATTTACCCTCTTTCAAGGATTCATACCTCAACTCCTAATGCATAAGTTAATCCACAACAATCAAATAAATGGCAAACAACCCTAATATAGGGAGCCATCATTTTATAGGGAATGGTCACTGACCAGATGGAACCCATGGCATCTGGTTGGGTTATTGCTCTGATCTTCAGGCAGCTGCAATGGGCAGTACAGTGACTGTGATGTCCCCTATTTTCTGCTTTTGAAGTAAATTAACAGTGGGTGGGACAGACTGATGATATCACAAGGTCCCAAATCTTACCACAAATACAGCAACTGACAGACTGACAAGTAGGGCTTCTGAGGTGGGGCATTTTCAGACGGGTTACTTGGAGATGTGACACAGATTAGTTTATTAGGGAGGAGCTCAGTGTTGTAATGGGAGGGTCTGGGGTGTTTCAGTGAATGATTCATTGTTACTGATTTCTGCCTTTTCCCTCTCCTCTCTCAGGTTGCTGCTCTTGCTGTCCTGCCGGATGCACTAACTGCGCCAATGGCTGTGTGTGCAAAGGGAAAACCTCCGACAAATGTAGCTGCTGCTCCTGAACAACTGGCCCTTCAGGCACAATATATAAATTATTGTCCATATATACTGTATTAAACAAGCCGCATGTCCTCAGGATGTGTGTCCTGATCAGTTGTGTATTTATATTGTGTATTTAATGAAAAGTGAATTAATTGTTTTTGAACGTATCATTTTTGGTGTCAGTAAATAAAAAAAACAATTTCAAGTCCCGTGATAAGTTCCGTTCTCTTTGTGAAGTATGCAATATTCCTAATGGCAGCACAATGTGTGGGGAAAGAGTTAGAACCTAAACAAGGCATATTGCATGAAATGATGCCTTAAAACCACACTGCATCTGGTGCAGACTCATGGAAGAGGCTAAATCATGAAGTTATGGAGTGGTGTGGGGAATGATGGAGTGAATGATTCGATGATATCCTTGCTTCTGTATTAGGACTCGTGGGTGAGGAGGGTTCCCGCAGCTTCAATCTCTGATGGGAGGTGGGAGAATAGGGGCATGTTTCTACTTTGTGACTCAAGGGAGCTGCTCAAAGAGAGAGCACCACAAAATAGGTTGCATTAAATTCAAATTCTGAGAAGTATTAAAGTACAAAAGTGATATAACTCAGTCAGATATTAGTGACGTGCAGATGTGGTCTGAATTAGTGATGTCTCTCGATTCATCACAGGGGAGTCCAAACCACTTTTTCTATGGAACACTTCACTGTGAATGTGGTATCCTGTGGGCCGCATATTAACAAGTACAACAACAAACACTAAAATTAAACTAAGGCTGTCAGCTGTGAAAAGTAGGTGTTGGTCCCTGGAGGCTGAGACAGGAGAAATTATAATGGGGAATCAGGAAATGGCAGATGCGTTAAACAAATATTTTGTAGCTGTCTTCACAGAAGACACAAAAAGCATACCAGAGATAGTGGGGAATCAGAGGGGTTAATGATAGTGAGGAACTTAAAGTAATTATTATCAGTAGAGAAATAGTACTTGAGAAACTAATGGGACTAAAAGCCAATAAATCCCCTGGACCTGATGGCCTACATCCAAGGGTTCTAAAAGAGGTGGCTGCAGAGATAGTGGATGCATTGGTTATGATCTTCCAAAATTCACTAGATTCTAGAACGGTCCCAACGGATCGGAAGTTGGTAAATGTAACCCCGCTATTCAAGAAAGGATAGAGAGAGAAAACAGGGCCAGTTATCCTGACATCAGTCATCGGGAAAATGCTGGAATCCATTATTAAGGAAGTGGTAACAGGACACTTAGAATATCATAATATGATTAGGCAGAGTCATGGTTTTATGAAAGGGAAATCGTGTTTGACAAATTTATTAGAGTTTTTTGAGGATGTAACTAGTAGGGTAGATAAAGGGGAACCAGTGGATGTAGTATATTTGGATTTTCAAAACGCATTCGATAAGGCGCCACACAAAAGGTTGTTACGCAAGAAAAGGGCTCATGGGGTTGGGGTATCATATTTAGCATGGATAGAGGATTGGTTAACAGACGGAAAACAGAGAGTAGGGATAAACGGGTCATTTTCAGGTTGGCAGGGTGTAACTGGTGGGGTACCGCAAGGATCAGTGCTTGGGCCTCAGCTATTTACAGTCTAAATGACTTGGATGAAGGGACCGAGCGTAATGTATCCAAGTTTACTGACGATACAAAGCTAGGTGGGAAAGTAAGCTGTGAGGAGGACAGAACGTCTCTTCAAAGGGATATAGACAGGTAAAATGAGTGGGCAAGTAGGTGGCAGATGGAGTATAATGTGGGGAAATGTGAGGTTATTCATTTTGGTAGGAAGAATAGAAAAACAAAATATTTTTTAAATGTTGAGAAACTGTTAAATGTTGGCATCCAGAGAGACTTGGTTGTCCTGGTACAAGAAACACAAAAAGTTAGCATGCAGGTACAGCAGGCAATTAGGAAAGCAAATGGCATGTTGGCCTTTATTGCAAGGGGGTTGGAGGACAAGAGTAAAGAAGTCTTACTACAATTGTATAGGGCTTAGGTGAGACCTCACCTGGAGTACTGTGTACAGTTTTGCTCTCCTTACCTAAGGAAGGATATACTTGCCTTGGAGGCAGTGCAACGAAGGTTCACTATATTGATTCCTGGGATGAGAGGGTTGTCCTATGATGAGAGGTTGAGTAGAATGGGCCTATACTCTCTGGAGTTTAGAAGAATGAGAGGTGATCTCATTGAAACATATTAGATTCTGAGGGGGCTTGACAGGGTAGATGCTTAAAGGCTGCTTCCCCAGCCTGGATAGTATAGAACTAGAAGGCATAGTCGCAGGATAAGGGGTTGGCCATTTACAACTGAGATGAGGAATCTCTTCACTCAAAGGGTTGTGAGCCTTTGGAATTCTCTACCCCAGAGGGCTGTGGATGCTGAGTCATTGAGTATATTCAAGGCTGAGATTGATAGATTTTTGGAATCTAGGGGACTCAAGGGATATGGGGATTGAGCAGGAAAATGGAGTTGAGGTCGAAGATCAGCCACGATCTGATTGAATGGCGGAGCAGGCTCGAAGGGCTGTATGGCCTACCCCTGCTCCTATTTCTTATAAGTTAGTTAATTTCCTACAATCTGAGTTGTAGCTTAGGCAGATTTCTGATCTTGAAGACATGAATATCTCTTCCAGCTTCCTTTGCATTTTTAATTTTGCTGAATCGAAAATCATGGGAGGACGCTGCACAGATGAATTCTCAATAACTACTCCCGGCAGTTGAAGCTCCATATAGGAAGAGCTCATTTGTAAAATGTAACCTGTAAAATATTAATGAGGAAATGTGTAGAAAGCCCTCTAGTTGAAAGTGAATACTCATTATAATAAATTTAGGGTCAAAGATTTATTCTTTAAGAGTAATGACTGCTGATTGTAAAAATTTAACAGGCTGTTCAGTGACAGCGTCAGTATAATTTTAGTGTTTGCTGTTATAATAGTTAATATACGGCCCACAGGACACCATGTCCACAGTGAAGTGATCCACAGAGAAAGGGGTTGGGTAGGCTACTCTAGACTTAGCAGTAGTTCAAACGAGGCCTGCGCATGTCATCAATATCTGACTGAGTTATATCACTTTTGTGCTTCAATATACCTCAAAATTTGCAATTATTGCCCCTGCTCTGTGGGGCTCCATCTTTGATGGTGACAGGGCAGCTCCCCTAAATCACAAATTGCTGATTTGAGGTTGAAGCTGTAAGAACCCTCCTCGCCCACATGAGTCCTAATACTGAAGCAAGGATACCATTGAATCATTCACTCCATCATTCCCCACACTGGTCTATCACCACAAGGTTAATCCTCTTCCATAAGACTGCACCAGATGGCAAAGTGGCCTTAAAGTATCATTTTATGCAATGTGGTCTTTAGGCTATAACTATTTCCCTACACATTGTGTTGGCTTTAGGAATATCACTTATTTAACAAAGAGAATGGCACTTATCATAGGCCTTGAAACAGTTTTTTTTATTTAATGATACCAAAAATGATACTTTCAAAAACAATGAATTCACTTTTCATTTCTTTATATCAACACACATCTCATCAGGACATACATATTGAGGACAAGCGGCTTGTGTAATACAGTAAATGTGGACAATACTTTATATATTGTGCCTGAAGGGCCAGTTGTTCAGGAGCAGCAGCTGCATTTGTCGGAGGTTTTCCCTTTGCACACACAGCCATTGGCGCAGTTAGTGCATCCGGCAGGACAGCAAGAGCAGCAACCTGAGAGAGGAGAGGGAAAAGGCAGAAATCAGTAACAATGAATCATTCACTGAAACATCCCCAGACCCTCCCATCACAGCACTGAGCTCCTCCCTAATAAACTAATCTGTGTCATATTTCCAAATAACCCATCTGAAATTGCCCCACCTCAGAAGCCCTTGTCTGCTGCTGTATTTGTGGTAAGATTTGGGACCTTGTGATATCATCAGTCTGTCCCACCAAGTGTTCAGTGATCAACTCTTCAGAGTAAAACTTCCCACCAGCTTGTTTCACATGTGGACCGTTAAGGGGCTGATACTCCATTCCTGTGAGCTCTATTAAACGCTGCTGTTCCCCTGATCAGGATGTGCCCTCCCTTTCTCCTCTGTGAAACAGCTTGAGATGTTTTTCTACATTATAGGTACTGTATAAATACAAGCTACGGTTGCTACTGTAAATCCTGGGTAAAAATAGCACCAACAGGAATTTAGCAGCAGCGGGTTAATTGCTGGTAGGTGAAGAGGTTCCGTCCTTACTTGATAAGGGTTCACTCAGAAGTGAAACAGCGACTTTCGGAGTTAATTTAGTTCAATAACAGACAATACGGGGCATCACAGTTACTGTACTGCCCATTGCAGCAGCCTGAAGATCGGAGCAATAGCCCATCGGGAATCGCTGGGCTCCATCTGGTCAGTAACCATTCCCTATCAAATGATGGCTCCCCATATTAGGGTTGTTTGCTCAGCGGACGCCTTTATTTGAATGTGGGTTGATTTAAGCATCAGGAGTTGGGGTTGGGGCCTATCCTGAATCATTGAAATAGGGTAAATGTGGTTCAGGGTTGGGGTTCAGGATTAGGATTAGCATTGGGGTTTGTTTGGGGTTGCGGGTAATTTAAGGTTAGCATGTCAGATTAGGGTCAGAGTCCTGCGGGTTAGAACTAGGATTAGGTTTAGGATTAAGCTTCGGGTTAGGGTTGGATTAGGTTTTGGATTCGATTTAGGGTTAGAGCTAACATTAGGATTAGGGTTAAATTTGGTCCTGATACTGGAGCCAAACTGATTCTAATGAAAGCCCCAGGACCTTATACTTTTCCATTCTGTTTTGCTGCTGGAACATTAGCAGTCGGAGCACCAGCAGGTGTTTTCACAGGAGCAGGATCCTGAAAACAGAGGAAACCAACAAAGCTAAAGACGTTGAGTTGGCATTAAAACCCTGAGAAATCCCTACTTTCTGTTCCCTGGTTAATTTAATAAACATCCTCTCTTACAATCCAGATCCGCCTCAGTGACACTGAGCGGGGACACTGAGCTGAAAGGACTGGCTAGTCTCCACTCACCATCCAGGCAGACACAGGCCTTAGAGTCAGACATTTCACTAATGTCTTCTTCAGCTTAGAGCCGGCACCAAATCAGCAGTTGGATGAGCTCAAGTTCATGGGGGGTGGAATATGGGAGTCCAGCCAGGAGAGCATTGGAATAATCAAGTCATGGTAACAAAGGCATGGATGAGGGTTCCAGCAGCAGGGGTGGAGACGGGCGATGTTACGGAGGTGGAAGTAGGTGGTCTTGGTGATAGAGTGGATATATGGTCAGAAGCTCATCTCAGGGTCAAATAGGATGCTAAGGTTGTGAACAGTCTGGTTCAGCTCAGACAGTGGCCAGGGAGAGGGATGGAGTTGGTGCCTAGGGAACGGATTTTATGGCGGGGACTGAAGACATTGGCTTCGGTCTTCCCAATATTTAGTTGGAGGACATTTTTGCTCATCCAGTACTGGATGTCGGACAAGCAGTGTGCCAAATCGGAGACAATGGAGGGGGGTCGAGGGAGGTGGTGTTGAGGTAGAGCTGGGTATTGTCAGCGTACATGTGGAACCTGATGTGTTTTTGGATGATGTCGCTGAGGGGCAGCATGTAAATGAGAACTAGGAGGGAGAAAAAATAGATCCTTTGGGGACTCCAGAGGTAATGGTGTGGGAAAGGGGAAGAGAAGCCATTGCAGGTGATTCTCTGTCTATGGCTGGATAGATAAGAATGGAACCAGGTGAGTGCAGTCCCACCCAGCTGGACGACAGAGGAGAGGCGTTGGAGGAGGATGGTGTGGTCAACCATGTCAAAGGCTGCAGACAGGTCGAGAAGGATGAGGAGGGATAGTTTACCAAGTCACAGTCACATAGGATGTCATTTG
Organism: Heptranchias perlo; assembly: GCF_035084215.1. Classification (NCBI taxonomy): domain Eukaryota; kingdom Metazoa; phylum Chordata; class Chondrichthyes; order Hexanchiformes; family Hexanchidae; genus Heptranchias; species Heptranchias perlo. The sequence continues at coordinate 21,066,273 of NC_090340.1, read as the reverse complement.
TGACTTTGATAAGGACCGTTTCAGTACTGTGGCAGGGATGAAAACCTGATTGGAGGGATTCAAACATGGAGTTGCGGGAAAGATGGGCAGGGATTTGGGAGGCGACAACACGTTCAAGGATTTCGGAGAGGAAAGGGAGGTTGGAGATAGGGCGGTAGTTTGCAAGGACAGAGGGGTCAAGGGTGGGTTGATGAAAGTGACTAAATAATTATAGGCACAATTGTGAATTAAGTGAATCATAATATATTAGCACTAGCTGGGTTCTCTTGTTTACAGCGTAGCAAAGTTATGTTCAAAGTCTAAGGTTATAGCATGGCTTAGAAAGGTTACATTTACAGTTTGTATTCAAAACATCACTGGTAAATATCGAGCTATGAATATTAAGGCTATCCCTCTGTGATATGCATGTAGGCTTACAACTTTGGCTTTCTAGTAGATCAGTACTTGGTGCAATAGAAGTTATTTCTTCCTCTGGGATTCTCAGCTTCACCTCTGGGGATATCCATAGCCCATTGTCATCTGTGGTCATTATCTTCATTTAAGATAAGACATAAGAAATAGATGTAGGAGTAGGCCATATGGCCCCTCGAGCCTGCTCCGCCATTCAATAAGATCATGGCTGATCTTCGCCCTCAACTCCACTTTCCCGCCCGATCCCCATATCCCTTGATTCCCCTAGATTCCAAACATCTATCTATCTCAGCCTTGAATATACTCAACGACTCAGCATCCACAACCCTCTGGGGTAGAGAATTCCAAGGATTCACAACCCTCTGAGTGAAGAAATTCCTCTTCATCTCAGTCTTAAATAGCTGACCCCTCATCCTGAGACTATGCTCCCTAGTTCTGGACTCTCTAGCCAGGAGAAACAACCTCTCAACATCTATCCTGACAAGCCCCCTCAGAATCATATGGGGGAAAAGCTGGATATGGGCTGTTTTCGGGCGGGGCTAGCATGATGCGCTAGTACCCCACTCCCGATGGCCCTTGCGCAGGCAGGGGGAGACTTTTGTCAGGCCTGTGTTGGAAATCAGTGTTGAACTAGGATTCCATGCAATTTGCACTTTCCACCAGCAGGCGGAGCTCAATCTCTTAAAGGCAGGCCGTCTATTGGAAATCTCTCAAAGGTAGCTGGTACCTGTTATTTGCTGAAAATAACAGTCTGCTGTCTGCACGGAGTCTGAACGGAGATCAGACATCACACACAAAAAATACAGATGCAGGTCCTGTCCCTACATTTACAAACTGATGAGTTATGTTAAAATATTGAATAAAAGTTGCGCAGCACTAAATCCCATATCCTCCAATCTGCACGCCACACCTCACCAATCTGTCATCTGAGTTTGTACTAGGCCTGTGAGAGTGCGTGCACCAAGGTTCTCTGCTGATGAACTAGAGGCCTTAGTGCAAGAGGTGGACAGAAGGAGGGACATCCTATATCCTCAGGAGTGGGAGGGTGGGGCGGACAAGAGCCCCTCCAGACATATACCCAAAAGGCAGTGGGAGGCAGCGGGGGACGAAGTCAATGCCAGGGTCACAGCATCATGAACATGGATGCAGTGCAGGAAGAAGTTCAATACTTTGACATGAGTGGTCAAGGTGAGTGAGGTCAACTGTCAAGTGGTGACTCCTACCAACTACACTACTAGCCGCATCCACTGCTCCACCCCCCCACCAACAAACTCTTTCCATCAATACTCAACTCTTCCAATCAGATGCTTCCTCTCACCCTTACACATTACCACTGTTTCAAGCCGCCGACCCACAACTCACAGGCCACACAGATTGGCAGCTATTCAACCATGTCAGGCACATCACCTAGACACACGTCCCACTTTCTTGCAGGAGAAGGTGGCGCATATCAGGAGGCAGCAAGTAGCAGTGGCATTTAGCCCCTCGAGCCTGTTCCGCCATTCAATGAGATCATGGTGGACCTGTGACCTAACTCCATATACCCACCTTAGCCCCATAACCCTTAATACCTTTAGTTTACAGAAATCTATCAGTCTCAGATTTAGAATTCATAATTGAGCTAGCATCAACTGCCATTTGCAGAAGAGCATTCCAAACTTCTCCCACCCTTTGAATGTAGAAGCATTTCCTAACTTCACTTCTGCATGTCCTGGCTGTAAAAGTTAGGCTATGTCCCCAGCTCCCCTGAATCACAAAATTGAAACAAGGACCCGATGGGGTCACCTCCCATCTTTTGCTGGTTTGAGGTTGAAACTGTATGAACTGTCCTCACCCACAAGTCCTAATACTGAAGCAAGGATACCATTGAATCATTCACTCAATCATTCCCCACTCTGCTCCTTCACCACATGGTTTAACCTCTTCCACAAGGCTACACCAGATGGCAATGTAGCCTTAAAGCATAATTTTATGCAATGTGGTATGTTTAGGCTATAAATATTTCCCTACACATTGTGTTGTCTTTAGGAATGTCACTTATTTAACAAAGAGAATGGCACTTATCATAGGCCTTGAAAAAGTTTTTTATTTAATGATACCAAAAATGATACATTCAAAAACAATTCATTCACTTTTCATTGGTTTATATAAACACACATCTCATCATTATATACATAGAGGACAAAAAACTTATTTAATATAGTAAATATGGACAATACTTTATATATTGTGCCTGAAGGGCCAGTTGTTCAGGAGCAGCAGCTACATTTGTCAGAGGTTTTCCCTTTGCACACACAGCCATTGGCGCAGTTAGTGCATCCAGCAGGACAGCAAGAGCAGCAACCTGAGAGAGGAGGGGGAAAAGGCAGAAATCAGTAACGATGAATCATTCACTGAAACACGCCCATATCCTACCATTACAGCACTGAGCTCCTCCCCAATAAACTAATCTGTGTCATATCTCCAAATGCCCCATTTCAGAAGCCCTACCTGTCAGTCTGTCAGCTGCTGTATTTGTGGTAAGATTTGGGATCTTGTAATATCAGCAGTCTGTCCCAACCACTGTTCAGTGATCAACTCTTCAGGGAAGAACTTCCCACCAGCTTGTCTCACATGTGGACCGTTAAGGGGCTGGTACTCCATTCCTGTAAGCTCTATTAAACACTAATGTTCCCCTACTTGGGATGCGGCCCCCGCCCCCTTTCTCCTTTGTGAAACACCCTGAGGTATTTTTCTACATTAAAGGGTTCTGTATAAACGCAAGTTGCGGTGGCTGCTATAAATCCTGGGTAAAAATTGCATCGTCAGGAATGTAGCAGCAACGGGTTAACCGCTGGTAGGTGAAGAGGTTCTGTCAAATTCAAGAGACAAATTGATTTGAATGAAAACTCGGGAACTTTGTGATTCTCCATTCTGTTCCAGTCTGAGTCCTGCCCAGAACCATCAGTCACATAAATACAATGTGAGGGGTTTTAAACAGTCCCACAGTTACTCACTTTTCTGGCAGCGTCCAGCTTTGCTGGTGGGACATCGGCAGTCGGAGCACCTGCAGGTGTTTTCACAGGAGCAGGATCCTGAAAACAGGGAAAACAAACAAATATAAAGACACTGAGTTGGGATTTAAACCCTGAGAAATCCCCACCGTGTGGAGGAGCCCCGGCTCTTTGTCACCCTCTGATCTCCAGTTAATTTAATAAACAGCCTCCCCTCCAATCCTGCTCCACCTCAGTGACACTGAGCGGGGACACTGAGCTGAAAGGACTGACTAGTCTCCACTCACCATCCAGGCAGACACAGGCCTTAGAGTCAGACATTTCACTAACTTCCTCTTCAGTTTGGAGCCGTCACCGAATCAGCGTTTCTCGATCTTGTGCCGTTTGCTGCATCGGAGCCGAATTTTATGGGTTGTGATCGGCGGGGAATCGGGTGCAAAACCGGGGAAGGGGCGGGTCGGTCCGGGCAGAATGCACACGGAGCACCGAAGTGAATCAGCGGTTCCAGGTGGGAATTGCACCCGTCTCCTTCACTCAGAACACGTCCCCAAAATATTCCTCAATAACAGCAATTTCACAACATTTCCTGTGCGATCACCGTGAGTCTGAGCGTCTGCAGCACGTTTCACACCCACGGTCTGGGGGGTCCAGGACTGCATCTTCTGTTTTAGGTTTTATTTACCCTTTTCACTCTGGATATCTTTTAGTTCCTGTGTTTCAGATTGCTCTCCCAGGTCAGCCCCAGCTCCCTATGTCCCAGAGAGTTTTCCCACTTGCCTTAATATCTGCAACGAGAGTTTTCATTCATAAAGTGATTTCATTCATAAAGTGTTTTCATCTGCAGCACGTTTCACACCCGCCGTGTTTGGAAAGGTGAGAATTGACCAGTCCCCCGGTCAGTGTGAGGAGCCTGTTCACAGAGCGAGGAGTTCAGGTCACCTTTGGACCGTGTGCACCTTCCTGGTTATTTAAATATTGAACTACACTGGAGTTTGTTTTTAGCAACTCTGTAAATATTTAGAATCAGAAAGTACCCTGATGGCGATCTATAATAACAAATCTCAGATCTTGGCTCCCCTTGAAAGAGTCTCTGCTTCTCTGAGTCGGCTCCCATCAATCCCCAGCACCAGGCTTCAACGCTGTAAACACGAGCACAGGTGCCCGTTCATTCTCACCAATTCAGCTTAGTTAAAGTTTAATTAGCGCTGAGTTGGTTTAATGTTCACTGTTGCACACGGTTGTCTCTCGTCTCTCCGTGCCTGGGTCTTCTCGTTTTCTCCACCGGTCGTTTAGCTAATAAGCCTGAGAGACCACATTTATTGGGTTAGGGAAAGAGAGAGAGAAACCGGCATGATTCCTACTCTTGGAAATTATTGAACTTTCCAAAATGGTACTTTCGAGTTTCCCAACATCCTGACCAACACCAATCCTGCAACCAACATCACTAATGGCGAATGAATTTCAATATAGGTAAGTGTGAGGTGACACATTTTAGTAGTAGGAATAAGGAGACCACATACTCCATAGGAAATAAGAATCTAAATGGGTGGAGGAGCAAACGGATTTTGGGGTATATATTGACAAATCATTCAAAATAAAAGGTTAACAAGGTCATAAAAATGCAAAGTACCTGGTTTATTTTTAGAGGAATAGAATGGAAAAGCAGAGAAGTTATGTTAAACTTGTACAGAACCTTGGTTAGACCACACTTAGAGTACTGTGCATGGTTCTGGTCTCCATATTAAATAAGGATATAGATGCACTAGAGAAGGTGCAAAATTGATTTACATGATACCAGAACTGAGAGGTTATAACTATCAGGCAAGACAGAACAGGCTGGGGCTCTTTTGTCTAGAAAAGAGAAGGCTGAGGGTTGATCTAATAGAGATCGTTAAAATTATGAAGGATTTGATAGGATAGACAAAGAGAAGATCTTAATATCATAGTAGGTACATCACAGGAGGAGGCCATTCAGCTCATCGTGCCTATGCCGACTCTTTGAAAGAGCTGGCAATTAGTCCCATTCCCCTGCTTTCTCCATAGTCCTGTAAATTTTTTCCCTTCAAGTATTTATCTAGTTCCCTTTTGAAAATTACTATTGAATCTGCTTCCACTATTCTTTCAGGCGGTGCACTCCAGATCATTACAACTCGCTCATAAAAAAAATGTTTCCTCATCTCTCCTTTGGCTCTTTTGCCGATCACCTTAAATCTGTGTCCTCTGGTTATCGACCCTTCTGCCACTGGAAACAGTTTCTCCTTATTTACTTTGTCAAAACCATTCATGATTTTGAACACCTCGATCAAATTTCCCCTTAACCTTCTCTGTTCTAAGGAGAACAACCCCAGCTTCTCCAGTCTCTCCACATAATTGAAGTCTCTGGTACCAGTCGCATCAATCTCTTCTGCACCGTCTCCAAGGCCTTGACATCCTTCCTAAAGTGTGGTGCCCAGGATTGAACACAATAGTCCTGCTGAGGCCTAACCAGTATTTTATAAAGGTTTAGCATAACTTGCTTTTATACTCTATGCTTCTATTAATAAAGCCCAGGATCCCATATACTTTTTTAACAGCCTTCTTAACTTGTCCTGCCACCTTCAAAGATTTGTCTGTGTGCACCCCCAGGCCTCTCTGTTCCTGCACCCCCTTTAAAATTGTACCATTTAGTTTATATTGTTCCCCTCATTCTTCCTACCAAAATGTATCACTTCGCACTTCTCTCTATTAAATTTCATCTGCCGTGTGTCTGCCCATTTCACCAGTCTGTCTATGTCCTCCTGAAGTTTGTTACTATCTTCCACATTGTTTACTACATTTCCGAGTTTCATGTCATCTGCAAACTTTGAAATTACACCCTCTATACCCAAGTCCGGGTCATTAATATATATCAAAAAGAGCAGTGGTCCTAATACTGACCCCAGGGTAACACCACTGTATACTTCCCTCCAGTAGGAAAAATAACCATTAACCACTACTCTCTGCTTTCTGTCCCTTAGCCAATTTTGTATCCATGCTGCCACTGTCCCTTTAATCCCATAGGCTTCAATTTTGCTGACAAGTCTATTATGTGGCACTTTATCAAATGCCTTTTGAAAGTTCATGTACACAACATCAACCGCACTATCCTCATCAACCCTCTCTGTTACTTCATCAAAGAACTCAATCAAGTTAGTAAAACACGATTTTCCTTTAACAAATCCATGCTGACTTTCATTTATTAGCCCATACTTTTCCAAGTGCCAATTAATTTTGTCCAGGATTATTGTCTCTAAATGTTTCACCACTACCGACGTTAGGCTGACTGGCCTGTAATTGCCGGGTTTATCCCTTTTCCATTTTTTGAACAAGGGTGTAACATTTGCAATCCTCCAGTCCTCCGGCACCATCCCCATATCTAAGGAGGATTGGAAGATTGTGGCCAGAGACTCCCCAATTACCATCCTTACTTCCCCCAGTAACCTAGGTTGCATCCCATCTGGACTGGGTGACCTTTCTACTTTGATTACTGTCAATTGTTTAATCTATAAATTGTTTAATCTATCTCCTCTTTATCTATTTTTATCCTATCCAATATCGCTACTACCTCCCCCTTTACTGTTACAATGGCAGCATCCTCTTCTCTTGTGAAGACGGATGCAAAGTATTCATTTAGTACCTCGCGCCATGCCCTCTGCCCCCACAAGAAGATCTTTTTGTCCCTAATCGGTCCCACTCTTCCTTTGACTTCCCTTTTGCTAATTATATATTTATAAAAAGACTTTAGGGGTCCTTTTTATGTTAGCCACTAATCTATTCTCATACTCTCTCTTTGCCCCTCTTATTCCCTTTTTTAAATCTCCTCTGTACTTTCTGTATTTAACTTGGTTCTATACTGTATTATGAACCTTACATTTGTCATAAGCCTCCTTTTTCTGTTTCATTTTAATCTCTATATCTTTAGTCATCCAGGGAGCTCTAGCTTTGGATGCCCTTCCTTCCCCCGTCGGAATGTCTCTACTCTGTACCCAAACCAACTCCTTGAAGGCCTCTCATTGTTCAATTACTGTTTTGCCTGCCAATTTTTGATTCCAAACCACCTGGGCAAGATCCCTTTTATTTCACTGAAATTAGCCCTCCTCTGGTTAAGAATTTTGATGCTTGATTTTTCCTTGTCCTTTTCCATAACTATTCTAAACCTAATGATATTATGAACACTCTTCCCCAAATGCTCCCCTACTTAAACATGCTCCACCTGCCCCATATATTCCCCAGAACTAGATCCAGCACTGTTTGCTTCCTCGTTGGGCTGGAAACACACTGTTCCAGAAAGTTCTGTTGTACACATTTCAGGAATTCCTCTCCCCTTTGCCCTTTTACTGTCCTGTGTAGTCTACATTAGGATAATTTAAGTCCCACATTATCACTACTCTATAGTTCTTGCATCTTTCTGTAATTTGCCTGCAAATTTCCTCCTCTATCTCATTCCCACTATTTGGTGGCCTCTGGTATACACCCAGTAGCGTAATAGCTCCTCTATTGTTCCTTATGGAGAAGTCCAAAATTAGGGGACACAAGTATAAGATAGTCACTAATAAATCTAATAGGGAATTCAGGAGAAACTTGTTGACCCAGACAGTGGTTAAAATATGGAACTTGCTACCATGTGGAGTAGTTGAGGCGAATGGCATGGATGCATTTAAGAGGAAGCTAGATATGTATATGTGGGAGAAAGGAATAGAAGGATATGCTGATAGGGCTAGATGAAGTAGGGAGAGTGGAGGCCCATGTCGAGCATAAACACAGGCATAGACCAGTTGGGCTGAATGGCCTGTTTCTGTGCTGTCTATTTTATGTAAAATCAGATTACTTGGTCATTTAACTATTTATAGGACCTTGCAGGGTGCAAATTGACAGTGTTGTTACCCTGCATTACAACAGTGACTACTCTTCCAAAGTATTTCATGTTTTTGTTATGATTTACTGTTTGATACTCAACTTCAGTTTGGAACCCTTTTTAAAAATTTATTCATAGGATGTGAGCATTGCTGGCAAAGCCAGCATTTATTGCCCATCCCTACTTGCCCTTGAGAAAGTGGTGGTGAGCCGCCATCTTGAACCGCTGCAGTCCGTGTGGTGAAGGTTCTCCCACAGTGCTGTTAGGTAGGTAGTTCCAGGATTTTGACCCAATGATGATGAAGGAACGGCGATATATTTCCAAGTCGGGATGGTGTGTGACTTGGAAGGGAATGTGCAGATGGTGGTATTCCCATGTGCCTGCTGCCCTTGTCCTTCTAGGTGGCAGAGGACGCGGTGTGGGAGGTGCTGTCGAAGAAGCCTTGACGAGTTGCTGCAGTGCATCCTGTGGATGGTACTCGCTGCAGCCATGGTACACCAGTGGTGGAGGGAATGAATGTTTAAGGTGGTGGATGGGGTGCCAATCATGCGGGCTGCTTTGTCCTGGATGGTGTCAAGCTTCTTGAGTGTTGATGGAGTTGCACTTATCCAGGCAAGTGGAGAGTATTCCATCACATTCTTGACTTGTGCCTTGTAGATGGTGGAAAGGCTTTCAGGAGTCAGGAAATGAGTCACTCGCCACAGAATACCCAGCCTCTGACCTGCTCTTGTAGCCACAGTATTTATATGGCTGGTCCAGTTAAGTTTTTGGTCAATGGTGACCCCCAGGAAGTTGATGGTGCATATTTCGGTGATGGTAATGCCGTTGAATGTCATGGGGAGGTGGTTAGACTCTATCTTGTTGGAGATGGTCATTGCCTGGCATTTATGTGCTGCGAATATTACTTGCCACTTATCAGCCCAAGCCTAGATGTTGTCCAGGTCTTGCTGCATGCGGGCTCGGACTGCTTCATTATTTGAGGGGTTGCGAATGAAGCTGAATACACTGCATCATCAGCCAACATCCCCATTTCTGACCTTATGATGGAGGGAAGGTCATTGATGAAGCAGCTGAAGATGGTTGGGCCTAGCACACTGCCCTGAGGAACTCCTGCAGCAATGTCTGGGGTGAGATGATTGGCCTCCAACAACCACTACCATCTTCCTCATCTGTTGCATCTCTTATCATTTTTGCCTCTTCTCTGACTGCCCTCCTACAGCTGTGGTACTGAAAGAATGTTTGATTCTTATGTTTAGCCTCAGTTATGCACTTTTAAGGTTACTTCTGACAGCAACAGCCTTTAACATGGTGAACCACACCTCTTCCTTCACCACCAAATTTCACTTTCAGTACCATCTCTACTTTGGACTTCTCTGTCCTTGCAAACTGGTGCCCATCTCCAACCTCGCTAACCTCTCCAAATTCCTTGAATGAATTGTCACCTCCCAAATTGATGTCCATCTTTTCCACAATTCCCAGTTTGGATCTTTCCAATCCAGTTTTAGCACTGAAACAGCTCTAACCAAAGTCACAAATGACTGTAATGATAGTCCATTAGCCCTCCTCATCCTCCTCAACCTCTGCAGCCTTTAACATGGTCAAGCACACCTCCTCATCCAACATCTCTCTTTCACTGCCTTGCTCAGTGGGATTTTCTCTCACTTCGTTCCACTCTGACCTATCTGATTGTACCAGAGCATTTTTAGCACTGGCTTCCCCTCCCACCCCTGCACCATTACTTCTGGAGTTCAACAAGGATCTATCCTTGACACACTCCCCTTTCTTCATCTATGTGCTGCTCCTTGCTGACATCAACCAGATGGGGTCAGTTTCCACATGTATACTGATGATACCTAGCTCCATCTCTCTACCACCAGTCTCAACCGCTCCACAGCCCCTTTGTTGTCAGACTGCTTGTCCAAAATCCAGTCTCAGATGCGACACAGTTTCCTCCAGGTAAGCACTGGGAAGACCAAATCCAAGTCTTTGGCCCCACCACAAATCCTGTACTCTTGCCACCAATTCCAATACCATCCCTTCTGTGCCCACTGTTTCAGGCTGAACTGGACTGTTCCCAACCTCATGCACTATTCGACCCCAAGCTCAGCTTTCCACCCCACAGCCTTGTCATTACAAACACTGCTTACTACTTCCACCTCCGTAACATCACCTGCTTCCTACTCTACCTCATCCAATCCATTGCTGAAACCCTCATCCATGCATTTGTCACCTTGAGACTCTACAATTCCAATGCTCTAACAGCTGGTCTCCCATTCTTCATCCTTTGTAAATGTCAACTCTTCCAAAACTCTGCTGCCTGTATCCTATCCTGCCCCAGGTCCTGGTCCTCATCACTTGCTGACTTGCATTGGCTCACGGTCCCCAGTGCTTCAAATTTAAAATCCTCATGTTTAAATCACTTTATGGCCTCACCTTTCCATATCGCTACAATCTCCTCGAGTCCTAATACACCCCCTATCCCCTCCAAAAAACTCTCCGATCCTCTGACTCTGATTCTTGTGCATCTCCCGTCCCTTTTCTCATCGATTGGCGGCCTTCAGCCATCTATGGCCCACGCTCGACAATTACCTCCCTAAAACCCTCCACCACACTTTCCTTTAAGTCCCTCCAGAAAACCTACTTTTGACTACATTTTTGCTTTTGGTTAGCCCTCCTAATATCTCCTTCCTTCTCTGGGGGCTCATTCTTTTATTAACCTCGGGAATATTTTTCTACGTTGAAAACGTTATATCAATGCAAACTCTTGTTGTTGATATCAAGGCATCTGGAAAAATTCTCTGGGACACAGGGAGCTGGGGCTGACCTGGGAGAGCAATCTTTAAACACAGAAACTAAAAGATATCCAGAGTCAAAACGGTAAATAAAACCTAAAACAGAAGATGCAGTCCTGGACCCCCCAGACCGTGGGTGTGAAACGTGCTGCAGACGCTCAGACTCACGGTGATCGCACAGTAAATGTTGGGAAATTGCTGTTATTGAGGAATATTTTGGGGTCGTGTTCTGAGTGAAGGAGACGGGTGCAATTCCCACCTGGAACCGCTGATTCACTTCGGTGCTCCGTGTGCATTCTGCCCGGACCGACCCGCCCCTTCCCCGGTTTTGCACCCGATTCCCCGCCGATCACAACCCATAAAATTCGGCTCCGATGCAGCAAACGGCACAAGATCGAGAAACGCTGATTCGGTGACGGCTCCAAACTGAAGAGGAAGTTAGTGAAATGTCTGACTCTAAGGCCTGTGTCTGCCTGGATGGTGAGTGGAGACTAGTCAGTCCTTTCAGCTCAGTGTCCCCGCTCAGTGTCACTGAGGTGGAGCAGGATTGGAGGGGAGGCTGTTTATTAAATTAACTGGAGATCAGAGGGTGACAAAGAGCCGGGGCTCCTCCACACGGTGGGGATTTCTCAGGGTTTAAATCCCAACTCAGTGTCTTTATATTTGTTTGTTTTCCCTGTTTTCAGGATCCTGCTCCTGTGAAAACACCTGCAGGTGCTCCGACTGCCGATGTCCCACCAGCAAAGCTGGACGCTGCCGGAAAAGTGAGTAACTGTGGGACTGTTTAAAACCCCTCACATTGTATTGATGTGACTGATGGTTCTGGGCAGGACTCAGACTGGAACAGAATGGAAAATTACAAGGTGTCCGAGTTTTCATTCAAATCAGTTTGGCTGCAGTGTCGGGACTTAATTTAACCCCAACTCTGACTCTACCCCAACCCTAACTGTAACTCTAACCCAAACTGAAGTTCTAACTGTAACTCTAATCCTAACATAAGAAATGCCCACTGGACTGATGGAGCCCCAGTGAGCCCGGATGGGTTATTTGTCCGATCTTCAGGCTGTTCCAATGGACAGTGCAGTAACTGAGGTGCCCCATATTGCCCCCTACTGAACGAATTAATCCTTAAAGTCACGGTTTCGCTTCTGATTCAACCCTTATTGGATAAGGACAGAACCTCTTCACCTACCAGCGCTTACCCTGCTGCTGCTACATTGCTGTCGGTGCTATTTTTACCCAGGATTTACAGCAGGAACTGCAGCTTGCATTTATACAGCACCTATTAATGTAGAAATATATCTCAAGGTGCTTCACAGCGGAGAAAGGGAGGGCGCATACTGAACATAGGACCAACAGCGTCTTAATAGAGCTCACAGGAATGGGGTACATGTGAAACTCGTGGGTTGCAAGTTCTACCCTGAAGAGTTGATCACTGAAAGTGGGTGGGACAGACTGATGATATCACAAGGTCCCAAATCTTACCACAAATACAGCAGCTGACAGACTGACAGGTAGGGCTTCTGAGGTGGGGCATTTTCAGATGGGTTACTTGGAGATATGAAACAGATTAGTTTATTAGGGAGGAGCTCAGTGCTGTAATGGGAGGGTCTGGGGTGTTTCAGTGAATGATTCATTGTTACTGATTTCTGCCTTTTCCCTCTCCTCTCTCAGGTTGCTGCTCTTGCTGTCCTGCCGGATGCACTAACTGCGCCAATAGCTGTGTGTGCAAAGGGAAAACCTCCGACAAATGTAGCTGCTGCTCCTGAACAACTGGCCCTTCGGGCACAATATGTAAAGTATTCTCTGTATGTACTGTATTAAACAAGCTGCATGTCCTCAGGATATATGTCCTGATCACTATGTATGTTTTTATAAACTAATGAAAAATGAATTAATTGTTTTTAAAAGTATTATGTTTGGTATCAATAAATAAAAAAACTATTTCAAGTCCTGTGATAAGTGCCATTCTTTTTGTGAAGTATGTGATATTCCTAATGACAACACAATGTGTAGGAAAAGAGTTAGAGTCTAAACAGGCCACATTGCATAAAATGATACTTTACGGCCACATTGCCATCTGGTGCAGTCTCATGGAAAAGGTTAAACCATGTGGTCATGGTGTTGTGTGGGGAATGATGGAGTGAATGATTCAATGGTTTCCTTGTTTCAGTATTTGGATTCATGGGCGAGGATGGTTCTTACAGCTTCAACCTCAAACCAGCACATGTTGGGAGGTGGGAGAATAGGGGTCTTGTTTCTATTTGATGACTCAGGAGAGCTGCTCTTTAACATCAAAGAGGGAGCCCCACAGAGCTGGGGCAATAAATTCAAATTCTAAAGCACAAAAGTGATATAACTCAATCAGATATTAATGACATGGGCAGATGTGGTCTGAATTACTGATGTCTCTAGAACAGGGGTGTCCAAACATTTTCACTGTGGACATGGTACTTGTGGGCCAAATATTAACTATTACAACACCAAACACCAACATTAAACTAATGCCAAGAGCTGCCAGTTAATTTTCTACAATGAAGTCATTGCTTTTAAAAAGTAAATCTTTGACCCTAAATTTATTATAAGTATTCTGATTCACTTTCAAATAGAGAGCTTTCTACTTATTTCCTCAATTATATTTTACAAGGTACATTTTAGAATTAGCTCTTCCTACATGGAGCTTTGCATGGCAGGAGCACCTATTGAGAATTCGGGTGTTGTTGAGACATGGATTAGGGGAAGAAACAGTGTGAAGACTGATAGGGTAGAACAGCCACCCAACTAAAGACAAGTCAAGATATGTCTTTGCTAGCTGTTGACTTCCTATTGTACAGATGCAAATTGGGTATTACTCAAAGCCCGGGAAAAATATACTTTGAATTGGTGAATGACAAATGGAGACAGCTAGTCTAGGAAACAAAGATCAGTCAAATACAGGGAAGTCGCACGTCACCCTTAACAGGACACAGTGATCTGTGCAAGATCAAGCTTTGCTGGGAGAAAACTCACACCTAATTGAGGTGATGTGGAGATGCCGGTGATGGACTGGGGTTGACAATTGTAAACAATTTTACAACACCAAGTTATAGTCCAGCAATTTTATTTTAAATTCACAAGCTTTCGGAGATTTTCTCCTTCCTCAGGCAAATGTTTCAAGAGCTCCTTGAAGCCTACGCATTTATACATATAGAACAATACATGGTGTTTACAGACTGCCCCTGCAACTGCCCGTTGCCAAGGCAATCACCGTGTTCAGACAGAGAGGTGTCACCTGCAGAACCCCCGAATACACATTCAACAAAAAAACAAACAGGGAAAAAAAACAGAGAAAAAAAAACACAGAGAGAGGCAGAAACATCCGGAAGGCAGAGAGAGCCAGCAAATGACCCATTATATTAAAAACAGATAACATTTGTTCGCTGGTGGGGTAACGTGTAGCGTGACATGAACCCAAGATCCCGGTTGAGGCCGTCCTCATGGGTGCGGAACTTGGCTATCAATTTCTGCTCGACGATTTTGCGTTGTCGTGTGTCTCGAAGGCCGCCTTGGAGTACGCTTACCCGAAGGTCGGTGGATGAATGGCCATGACTGCTGAAGTGTTCCCCGACTGGGAGGGAACCCTCCTGTTTGGCGATTGTTGCGCGGTGTCCGTTCATCCGTTGTCGCAGCGTCTGCATGGTCTCGCCAATGTACCATGCTCTGGGGCATCCTTTCCTGCAACGTATGAGGTAGACAACGTTGGCCGAGTCACAGGAGTATGAACCATGCACCTGGTGGGTGGTGTCCTCTCGTGTGATGGTGGTATCTGTGTCGATGATCTGGCATGTCTTGCAGAGGTTACCGTGGCAGGGTTGTGTGGCGTCGTGGACGCTGTTCTCTTGAAAGCTAGGTAGTTTGCTGCGAACGATGGTCTGTTTGAGGTTGGGTGGCTGTTTAAAGGTGAGTAGTGGAGGTGTGGGGATGGCCATAGCGAGGTGTTTGTCCTCATTGATGACATGTTGAAGGCTGCGGAGAACATGGCGTAGTTTCTCCGCTCCGGGGAAGTACTGGACGACAAAGGGTACTCTGTTGGTTGCGTCCCGTGTTAGTCTCCTGAGGAGGTCTATGCGATTTTTTGCTGTGGCCCGTCGGAACTGTCGATCGATGAGTCGATCGACAGTTCCGACGGGCCACAGCAACAATTGAGGTGAACAAAGACACAAAATCTTTGTAAGGAAATGGCTGCTCCAAAGCGAGTTGGTTTCAAGTGGTGTTTAAATGGCAGACAGAAACTAATCAATCTGTTAAAATAGATTAAATAAGTTTTGGTAGGCGTGTCCCAACTATGAGGAATAGGTAGCTTTGGCTGTTAGTTGTGCACAATACTTAAGTTGCTGTCTCTACTGTACCGTGTCCAGAGACAGGCTGGAATTAAAGAACACATATATACATTTGATTGTACCCTGTTTGTTGAACTGCTCTTAATACAGGATAGACTTTCTTTTAATTGGAAGAAGCCTACCGTATTCTGCTTACTACAAGTATTCGTTAACAGGTGTGCACCGTCCTTCCACGATTTTTCATTCAATACAATAAAAATACAAAGGAAGCTGGAAGAGATATTTATGTCCTGATGTAATTCATGGGGGGAGAGCAGAAGTTCAGAATCATCCATTGAACGACGTGGGAAGGCTGGTGGTATCAAAGTTTCTAACTGATGGGAGAGGGTTGTGACTGCTGTAGACACTTTATGCACAAACTACTCAACACCCACTTAACGGAGTGACCTCTAATTTGTCCAAATTTTTGTGCAATGAAATCTGCAAAGAAATTGTCTGCAAAACTGGATGGCACAGGGTAACATGTCCAGATATAACATAGAATGGTGCTGGTGGTTTTGTTTGTGTGTGTTTGTGGTGTTGTTAAGAAAATCACTACTACCTATAACTCAATGTCCTGTATGGCACTGAGGGGAAACATATCTGCTGGCACATTTCCAAATGATGGAGAGAGTTGTTAGTGGTCAGGATGTAGGGCACTAATATTCAGGATTCAGAATTGGAATTAGAATGAATACTAAATCCCACCCCCACTATGTGAGGAATATATTAGCTGAATTTGCATTATCTGGCTATGTACACTAAAGGGTGTTAGACCAATCTTCAGCCCTTTTCCTAACACATATACATAGAAAGTAGAGTGGAATCTATGATTTACTTTTAAGGCTGATAAGATTCCTCTATTAACATGACTTTGAGCCATCTTATGGTACTCAGTCCAATCACCATGGCATCACAATACAATACTAAGTGATATTAATTAACTTTTTTTTGACAGAAACTTTCAGGACATGGACAGATACAGGGATGCTTTAACTAACACTATTTTATTTAACAAGATCAGTGAAAGAGACTAGATAATTATGGGCACAATTGTGAACTAAGTGAATCATGAATATCTAAACGCTAGCTGGGTTCCCTTATTTATAACTTAGCAAAGTGTGTTCAATGTCTGAGGATATAAATTGGCTTCGGATGGTTACGTGTACAGATTCTATTCAACACATCACTGATAAATACCAAGCTTTGAATATTTAGGCCATCCCTCTGTGATATGCACATAGGCTTATAACTTTGGCTTTCTAGTAGCTTAGTGCTTGCTTCAGTGGATGTTATTACTTCCTCTGAGATGCTCAGCTTCACCTCTGGGGATGTCCACAGCACATTGCCGTCTGTGGTCATTGTCTCCCTTTGTCAGTCACCTTCTTGTCCAATATTAACTAAAACTGTACGTATGTCTTTCTCTATATCGCTATAGTGCCACAAACTCCATTCCTTAGCCACTGATTCCATCCCTCGCCCTAGCCATTGTCCGAGGCTGAACCAGACCATTCACAACCTTGGTGTCCTATTTGACGCTGATGAGCTTCTGACCACATATCCACTTCACCATCAAGACTGCCTACTTTTACCTCGATGTGGAGATGCCGGTGGTGGACTGGGGTTGACAATTGTAAACAATTTTACAACACCAAGTTATAGTCCAGCAATTTTATTTGAAATTCACAAGCTTTCGGAGGCTTCCTCCTTCCTCAGGTGAACTTTTACCTCCATAACATCGCCCATCTCCTCTCCTGCCTCAGCTCATCTGCTGCTGAAACCCTCATCCTTGCCTTTGTTACCTCTAGACTTGACTATTACAATGCGCTCTTGGCCGGCCTCCCATTTTCCTCCCTCCATAAACTTGAGCTCATCCAAAACTCTGTTGCCGGTATCCTAACTCGCACCAAGTCCCGTTCACCCATTATCCCTGTCCCCGCTGACCTACATTGGCTCCCAGTCTGGGAATGCCTCGAATTTAAAATTCTCATCTTTCTTTTCAAATCCCTCCATGTCCTCGCCCCTCCCTTTCTCTGTAACCTCCTCCAGCCCTACATCCCTCTGAGATCTCTGTGCTCCTCCAATTCTTGCCTCTTGAGCATCCCTGATTTTAAAAGCTCCACCATTGGCGGCTGTGCCTTCAGCTGCCTAGGCCCTAAATTTTGAAATTCCCTCCCTAAACTGCTCCGCCTCTCTCTTCTCCTTTAAGACACCCCTTAAAGCCTACCTCTTTGACCAAGCTTTTGGTCACCTGTCCTAATATCTCCTTATATGGCTCGGCTTCAAATTTTGTTTGAAAATCGTTCCTGTGAAATGCCTTGGGTCATTTTACTACGTTAAAGGCGTTATATAAATGCGGGTGGTTGTTGTAGTTGTTGTTGTTGTAAGGATTAGTTATATTAGTTAAAGTATCTCTGTGTCTGTCTTTCTCTTTGACGTCTCTGTCAAAATGAAGTTAACTAATTTCACTCAGTATGGTACTGTGATGATGATTGGACTAAGATGGCTTAAAGGGATGCTAATTGAGGAATCTTAACAACCTTAGAAATAAATGGTAGATTTTAGTTTACTTTCTATGTATATGTGTTAGGAAAAAGGGTGAAGATTGGTCCGATACCATTTAGTGTACATAGCTAGATACTGCAAATTCAGCTAATAGTGGGAGTGAGATTTAGTATTCATTCTAATTCCAACTCTGAATCCTGAATATTAGTGACATACATCCTGACCACTAACAACTCTCTCCCATCATTTGAAAATGTCCCTGCAGATATATTTGACCTCAGCGCCCTGCAGGACATTGAGTTACAGCTAGTCGTATTTTTCTTAGCCGCCCTACAGACATACACACACAAAGCCACCAGCACCATTCTATGTTATAGCTGGACATCTTAACCTGTGTCATCCAGTTTCGCAACCAATTTCAATTGGCACACGTAAACATTTTTCATTGCACAAATATTCTGACAAGTCAGAGAGTGTTGAGTATTTGGTGCATACAGAGCCTACAGCTGTCACAACCCTCTCACATCAGTTAGAAATTTAGATACCACCAGGCTTCCCACGTTGTTCCACAGAAGATTCTGAGCTGCAGCAGATTTCTGATCTTCTGCCCTCCCCCCATGAATGTATCAGGACATAAATATCTCTTCCAGCTTCCTTTGCATTTTTATTTTACTGGATGGAAATTGTGAGAGGACAGTGCACAGCCGAACTCTCAATAAGTGTTCCGGTCAACTAAGCTCCATGTAGGAAGAGCGAATTTGTAAAATGTATTCTATAAAATATTAATGAGGAAAGGTGTAGAAAATTCTCTATTTGAAAGTGAATATGAATACTCATTATAATGAATTTAGGGTCAAAGATTTATTCTTTAAAAGTAATGACTGCTGATTGTAGAAAATTAAGTGGCATATCACAACTGACGGCTTTAGTTTAGTTTTAGTGTTTTGTGTTGTAATTGTTAATATGCAACCCACAGGATACCATATCCACAGTGAAGTGGTCCACGGAGAAAGGGGTTTGGATTCCCCTGTTCCAGAGACATCATTCATTCAGACCACATCAGCGCATGTCACTAATATCTTACTGAGTTATATCATTTTTATGCTTTAATACACCTCAGAAATCAGAATTTGAATTTTTTGCCACTGCTCTGTGGGGCTCCCTCTTTGAGGTAACAGGCAGCTCCCCTGAGTCACAAAATGGAAACAAGGCCCCTATTCTCCCACCTTCCATCATTTGCTGGTTTGAGGTTGAATCTGTAAGAACCGTCCTCATCCACGAGTCCTAATACTGAAGCAAGGATATCATTGAATCATTCACTCCATCATTCCCCACACCACTCCATCACCAGAAGGTAATGTGGTTTCACGGCATCCTTTTATGCAATGTAACCAGTTTAGGCTCCAACTCGTTCCCTACACATGATGTCATTAGGAATATCACATACTTCACAAAGAGAATGCCACTTATCACAGGACTTGAAATAGCTTTGTTTTATTTACTGATACCAAACATGAAACTTTCAAAAACAATTAATTCATTTTTCATTAGTTTATATAAATATGCAACTCATCAGGACATACATATCGAGGACATGCGGCTTGTTTAATACAGTACGTGTGGAGAATACTTTATATATTGTGCCTGAAGGGCCAGTTGTTCAGGAGCAGCAGCTACATTTATCGGAGGTTTTCCCTTTGCACACACAGCCATTGGCGCAGTTAGTGCATCCGGCAGGACAGCAAGAGCAGCAACCTGAGAGAGGAGAGGGAAAAGGCAGAAATCAGTAACAATGAATCATTCACTGAAACACCCCCAGACCCTCCCATTACAAGACTGAAAACTAAACTGTGTCATATCTCCAAATAACCCATCTGAAAATGCCCCACCTCAGAAGCCGTGCCTGTCAATCTCTCAGCTTCTGTATTTGTGGTAAGATTTGGGACCTTGTGATATCATCAGTCTGTCCCACCCACTGTTCAGTGATCAGCTCTTCAGAGTAAAACTTCCCACCAGCTTGTTTCACATGTGGACCTTTAAGCAGCTGGAACTCCATTCCTGTGAGCTCTATTAAACACTGCTGTTCCCCGATTTGGGATGCACCCTTCTTATCTGCGTGAAACACTGAGACGTTTTCCTACGTTAAAAAGTGCTGTATAAATGCAAGCTGCGGTTGCTGCTGTAAATCTGGGGGGAAATAGCACCGACAGGAATGTAGCAGCAGCGAGTTAAGCGCTGGTAGGTGAAAATGTTCTGTCATTATCTGATAATAGTTTAGTCTGAAGCGAAACAATGTATTGAAGGACTAATTTAACTCAATAGCGGGCGATACGGGTCATCAGCGTTACTGTACTGCCCATTGGAGCAGCTTGAAGATCGGAGCAATAACCCATCCGGACTCACTGAGGTTGCATCTGATCAGTGACCAATCCCTATCAAATGAATGCTTTTCATATTAGGGTTATTTGCTTAGCGGGTGCCGTTTATTTGATTGTTGTGGATTAACTTAAACATCAGGAATTTGGGTATGGATCCTTGAAAGAGGGTAAATCTGGTCCAGCTTTAGGGCCAGGGTTGGGATTGGTTTTTTTTTTGGTTGGTGGTATTTTATGGTTAGCGTATCAGATTAGGGTCAGAGGGGTAGAGCTATGGTTAGGATTAGGGTTAGGTAGGAGTTAGGTTTAGGGGGTAGTGTTAGGGTTAGAGCTTGCCTGGGGTTTATGATTCGGGTTAGGGTTAGAGTTAAGGTTAAGGTTAGAGTTAGGGTTACGCTTAGAGATAGGATTAGGGTTAACGTTAGAGTTAGCCTTGGTGTTAGGTTTAGAGTTAACTTAAATCCAGACACTGCAGCCAAACAGTTTGGAGTGAAATGCCGACGACCTTGTACCTTCACATTCTGTTCCATTCTGAGTTCTGCCCAGAACCATCAGTCACATCAATACAATGTGAGGGGTTTTAAACAGTCCCACAGTTACTCACTTTTCCGGCAGCGTCCAGCTTTGCTGGTGGGACATCGGCAGTCGGAGCACCTGCAGGTGTTTTCACAGGAGCAGGATCCTGAAAACAGGGAAAACAAACAAATATAAAGACACAGAGTTGGGATTTAAACCCTGAGAAATCCCCACCGTGAGGAGGAGCCCCGGCTCTTTGTCACCCTCTGATCTCCAGTTAATTTAATAAACAGCCTCCCCTCCAATCCTGCTCCACCTCAGTGACACTGAGCGGGGACACTGAGCTGAAAGGACTGACTAGTCTCCACTCACCATCCAGGCAGACACAGGCCTTAGAGTCAGACATTTCACTAACTTCCTCTTCAGTTTGGAGCCGTCACCGAATCAGCGTTTCTCGATCTTGTGCCGTTTGCTGCATCGGAGCCGAATTTTATGGGTTGTGATCGGCGGGGAATCGGGTGCAAAACCGGGGAAGGGGCGGGTCGGTCCGGGCAGAATGCACACGGAGCACCGAAGTGAATCAGCGGTTCCAGGTGGGAATTGCACCCGTCTCCTTCACTCAGAACACGTCCCCAAAATATTCCTCAATAACAGCAATTTCACAACATTTACTGTGCGATCACCGTGAGTCTGAGCGTCTGCAGCACGTTTCACACCCACGGTCTGGGGGGTCCAGGACTGCATCTTCTGTTTTAGGTTTTATTTACCCTTTTCACTCTGGATATCTTTTAGTTCCTGTGTTTCAGATTGCTCTCCCAGGTCAGCCCCAGCTCCCCATGTCCCAGAGAATTGTTCCACTTGCCTTGATATCTACAAGAGTTTGTATTCATGGCGTTTTCAACGTTGAAAAACGTCCCGAGGTTAATAAAAGGGACCCCCAGAGATGAAAGGTCATCGACCTGAAACGTTAACTCTGTTTCTCCCTCCACAGATGCTGCCTGACCTGCTGAGTGACTCCAGCATTTTCTGTCTTTATTTCAGATTTCCAGCGTCCACAGTATTTTGCTATTTCAGAGAAGCAGAGACTCTTTCAAGGGGAGCCAAGATCTGAGATTTGTTATTATAGATCGTTTATCAGGGTCCTTTCTGATTCTAAATATTTACAGAGTTACTGAGAACAAACTCCAGTGCAGTTCAATCTTTAAACAGACAGGAAGGTGCACACGGTCCAAAGGTGACCTGAACTCCTCGCTCTGTGAACAGGCTCCTCACACTGACCGGGGGACTGGTCAATTCTCACCTCTCCAAACACGGCGGGTGTGAAACGTGCTGCAGATGAAAACACTTTATGAATGAAATCACTTTATGAATGAAAACTCTTGTAGACATCAAAGAAACTGGGAAAACTCTCTGGGACATAGTGAGCTGGGGCTGACCTGGGAGAACAATCTGAAACACAGGAACTAAAAATTATCCAGAGTGAAAAAGGAAATAAAACCTAAAACAGAAGATGCAGTCCTGGACCCCCCAGACCGTGGGTGTGAAACGTGCTGCAGACGCTCAGACTCACGGTGATCGCACAGGAAATGTTGGGAAATTGCTGTTATTGAGGAATATTTTGGGGTCGTGTTCTGAGTGAAGGAGACGGGTGCAATTCCCACCTGGAACCGCTGATTCACTTCGGTGCTCCGTGTGCATTCTGCCCGGACCGACCCGCCCCTTCCCCGGTTTTGCACCCGATTCCCCGCCGATCACAACCCATAAAATTCGGCATAAAATAACAACCCCATTAAATAAATAAAGCTATTTCATGTCATGTGATAAGTACCATTCTCTTTGTTAAATAAGTGATATTCCTAAAGACAACACAATGTGTAGGGAAAGTGTTAAGAGTCTAAACAGGCCACATTGCATAAAATGATGCTTTGAGATCACATTGCCATCTGGTGCAGTCTCATGGCGGAGATTAAACCTTGTGATGGAGCAGTGTGGGGAATGATGGAGTGAATGATTCAATGGTATCTTTGCTTCAGTATTAGGACTCATGGGCGAGGACGGTTCTTACAGATTCAACCTCAAACCAGCAAATGATGGGAGGTGAGAGAATAGGGTCCTCGTTTCGATTTTGTGACTCAGGGGAGCTGCTCTGTCAAATCAAAGCGGGAGCCCCACAAAATTGGGGGCAATTAACCCAAATTCTGAGGTGTATTAAAGCACATAAATGATATAACTCAGTGAGATATTAGTGATATGCACAGGCGTGGTCTGAATTACCGATGCCTCTAGAACAGGGATGTCCAAACATTTTCGGTGTGGACGTGGTATCCTGTGATCTTTCTCCCACTATCCTGGC
Source organism: Heptranchias perlo (assembly GCF_035084215.1). Taxonomy (NCBI): domain Eukaryota; kingdom Metazoa; phylum Chordata; class Chondrichthyes; order Hexanchiformes; family Hexanchidae; genus Heptranchias; species Heptranchias perlo. The sequence goes on along the minus strand of NC_090340.1, from coordinate 21,043,097 downwards.
ACACTGTAAAGTCACACTGGAGACTGATGTTCTCGAGGGCTTAGTCAGGAGTACAGCTGTCACCTCTGAGGCAGAACCTTGTGGGCAGAACTTGGGGGCATATTCTAGGCTGTACTGTGGGTGTGCTGCACTGTCAAAGGTGCTGTCTTTCCGATGAGACGAGGCCCTGTCTGCCTGTTTATGTGGATGTACAAGATCCCATGGCACTATTCAAAGAAGAGCAGAGGAGCTGTTCTGGCCAACATTTATCCCTCAACCAGCACCATCAAAACAGGTTAACTGGTCATTTAGCTCATTGTTGTTTGCGGCATCTTGCTGTCTGCACATTGGCTGCTGCGATGGCCCACATAACTGCACTTGAAAAGTAATCTGCTGTCTGTGATGTGCTTTGGGATGTCCTGAGGACATGAAAGGTATTTATAAAAGCAAGTGCTTCTTTCTTGGACACGGACAACCTCACGATGCTCCACTTTTCCAGCTTCCACCCTAACCACGTCAAAGAGGCCATCCCCTATGGACAGGCCCTGCGAATACACAGGGTCTGCTCAGACGAGGAGGAACGCGATGGACACCTACAGACGCTGAAAGACGCCCTAGTAAGAATGAGATATGACGCTCGACTCATCGATTGACAGTTCCGACGGGCCACAGCGAAAAATCGCATAGACCTCCTCAGGAGACTAACACGGGACGCAACCAACAGAGTACCCTTTGTCGTCCAGTACTTCCCCGGAGCGGAGAAACTACGCCATGTTCTCCGCAGCCTTCAACATGTCATCAATGAGGACAAACACCTCGCTATGGCCATCCCCACACCTCCACTACTCGCCTTCAAACAGCCACCCAACCTCAAACAGACCATCGTTCGCAGCAAATTACCCAGCTTTCAGGGGAACAGCGTCCACGACACCACACGACCCTGCCACGGTAACCTCTGCAAGACATGCCAGATCATCGACACAGATACCAACATCACACGAGAGGACACCACCCACCAGGTGCATGGTTCATACTCCTGTGACTCGGCCAACGTTGTCTACCTCATACGTTGCAGGAAAGGATGCCCCAGAGCATGGTACATTGGCGAGACCATGCAGACACTGCGACAACGGATGAACGGACACCGCGCAACAATCGCCAAACAGGAGGGTTCCCTCCCAGTCGGGGAACACTTCAGCAGTCAAGGACATTCAGCCACCGACCTTCGGGTAAGCGTACTCCAAGGCGGCCTTCGAGACACACGACAACGCAAAATCGTCGAGCAGAAATTGATAGCCAAGTTTCGCACCCATGAGGACGGCCTCAACCGGGATCTTGGGTTCATGTCACGCTACACGTTACCCCACCAGCGAACAAATGTTATCTGTTTTTAATATAACGGGTCAGTTGCTGTCTTTTCTATGTTTCTACCTCTCTATCTCTTTTTTTTTTGGTGATTTGTATATTCGGAGACCTTGCAGGTAACACCTGTCTGTCTGCACACTGATTGCCTTGGCAACGGGCAGTTGAAAAAACTGTCTGTAATCACCAAGCATTGTTCTGTGATTTATAAATGCGATTTCATTTTGAGGATTTCATTTCCAACAACGTTCACCTGAGGAAGGAGGAAGCCTCCGAAAGCTTGTGAATTTAAAATAAAATTGCTGGACTGTAACTTGGTGTTGTAAAATTGTTTACAATCTTTCTATACCGTTTAACATGTTGCATGCTTCTATAAGGTCGCCTCTCAGTCAGCTCCCTTCAAGGTTATTGAGCATTAATTTCTTCAGTCTTTCCTCAGAACTCAATTCTTTGACACTAAGATTCAGTATTCTGCCTCCTCTTTGCACTGTCTCCATGGTTTAAATGTTTCCTTCACGTCCTGGTGGCCAACATTCACCACATACTGAGGTGATGAAGACACTGTATGGTTTTAGCACATAGAAACATAGAAAATAGCAGCAGGAGTAGGCCATTCGGCCCTTCGAGCCTGCTCCGCCATACAATATGATCATGGCTGATCCTCTATCTCAATACCATGTTCCCGCTCTCTCCCCATACCCCTTGATGCCTTTTGTGTCTAGAAATCTATCGAGCTCCTTCTTAAACATATTCAGTGACTTGGCCTCCACAGCCTTCTGTGATAGAGAATTCCACAGGTTCACTACCCCAAGAGAAGAAATTTCTCCTCATCTCAGTCCTAAATGTCCTGCCCCGTATCCTGAGACTGTGACCCCACATTCTAGGCCCCCCAGCCAGAGGAAATATCCTCCCTGCATCCAGTCTGTCCAGCCGTGTCAGAATTTTATACGTTTCAATGAGATCCCCTCTCATTCTTCTAAACTCAAGTGAATACAGGCCAAGTCGACCCAATCTCTCCTCATACGACAGTCCTGCCATCCCAGGAATCAGTCTGGTGAACCTATGCTGCACCCCCTCCATGGCAAATATATCCTCTCTTAGGTAAGGAGACCAAAACTGCACACAATACTCCAGGTGTGGTCTCACCAAGGCCCTGTATAACTGCAGCAAGACATCCTTGCTCCTCTACTCAAATCCTCTTGCAATGAAGGCCAACATACCATTCACCTTCCTAACTGCTTGCTGCACCTGCATGGTTGCTTTCAGTGACTGGAATACAAGGACACCCAGGTTCCTTTGTACATCAACATTTCCCAATCTATCACCATTTAATTAATATTCTGCCTTTCTGTTTTTCCTTCCGAAGTGGATAACTTCACATTTATCCACGTTATACTGCATCTGCCATGTATTTGCTCACTCACTCAACTTGTCTAAATTGCCTTGAAGCCTCTTTGCATCCTCCACACAACTCAAAATCCCACCTAGTTTTGTGTCGTCAGCAAACTTGGAAATATTAGATTTGGTTCCCTCATCCAAATCATTGATATATATTGTGAATAGCTGGGGCCCAAGCACTGATCCCTGCGGTACCCCACTAGTCACCACCTGCCACCCTGAAAAAGACCCATTTATTCCTACTCTGTTTCCTGTTTGTTAACCAATTTTCAATCCATGCCAGTATATTCCCCCCAATCCCATGTGCTTTAATTTTGCACACTAACCTCTTTTGTGAGACTCTACCAAAGGCCTTCTGAAAATCCAAATAAACCACATCCACTGGTTCTCCCCTATCTATTCTACCAGATACATCCTCAAAAAACTCCAGTAGGTTTGTCAAACACAATTTCCCTTTCATAATTCCATGTTGACTTTATCTAATCCCGTCGATATTTTCTAAGTGTCCTGTTATCACATCCTTTATAATAGACTCTAGCATTTTCCCTACTACTGATGTTAGGCTAACCGGTCTGTAGTTCCCTGTTTTCTCTCTCCCTCCTTTTTCAAATTGTGGGGTTACATTTGCCACCCTCCAATCTGCAGGAACTGTTCCATAGGCCCTGGGGATTTATCGGCTTTCAGTCCCATTAATTTCTCCAGCACTTTTTTTTTACTAAAACTAACTTCCTTTAATTCCCCTTCTCACTCAACCCTTGGTTCCCTAGCACTTCTGGGAAGTTATTTGTCCCCTCTTCCATGAAGACAGAACCTAAGTATTTGTTTAATTGTTCTGCCATTTCCTTGTTCCCCATTACAAATTCCCTTGTTTCTGACTGTAAGGGACCTACATTTGTCTTTACTAATCTTTTCCTCTTTACTCTCATACTCTACTTTTCCTCTTGGTCCTTTTTTGCTGAATTCTAAACTGCTCCCAATCCTCAGGCTTGCTACTTCTTCTGGCAACTTTATAAGACTCCTCATCTTCTGAATGTTTCTCAACTGAGCCAGCCACATAATTAATCATTCTGTTCACTTTACTTCTTGCTGTGGTTTGACATGTTAATGGTCCAAGATCTCTTGTCATTTCATCTTTAGCTTTTTTTCTATAGTACCCACGGGATAATTGTGACACCCGTTCCTTTTTCCAATGTTTAGTATCTTCCACGTGTCAACATTGAATTTGATCTGTCACTGGTTTTCTATTTCTGATTTTATCTAAGTCCTTGTGTCCATTGTTAGCTGCTGCCTCTGAACCACACAGATCATGAATTACATAGAATTACATTGAATTTACAGCACAGAAACAGGCCATTCATCCCAACTGGTCTGTGCTGGTGTTTATGCTCCACAGGAAACTCCTCCGACCCTATTTCATCTAAGCCTATCAGGATATCCTTCTATTCCTCTCTCCCTCATGTACTTATCCAGCTTCCCCTTAATTGCATCTACACTATTCGTCTAAACTCATCCATGTGTTAGCAAGTTCCACATTCTATCCATTCTCTGGGTAAGGGTGGTCCCAGGTTGGATGACTGGTCTGCACTGATTTGGTTGATTATTTGTATTTGCTGCCATTGAATCAATTTGAAACCACAGATCGGCCGCAAGTGGATTAACGGAATTTTCCAATCCTGAAATCTAGAACTGATTCTCTCATTTTGAGATAACAATGAGAACAAACTGTACCAGCTCAGTTAGAAGTATTCTTGCTGCAGAATCACAAATCAGTGAGTTCAACTCCTTTTGCAGACTTGAGGACACAATTCCTGCTGACAGTCCCATGCAGTAGTGAGGCAATGTCCTACTGTCAAAGGTGCCATTCATTGACTGAGAGCTGTCCTCTCTGTCTGCTTATTCCACATCCACAGCTTAATATTAAGGATTAATAGGAACAACATGACAGTGATAAAAGGAGGAGCAAGAGAGGAGAGAGAGCAGAGCATGGGTTCAGTGATAAAAGGAGGAGCGAGAGAGGAGAGAGAGAGAGAGCGGAGCATGGGATCAGTGATAAAAGGAGGAGCAAGAGAGGAGAGAGAGCAGAGCATGGGTTCAGTGATAAAAGGAGGAGCGAGAGAGGAGAGAGAGAGAGAGCGGAGCATGGGATCAGTGATAAAAGGAGGAGAAAGAGAGAGAGCGGAGCATGGGATCAGTGATAAAAGGAGGAGCGAGAGAGAGAGAGTGGAGCGTGTGATCAGTGATAAAAGGTGGAGAGAGAGAGGAGAGAGCGGAGCGTGTGATCAGTGATAAAAGGAGGAGAAAGAGAGAGAGCGGAGCATGGGATCAGTGATAAAAGGAGGAGAAAGAGAGAGAGCGGAGCATGGGATCAGTGATAAAAGGAGGAGAAAGAGAGAGAGCGGAGCATGGGATCAGTGATAAAAGGAGGAGAAAGAGAGAGAGCGGAGCATGGGATCAGTGATAAAAGGAGGAGCGAGAGAGAGAGAGTGGAGCGTGTGATCAGTGATAAAAGGTGGAGAGAGAGAGGAGAGAGCGGAGCGTGTGATCAGTGATAAAAGGTGGAGAGAGAGAGGAGAGAGTGGAGCGTGTGATCAGTGATAAAAGGTGGAGAGAGAGAGGAGAGAGTGGAGCGTGTGATCAGTGATAAAAGGTGGAGAGAGAGAGGAGAGAGTGGAGCGTGTGATCAGTGATAAAAGGTGGAGAGAGAGAGTGGAGCGCGAGCGGGGAGAGAGGTGAAAAAACACCTGAAATGACGTCAGCGCAAGGGAAGGAGCTGATTTGTAAGTAGCTAGTGAGTGTTCTTTTTTTGGTGAGTTTTTTTTTAAGTCTTTAAGTTTATTTTGGTTAAGTTTAGTTAATAATATAATAAATCGAGGCCTGGCAGGGCACCTCAGTCCCGTCGAAAGCACATCCTGTTCCACATGGGAACTCAAGGACGGCGCCCGTATCCTGGACAACCACAGGTGCAGGAAGTGTCATCAGCTGGTAGAGCAGGGCATCCGGGCTTCGGAGCTTGAACAACAGCTGGCGTCCGCGAGGCTGAGATTTTCGTGGATAGCATGTTTCAGGAGGTGGTCACCACACAGCTGAAGAGAGTGCAGGCAGAGAGGGACTGAGTGACTGCAGACAGACAAGGAAGACCAGGCAGGTAGAGCAGGAGTCCCCTGAGGGCATCTCGCTCTCAAACCAGTGTCCAGTTCTGAATACTGATGTGGGTGGAGGGTTCCTGAGCCAAGTCCACAGCACCATGGGTGGCTCAGCTGTACTGGGGGGGAGGAGAAATGTCAGGAGAGGAATAGTGATAGGGGATTCGATATTTAGGGGCAAAGATCGGCGTTTCTGCAGCCACAGCCAAAATTCCAGGATGGTATGTTGCCTCCCTGGTGCCAGGGTCAAGGATTTCACTGAGCGGCTGCAGAACATTCTTGAGGGGAAGGGTGAACAGCCAGAGGTCGTGGTCCACATCGGTACCAGCGACACAGGTAGAAAGAGGGATGATGTCCTGCAGGCAGATTTTAAGGAGTTAAGAAAGAGATTAATAAGCAGGACTTCAATGTTCGGAATCTTCGGATTACTCCCGGTGCCACGCGGTGGCGAGTATAGAAGTAGGAGGACAGAGAATATGAATGCGTGGCTCGAGAAATGGTGCAGGAGGGAGGGCATTAGATTCCTGGGGCATTGGGACCAGTTCAGGGGAGGTGGGACCTGTACAAGCCGGATGGGTTGCACCTCAACCGGGCCGGGACCAATATCCTCGCGGGGAGGTTTGCTAGTGCTGTGGGGGAGGGTTTAAACTAGCTTCACAGGGGGATGGGAACCTGAGCGTAGATTCAGAAGGGAGAGAAGCAGAGCTGGAAATGGAAGGCAGAAAATTAGTAAATGTGTTTGGAAGGCAGAGCAAACAAAGGTTAGAAATCAGACAACAAAGGATTTTGGCAGTATGTACCTCAAGGCAAGGAATATGGTGAATAAGGCAGATGAGCTAAGGGCACAAATGGTTATGTGGAAGTATGATATCATAGCTATTACCAAAACATGGCATAAACAGGGCAGGAATGGCAGCTCAACATTCCTGGTTACAGGATTTTCAGACGAGATAGAAAGGGGGATAAAAAAAGGAGGCGGGGGGCAATATTGGCTAAAGAAACAATTATAGCTGTGAGGAGGGTTGATGTGTTAGAAGGATAATCAAATGAGGCCATATGGGTTGAGCTAAAGTAAAAAAGTGGGAAGTCACACTGCTGGGAGTGTACTATAGACCCCCAAACAGTCAGAGGGAGATAGAAGAGCAAATATGTAGGCAAATTTCTGAGAAGTGCAAAAACAATAGGGCAGTAACATTAGGTGTTTTAACTACCCTAATATTAACTGGGATACAATCAGTGCAAAAGGTATATGGAGTGCAGAATTCTTAAATAGCAATCAGGAGAATTTTTTTAGCCAGTATGTAGCAAACCCAACAGGGCGGGTTGGGGGGGGGGGGCGGTGGGTGGAGGGTGCAGTTCTGGATTTAGTTTTAGGGAATGAAACTGGGCAGGTGGAAGGAGTATCAGTGGGAGAGCATTTTGCTGGTAGTGATCATAATTCAGTTAGATTTAGCATAGTTATGGAAAAGGAAAAGATAGAATAGGAGTAAAAGTTCTAAATTGGGCAACGGCCAATTTTACTAAGCTGAGATCTGAGTTCGCAAAAGTGGAATGGAAACAGCTACTTGAAGGTATATCAGTGTCAGAGCAGTGGGAGGCAATCAAAGGGGAGATTCAAGGGGTTCAGAGTAAACATGTTCCCATAAAGAAAAATCGAGAGCCCCCTGAATGACAAGGAACATACAGGGTAAGATAAGGCAAAAAAGGGAAGCTGATGTCAGACATGAAGAGCTCAATACTGCAGAAAGTCTAGAGGAGAATAGAGAGTACAAGGGTGAAATTAAAAAGGAAATTAGGAAAGCAAATAGATGGCATGAAAAAATACTGGCAAGTAAAATTAAAGAAAACAAAAAATGTTTGGTAAATACATAAAGAGCAAGAGGAGAACTAAGGAAAGAGTAGAGCCTATTAGAGACCAAAAAGGTAATCTATGTGTGGAGGCGGACGACGTGGGTATGGTTCTTAATGAATACTTTGCGTCTGTCTTCACAAAAGAGGGGGACTATGCAGGGATTGTAGTTACAGAGGAGGAGTGTGAAATATTGGATGAGAGAGGAAGTATTAAGGGGATTAGCATCTTTGAAAGTAGATAAATTACCAGGCCCGGATGAAGTGTATCCTAGGCTGTCAAGAGAAGCAAAGGAGGAAATAGCGGAGGCTCTGACCATCATTTTCCAATCCTCCCTGACTACCAGCATGGTGCCGGAGGATTGGAGGACTGCTAACATTGTACCGTTGTTTAAAAAGGGAGAAAGAGTTAGACTGAGTAATTATACGCCAGTCAGTCTAACCTCGGAAGTGGGCAAATCATTGGAATTGATTCTGAGGGACAGTATAAATCGTCACTTAGAAAGGCACGGGTTAATCAAGGACAGTCAGCATAGATTTGTTAACGGAAGGTCGTGTCTGACCAACTTGATTGAATTCTTTGAGCAGTTAACAAGGAAGGTCGATGAGAGTAATGTGTTTGATGTAGTGTATATGGATTTTAGCAGGGCTTTTGACAAGGTGCCACATGGCAGACTGGTCAAAAAAGTAAAAGCCCATGAGATCCAAGAGAAAGTGGCTAGTTGGATCCAAAATTGGCTCAGTGGCAGGAAGCAAAGAGTAATGGCTGACGGGTGTTTTTGCGACTGGAAGGCTGTTTCCAGTGGGGTCCCGCAAAGCTGAGTACTCGGTCCCTTGCTTTTTTGGTATATAATTAATGATTTGGACTTGAATGTGGGGGGCTTGATGAAGAAGTTTACAGATGATACAAAAATTGGCCATATGGTTGATAGTGAGGAGGAAAGCTGCAGACTGCAGGAAGATATCAATGGGCTGGTCAGGTGGGCAGAAAAGTGGCAAATGAAATTCAATCCAGAGCAGTGTGAGGTAATACATTTGGGGAGGGCAAAGAAGGCGAGGGAGTACACAATAATTGGAAGGATACTGAGAGGTGTAGAGGAACAAAGGGACCTTGGAGTGCATGTCCACAGATCCCTGAAGGTAGCAGGTTAGGTAGATAAGATGGTTATGAAGGTATACAGGATACTTCCCTTTATTGTCCAAGGCATAGAATATAAGAGCAGGTAGGTTATGCTAGAACTGTATAAAACACTAGTTGGGCCACAGCTTGAGTACTGCATACAGTTGTGGTCACCACGTTACAGGAAAGATGAAATTGCACTAGAGAAGGTACAAAGGAATTTTATGAGGATTTTGCCAGGGCTGGAGAATTTTAGCTATGAGAAAAGATTGGATCGGCTGGGGTTGTTTTCTTTGGAACAAAAGAGGCTGAGGGGACATTTAATTGAGGTTTGTAAAATTATGATGGGACTAGATAGAGTGGATAGGAAGGACCTATTTTCCTTAGTAGAGTGGTCAGTTACCAGAGTGCATAGATTTAAAGTAATTGATAGAAGGGTTAGAGGGGAGCTTAGGAGAAACTTTTTCACCCAGAGGATGGTGGGGGCCTGGAACTCACTGCCTGAAAGGGTAGTAGAGGCAGAAACCCTCAACACATTTAAAAAGTACTTGGATGTACACTTGAAGTGCAGTAACCTACAGGGCTATGAACCAAGTGCTGGAAAGTGGGACTAACCGAGATAGCTCTTTTTCGGCTGGCACAGGCATGATGGGCCAAATGGCCTCCTTCTGTGCCGTAACTTTCTCTGATTCTATGATTCTATTCCTTGGCACTATTGACAGAAGAGCAGGCAGTTACTTTGGTGTCCTGCCTCAACCAACCAAAATAGATGAATTGGTCATTCCTCTCATTGCTGTTTGTAGGTCTTGCTGTGTGTATAATGGATCCTGTGGTTGCTTAACTAAGAACAGTCACTGGTCTTTAAAATAAGACATGGTTGGTAGAGCAAAGCATTTTGAGAGCTTTCTGAACGATAAAAAGGTTTCTAGATCAATGCAAGTGTGTTCCTCTTTTGGCAGCAAAAATGATTAATACTGGGATTCTGGGAGATGGAGCAAGCTCTCACAGAGAAGATGCAACAGAGTCACACAGAAAGACAGACACTAAATGGTGCTAATGAACCCTGGATCCACATGGTGATAAATCTGTTAAGACTGAAAATCTAAAAGATACTTCATGGGTCATAATGTGGGAGCAAACAATTATCAGAGATGATTGGATCGGCTGGGGTTGTTTTCTTTCGAACAAAAGAGGCTGAGGGGACATTTAATTGAGGTATGTAAAATTATGATGGGACTGGATAGAGTGGATTAACAGAGATGATTTAAAGAAGACAATATTATCAGAAGATGGCTTTGATGATGTGATTTAGGTGCTGGAAGAGTTAGATTTTAGAGCATCTGATTGAAAGGCCTGGTCTGCACAAAGATACTTGAATTGTGAGTATTCGAGCTGCTTTCCATGTCTGCCCATTTGAATGAGACCTTGGTTGGTCACTATTAGTCATGTGCGCATAAGTTGGATTTGCTTTCTGAAATAATCATATGAACAGTTGTGCTTGGCCCGTCTAAACTGGAAGATTTTGAGAGCTGGTAGAAGTAGAATAAACCAAATCGTTCTGTGCAGAAATATTTTGGAGAATGGTCTCTAATCTAGAGATGGTGCTGAAAGTGAAAAATGGAAGGTTAGGGAAGGCTGATTAATTAACCTGACAGAAGTAAACTTGTAAAATGTATCATACTTATTATTTAATTGCTCATAACTTTGAGTGTGTGAGTAAAATAACAGTATAACAATATAAAGAAAGACATACGTACCGTTTTAGTTAATATTGGACAAGAATGCAACTGACAAAGGAAGACAATGACCACAGAGGCAACGTGCTACAGGCATCCCCAAAGGTGAAGCTGAGCATCGCAGAGGAAGTAATAACATTCATTGCACAAAGTACTGAGCTACTAGAAAGCCAAAGTCATAAGCCTGTGTGTATATGAGAGAGGGATAGCATTAACATTCAAAGCTCGGTATTTATCAATGATGTGTTGAATATAGACTGTAAATGTAACCTTCCTAAGCCATGTTGTAACCTTAGACATTGAACATAACATTGCTAAGTTATAAACAAGAGAATGCAGCTAATGTTAAAATATTAGGATTCACTTAATTCACAATTGTGCCTATAATTATCTAATCTCTTTCACCGACCTTGTTAAATAATGTAATAATGGTTAAAGCATCTCTGTGTCTGTCTATGTCCTTGAAACCTCTGAAAAAAAGATGTTAACTAATATAACTTAGTATTGTGCTGTGATGGATTGGTGATTGGACTGGGTACTTACTGTATATTTAAGGCTGAGCTGGATAGATTCCTGATTAACAAGGGAGTCAAAGGTTATAGTAGGTAGACGGGAAAGTAGAGTTGAGGTCGCAATCAAATCAGCCATGATCTTATCAAATGGCAGAGCAGGCTCGAGGGGCCGAATGGCCTACTCCTGCTTTTAATTCGTATGTTCGTAAGATGGCTCAAAGGGACGCAAACGCAGGAATCTTATCCTCTGAAGTAAATGGTAGATTTCAGTCGACTTTCTACGTATATGTGTCAAGAAAAAGGGTGAAGATTGGTCTAACACCCTTTAGTGTACATAGCTAGATACTCCAAATTCAGCAAATATATTCCTCAAATAGTGGGGGTGGGATTTAGTATTCAATATCTGAATCCTGAATATTAGTGACATACATCCTGACCACTAATAATTCTCTCCCATTATTTGGAAATGTGCCTGCAGATATGTTCGACCTCAGTGCCCTAAAGGACATTGAGTCCCAGTAATGATTTTCTCAACAGCTGACCCCCCCGCCCCCTGCCCTCACCACACACACACACACACACACACAACATCAGCACCATTGTGTATTATATCTGGACATGTTAACCTGTACCATCCTGATTTGGCAGCCTTTGCTGTGGTTGAACAAGAGCCTTGCATGTGGACATTTTTCATTACACAAATATTCAGACAAGTTAGAGGTCACTCCGTTAAGTGGGTGTTGAGTATTTAGTGCATGAAGTATCTGCAGCAGACACAACCCTCTCCCATCAGTTCGAAACTTTGAAACCACCAGCCTTCCCACATTGTTCCACGGAAGATACTGAGCTCGAGCTGGGGGAGATTTCTGATCTTCTGCTATCCCCCATGAATTATATCAAGACATAAATATCTCTTCCAGCTTCCTTTGTATTTTTATTGTACTGAATGGAAAATTGTGGGAGGACAATGCACAGCCAAATTCTCAATAAGTGCTCCCATCAGGTGAAGCTCCATGTCGGAAGAGCAAATTTGTAAAATGTACCCTATAAAATATTAGAATCATAAAATCATAGAATGGTTACAGCATGGAAGGAGGCTATTCGGCCCGTTGAGTCTGTGCCGGCTCTCTGCAAGAGCAATCCAACTAGTCCCACTCTCCCGCCCTATCTCCGTGGCCTTGCAAATTTTTTCCCTTCAAGTATTGATCCAGTTCCCTTTTGAAAGTCACGATTGTATCTGCGTCCACCACCCCCTCAGGAAGTGAATTCCAGATCACAACCACTCGCTGTGTATAAAAGCTTTTTCTCATGTCGCCTTTGTTCTTTTGCCAATCACCTTAAATCTATATCCTCTGGTTCCTGACCTCTCCGCCAATGGGAATAGTTTCTCTCTCTCTACTCTGTCCAGCCCCATCACGATTTTGAATACCTCTATCAAATCTCCTCTCAACCTTCTCTGCTCTGAGGAGAACAACCTCAGCTTCTCCAGTCGATGCACGTAACAAAAACAAATCTCTTCTGCACCCTCTCTAAGGCCTTCACATCCTTCCTATAAAGTGTGGTGCCCAGAACTTGACACAATACTCCAGCTGTGGCCAAATCATCATAACCTCTTTGCTTTTGTAGTCTATGCCTCTATTTATAAAGCCCAGGATCCCGTATGCTTTCTTAACGGCTTTCGCAACCTGGCCTGCCACCTTCAATGATTTGTGCACATATTACCCTTGATCTCTCTGTTCCTGTACCTCTTTAGTTTATATTGCCTCTCCTCATTCTTCCTACTGAAATGTATCACTTCACACTTTTCTGCGTTGAATTTCATCTGCCACGTGTCCGCCAATTCCACCAGCCTGTCTATATCCTCTTGAAGTCTATCACTATTCTCCTCACTGTTCACTACACTTCTAATTTTTGAGTCATCTGCAAATTTTGAAATTGTGCCCTGTACACCCAAGTCCAAGTCATTAATATATATCAAAAAAAGCAATGGTCCTAGGACCGACCCTTGGGGAACACCACTGTATACCTCCCATCAGTTGAAAAAACAACTGTTCATCACTTCTCTCTGTTTCCTGTCACTTAGCCAATTTGGTATCCATGCTGCCACTGCCCCCTTTATTCCATGAGCTTCAACTTTGATGACAAGCCTATTATGCGGCACTTTATCAAACACCTTTTGGAAGTCCATATACACATCAACCGCATTGCCCTGATCAACCCTCTCTGTTACCTTATCAAAAAACTCAATCAAGTTAGTTAAACACAATTTGCCTTTAACAAATCCATGCTGGCTTTCCTTAATTGATCTACACTTTTCCAAGTGACTGTTAATTTTGTCCTGGATTATCATTTCTAGAAGTTTCCCCACCACCGAGGTTAAAGTTACTGGCCTGTAGTTGCTTGGTTTATCCTTACACCCTTTTTTGGACAAGGGTGTAACATTTGTAATTCTCATATTTAAGGATGATTGGAAGATTATGACCAGATCCAGCAATGCCTCCTTCCTCGTTGGGCCGGAAACGTACCAGTCAAGGAAGTTCTCCTGAATACACTTCAAAAATTCCTCCCCCTCTTTGCCCCTTACACTATTCCTATCCCAGTCTATATTTGGATAGTTGAAGTCCCCCATTATCACTACTCTATGGTTCTTGCATATCTCTGTAATTTCCCTGCAAATTTGCTCCTCTATACCCTTCCCACTAGTTGGTGGTCTATAGACTACCCCCAGTAGTGTAATGGCACCTCTATTATTTCTTAACTCTGACCAAATAGGTTCTGTCTTTGACCCCTCCAGGACATCCTTTCTCTCCAGCACTGCAATATTCTCCTCAATCAAAACTGCCACCCAGCCCCCTCCTTTCCTTCCTTCCTGTTCTTTCCTCAACATATTATTGAGGAAATGTGTAGAAAGCTCTCTCTTTGACAAAGACTCAGAATACTCATTATAAATTTAGGGCCAAAGATTTATTCTTTAAAAGCAATGACTGTTGATTGTAGAAAATTAACTGGCAGCTGATGGCTTTACTTCAATTTTAGTGTTTGGTGTTGTAAAAGTTAATATGCGACCCACAGGATACCACAGCCACAGTGATGTGGTCCACAAGGAAAATGTTTCGAATCTCATGTACTAGAGATATCAATAATTCAAACCACATCTGCATATGTCACTAATATCTGACTGAGTTACGTAATTTTTGTGCTTCAGAATTTGAATTTACTGCCACTGCTCTGTGGGGTTCCCTCTTTGATTTGACAGAGCAGCTCCCCCGAGTCACAAAATAGAAACAAGGCCCCTATTCTCCCACTTCCCATCATTTGCTGCTTTGAGGTTGAAGCTGTAAGAACCGTCCTCGCCCATGAATCCTAATACTGAAGCAAGGATATCATTGAATCATTCACTCCATCATTCCCCACACTGCTCCATCACCACATGTTTTAATCTCTTCCATGAGACTGCACCAGATGGCAATGTGGCCATAAGACATAATTTTATGCAATGTGGCCTGTTTGGCTCTAACTCTTTTCCTACACTTGTGTTATCGTTAGGAATATCACATACTTCACAAAAAGAATGGCTCTTATCACAGGACTTGAAATAGATTTTTTTATTTACTGATACTTTATAAATTAATTCACATTTCATGAGATAATATCAACACACAACTGATCGGGACATACATCCCGAAGACATGCGGCTTTTTAAAAAACACAGTACATATGGAGAATACTTTATATATTGTGCCTGAAGGGCCAGTTGTTCAGGAGCAGCAGCTACATTTGTCAGAGGTTTTCCCTTTGCACACACAGCAATTGGTGCAGTTAGTGCATCCGGCAGGACAGCAAGAGCAGCAACCTGAGAGAGGAGAGGGAAAAGGCAGAAATCAGTAACAATGAATCATTCACTGAAACACCCCAGACCCTCCCATTACAGCACTGAGGTCCTCCCTAATAAACTAATCTATGTCATATTACCAAATAACTGGTCAGAAAATGCCCCCCTCAGAAGCCCTACCTGTCAATCTCTCAGCTTCTGTATTTGTGGTAAGATTTGGGACCTTGTGATATCATCAGTCTGTCCCACCCACTGTTCAGTGATCAACTCTTCAGAGTAAAACTTCCCACCAGCTTGTTTCACATGTGAACCTTTAAGGGGCTGGTACTCCATTCCTGTGAGCTCCATTAAACGCTGCTGTTCCCCTGCTCACGATGCGCCCTCCCTTTCTCCTCTGTGAAACACCTTGAGATGTTTTTCGACATTAAAATGCGCTGAATAAATACAAGCTGTAGTTGCTGCTTTAAATCCTGGGTAAAAACAGCACCGACATGAATGTAGCAGCAGCAGGTTAAGCGCTGGTAGGTGAAGAGGTTCTGGTTCAACCACAAGCGAAACAGTGACGTTCTGTGTTAATTTAATTCAATGAGGGACAATACGGGGCATCTCAGGTACTGAACTGGCAACTGGAGCAGCGTGAAGATCGGGACAATCACCCATCGGGACTCAGTGGGGTTCCATCGGATCAGTGACAATTCCCTATGTTAGGAATAGAGTTAGATTCAGAGTTAGAGTGAGGATTAGGGTTGGGAATATGATTAGTTATGGTTGGAGTTAGAATTAGAGGTTGGTTTATGGTGATTCCCGACACTGGAGACAAATTGATTGGAATGAAAGTCCGGGGACCTTGTAATTTTCCATTCTGTTCCAGTCTGAGTCCTGCCCAGAACCATCAGTCACATAAATACAATGTGAGGGGTTTTAAACAGTCCCACAGTTACTCACTTTTGTGGCAGCGTCCAGCTTTGCTGGTGGGACATCGGCAGTCGGAGCACCTGCAGGTGTTTTCACAGGAGCAGGATCCTGAAAACAGGGAAAACAAACAAATATAAAGACACAGAGTTGGGATTTAATCCCTGAGAAATCCCCACCGTGTGGAGGAGCCCCGGCTCTTTGTCACCCTCTGATCTCCAGTTAATTTAATAAACAGCCTCCCCTCCAATCCTGCTCCACCTCAGTGACACTGAGCGGGGACACTGAGCTGAAAGGACTGACTCGTCTCCACTCACCATCCAGGCAGACACAGGCCTTAGAGTCAGACATTTCACTAACTTCCTCTTCAGTTTGGAGCCGTCACCGAATCAGCGTTTCTCGATCTTGTGCCGTTTGCTGCATCGGAGCCGAATTTTATGGGTTGTGATCGGCGGGGAATCGGGTGCAAAACCGGGGAAGGGGCGGGTCGGTCCGGGCAGAATGCACACGGAGCACCGAAGTGAATCAGCGGTTCCAGGTGGGAATTGCACCCGTCTCCTTCACTCAGAACACGACCCCAAAATATTCCTCAATAACAGCAATTTCACAACATTTCCTGTGCGATCACCGTGAGTCTGAGCGTCTGCAGCACGTTTCACACCCACGGTCTGGGGGGTCCAGGACTGCATCTTCTGTTTTAGGTTTTATTTCCCTTTTCACTCTGGATATTTTTTTTTGTTTCCGTGTTTCAGCTTCAGGTCAACCCCAGCTCCCTGTGTCACAGAGAGTTTTCCCAGTTGCTTTGATATCTACAAGAGTTTTCATTCATAAAGTGATTTCATTCATAAAGTGTTTTCATCTGCAGCACGTTTCACACCCGCCGTGTTTGGAGAGGTGAGAATTGACCAGTCCCCCGGTCAGTGTGAGGAGCCTGTTCACAGAGCGAGGAGTTCAGGTCACCTTTGGACCGTGTGCACCTTCCTGTCTGTTGAAAGATTGAACTGCACTGGAGTTTGTTCTCAGTAACTCTGTAAATATTTAGAATCAGAAAGGACCCTGATAAACGATCTATAATAACAAATCTCAGATCTTGGCTCCCCTTGAAAGAGTCTCTGCTTCTTTGAAAAAGCAAAATACTGTGGACGCTGGAAATCTGAAATAAAGACAGAAAATGCTGGAGTCACTCAGCAGGTCAGGCAGCATCTGTGGAGGGAGAAACAGAGTTAACGCTTCAGGTCGATGACCTTTCGTCTCTGGGGGTCCCTTTTATTAACCTCGGGACGTTTTTCAACATTGAAAACGCCATGAATACAAACTCTTGTAGATATCAAGGCAAGTGGAACAATTCTCTGGGACATGGGGAGCTGGGGCTGACCTGGGAGAACAATCTGAAACACAGGAACTAAAAATTATCCAGAGTGAAAAGGGAAATAAAACCTAAAACAGAAGATGCAGTCCTGGACCCCCCAGACCGTGGGTGTGAAACGTGCTGCAGACGCTCAGACTCACGGTGATCGCACAGGAAATGTTGTGAAATTGCTGTTATTGAGGAATATTTTGGGGACGTGTTCTGAGTGAAGGAGACGGGTGCAATTCCCACCTGGAACCGCTGATTCACTTCGGTGCTCCGTGTGCATTCTGCCCGGACCGACCCGCCCCTTCCCCGGTTTTGCACCCGATTCCCCGCCGATCACAACTCAAAAAATTCGGCATAAAATAACAACCCCATTAAATAAATAAAGCTATTTCATGTCATGTGATAAGTGCCATTCTCTTTGTTAAATAAGTGATAGTCCTAAAGACAACACAATGTGTAGGGAAAGTGTTAAGAGTCTAAACAGGCCACATTGCATAAAATGATGCTTTGAGATCACATTGCCATCTGGTGCAGTCTCATGGTGGAGATTAAACCTTGTGGTGATGGAGCAGTGTGGGGAATGATGGAGTGAATGATTCAATGGTATCCTTGCTTCAGTATTAGGACTCATGGGCGAGGACGGTTCTTACAGATTCAACCTCAAACCAGCAAATGATGGGAGGTGAGAGAATAGGGTCCTTGTTTCTATTTTGTGACTCAGGGGAGCTGCTCTGTCAAATCAAAGAGGGAGCCCCACAAAATTGGGGGCAATAAACTCAAATTCTGAGGTGTATTAATGCACATAAATGATATAACTCAGTGAGATATTAGTGATATGTGCAGGCGTGGTCTGAATTACCAATGCCTCTGGAACAGGGATATCCAAATATTTTCGGTGTGGAGTCGTTGACTGTGGACGTGGTATCCTGTGATCTTTCTCCCACTATCCTGGCACACTGTAAAGTCACACTGGAGACTGATGTTGTCCAGGGCTTAGTCAGTAGTACAGCTCTCACCTCTGAGGCAGAATCTTGTGGGCAGAACTTGGGGGCATATTCTGGGCTGTACTGTGGGTGTGCTGCACTGTCAAAGGTGCTGTCTTTCCGATGAGACGAGGCGCTGTCTGCCTGTTTATGTGGATGTATAAGATCCCATGGCACTATTCAAAGAAGAGCAGAGGAGCTGTTCTGGCCAACATTTATCCCTCAACCACCACCATCAAAACAGGTTAACTGGTCATTTCGCTCATTGTTGTTTGCGGCATCTTGCTGTCTGCACATTGGCTGCTGTGATGGCCCACAGAACTGCACTTGAAAAGTAATCTGCTGTCTGTGATGTGCTTTGGGATGTCATTTCAACTTTAGCTTTTTTTCTATAGTATCCACAGGATAATTGTGACACCCATTCCTTTTTCCAATGTTTAGTATCTTCCACGTGTCAACATTGAATTTGATCTGTCACTGGTTTTCTATTTCTGATTTTATCTCAGTTCTTGTGTTCATTGTGAGCTGCTGCCTCTGAACCACACAGATCACGAATTGCATAGAATTACATTGAATTTACAGCACAGAAACAGGCCATTCATCCCAACTGGTCTGTGCTGGTGTTTATGCTCCACAGGAAACTCCTCCTACCCTATTTCATCTAAGCCTATCAGGATATCCTGCTATTCCTGTCTCCCTCATGTACTTATCCAGCTTCCCCTTAATTGCATCTACACTATTCGTCTGAACTACTCCATGTGTTAGCAAGTTCCACATTCTATCCATTCTCTGGGTAAGGGTGGTCCCAGGTTAGATGACTGGTCTGCACTGATTTGGTTGATTATTTGTATTTGCTGCCATTGAATCAATTTGAAACCACAGATCGGCCGCAAGTGGATTAACGGAATTTTCCAATCCTGAAATCTAGAACTGATTCTCTCATTTTGAGATAACAATGAGACAAATCGTACCAGCTGAGTTAGAAGTATTCTTGCTGCAGAATCACAAATCAGTGAGTTCAATTCCTTTTGCAGACTTGAGGACACAATTCCTGCTGACAGTCCCATGCAGTAGTGAGGCAATGTCCTACTGTCAAAGGTGCCATTCATTGACTGAGAGCTGTCCTCTCTGTCTGCTTATTCCACATCCACAGCTTAATATTAAGGATTAATAGGAACAACATGACAGTGATAAAAGGAGGAGCGAGAGAGGAGCGAGAGAGCAGAGCATGGGTTCAGTGATAAAAGGAGGAGCGAGAGAGGAGAGAGAGAGAGCGGAGCGTGTGATCAGTGATAAAAGGTGGAGAGAGATAGTAGAGAGGAGAGAGTGGAGCATGGGATCAGTGATAAAAGGCGGAGAGAGAGAGGAGAGAGAGAGAGTGGAGCGTGTGATCAGTGATAAAAGGAGGAGTGAGAGAGGAGAGAGAGAGTGGAGCATGGGATCAGTGATAAAAGGCGGAGAGAGAGAGGAGAGAGAGAGTGGAGCGTGTGATCAGTGATAAAAGGAGGAGTGAGAGAGGAGAGAGAGAGTGGAGCATGGGATCAGTGATAAAAGGCGGAGAGAGAGAGTAGAGAGAGAGTGGAGCGTGTGATCAGTGATAAAAGGAGGAGTGAGAGAGTAGAGAGAGAGAGTGGAGCGTGTGATCAGTGATAAAAGGAGGAGTGAGAGAGGAGAGAGAGAGAGTGGAGCGTGTGATCAGTGATAAAAGGAGGAGTGAGAGAGTAGAGAGAGAGAGTGGAGAGTGGAGCGCGGGATCAGTGATAAAAGGCGGAGAGAGAGAGTAGAGAGAGAGAGTGGAGAGTGGAGCGCGGGATCAGTGATAAAAGGAGGAGTGAGAGAGGAGAGAGAGAGTGGAGCGCGGGATCAGTGATAAAAGGAGGAGTGAGAGAGGAGAGAGAGAGAGTGGAGCGTGTGATCAGTGATAAAAGGAGGAGTGAGAGAGGAGAGAGAGAGAGTGGAGCGTGTGATCAGTGATAAAAGGAGGAGTGAGAGAGGAGAGAGAGAGAGTGGAGCGTGTGATCAGTGATAAAAGGAGGAGTGAGAGAGGAGAGAGAGAGAGTGGAGAGTGGAGCGCGGGATCAGTGATAAAAGGCGGAGAGAGAGAGTAGAGAGAGAGAGTGGAGAGTGGAGCGCGGGATCAGTGATAAAAGGAGGAGTGAGAGAGGAGAGAGAGAGTGGAGCGCGGGATCAGTGATAAAAGGAGGAGCGAGAGAGGAGAGAGAGAGAGCGGAGCGTGTGATCAGTGATAAAAGGAGGAGTGAGAGAGGAGAGAGAGAGTGGAGCGTGGGATCAGTGATAAAAGGAGGAGTGAGAGAGGAGAGAGAGAGTGGAGCGTGGGATCAGTGATAAAAGGAGGAGTGAGAGAGAGGAGAGAGAGAGAGTGGAGAGTGGAGCGTGGGATCAGTGATAAAAGGAGGAGTGAGAGAGGAGAGAGAGAGAGTGGAGCGTGTGATCAGTGATAAAAGGAGGAGTGAGAGAGGAGAGAGAGAGTGGAGCGTGGGATCAGTGATAAAAGGAGGAGTGAGAGAGAGGAGAGAGAGAGTGGAGCGTGTGATCAGTGATAAAAGGAGGAGTGAGAGAGGAGAGAGAGAGAGTGGAGCGTGTGATCAGTGATAAAAGGAGGAGTGAGAGAGAGGAGAGAGAGAGTGGAGCGTGTGATCAGTGATAAAAGGAGGAGTGAGAGAGAGGAGAGAGAGAGTGGAGCGTGTGATCAGTGATAAAAGGAGGAGTGAGAGAGAGTGGAGCGTGTGATCAGTGATAAAAGGAGGAGTGAGAGAGAGTGGAGCGTGTGATCAGTGATAAAAGGAGGAGTGAGAGAGAGGAGAGAGAGAGTGGAGCGTGTGATCAGTGATAAAAGGAGGAGCGAGAGAGTAGAGAGAGAGAGTGGAGAGTGGAGCGCGGGATCAGTGATAAAAGGCGGAGAGAGAGAGTAGAGAGAGAGAGTGGAGAGTGGAGCGCGGGATCAGTGATAAAAGGAGGAGTGAGAGAGGAGAGAGAGAGTGGAGCGTGTGATCAGTGATAAAAGGAGGAGCGAGAGAGGAGAGAGAGAGTGGAGCGCGGGATCAGTGATAAAAGGAGGAGTGAGAGAGAGGAGAGAGAGAGAGTGGAGCGTGTGATCAGTGATAAAAGGAGGAGTGAGAGAGGAGAGAGAGAGTGGAGCGTGTGATCAGTGATAAAAGGAGGAGTGAGAGAGAGGAGAGAGAGAGTGGAGCGTGTGATCAGTGATAAAAGGAGGAGTGAGAGAGGAGAGAGAGAGAGTGGAGCGTGTGATCAGTGATAAAAGGAGGAGTGAGAGAGAGGAGAGAGAGAGAGTGGAGCGTGTGATCAGTGATAAAAGGAGGAGTGAGAGAGGAGAGAGAGAGAGTGGAGCGTGTGATCAGTGATAAAAGGAGGAGTGAGAGAGGAGAGAGAGAGAGTGGAGCGTGTGATCAGTGATAAAATGCTGAACAAATATTTTGTTTCAGTCTTTACAGTAGAGGACACTAAGAATATCCCAACACTGGACAAACAGGGAACTCTCGGGGGGGAGGAGCTAAATACGATTAAAATCACTCAAGAGATGGTACTCAGTAAAATAATGGGACTCAAGGCGGATAAATCCCCTGGACCTGATGGCTTCCATCCTAGGGTCTTGAGGGAAGTGGCAGTAGGGATTGTGGATGCTTTGGTGATAGTTTTCCAAAATTCCCTGGACTCAGGAGAGGTCCCGGCAGATTGGAAAACTGCTAATGTAACACCGTTATTTAAAAAGGGTAGTAGGCAGAAGGCTGGAAATTATAGGCCAGTTAGCTTAACATCTGTGGTGGGTAAAATTTTGGAGTCTATTATTAAGGAGACAGTAACTGAACATTTAGATAAGCATAATTTAATAGGACAAAGTCAGCATGGCTTTATGAAGGGGAAGTCATGTCTGACAAATTTGCTTGAGTTCTTCGAGGATATAACGTATAGGGTGGATAAAGGGGAACCAGTGGACGTAGTGTATTTAGACTTCCAGAAGGCATTCGACAAGGTTCCACATAAAAGATTATTACTTAAGATAAAAAATCACGGGATTGGGGGTAATATTCCGGCATGGGTGGAGGATTGGTTATCAAACAGGAAGCAGAGAGTTGGGATAAATGGTTCATTTTCGGACTGGCAACCAGTAACCAGTGGTGTTCCACAGGGGTCGGTGCTGGGTCCCCAACTCTTTACAATCTATATTAACGATTTGGAGGAGGGGACCGAGTGCAACATATCAAAATTTGCAGATGATACAAAGATGGGAGGGAAAGTAGAGAGTGAGGAGGACATAAAAAACCTGCAAGGGGATATAGACAGGCTGGGTGAGTGGGCGGAGATTTGGCAGATGCAATATAATATTGGAAAATGTGAGGTTATGCACTTTGGCAGGAAAAATCAGAGAGCAAGTTATTTTCTTAATGGCGAGAGACTGGAAAGTACTGCAGTACAAAGGGATCTGGGGGTCCTAGTGCAAGAAAATCAAAAAGTTGGTATGCAGGTGCAGCAGGTGATCAAGAAAGCCAACGGAATGTTGGCTTTTATTGCTAGGGGGATAGAATATAAAAACAAGGAGGTATTGCTGCAGTTATATAAGGTATTGGTGAGACCGCACCTGGAATACTGCATACAGTTTTGGTCTCCATACTTAAGAAAAGACATACTTGCTCTCGAGGCAGTACAAAGAAGGTTCACTCGGTTAATCCCGGGGATGAGGGGGCGGACATATGAGGAGAGGTTGAGTAGATTGGGACTCTACTCATTGGAGTTCAGAAGAATGAGAGGCGATCTTATTGAAACATATAAGATTGTGAAGGGTCTTGATCGGGTGGATGCAGTAAGGATGTTCCCAAAGATGGGTGAAACTAGAACTAGGGGGCATAATCTTAGAATAAGGGGCTGCTCTTTCAAAACTGAGATGAGGAGAAACTTCTTCACTCAGAGGGTGGTAGGTCTGTGGAATTTGCTGCCCCAGGAAGCTGTGGAAGCTACATCATTAGATAAATTTAAAACAGAAATAGACAGTTTCCTAGAAGTAAAGGGAATTAGGGGTTATGGGGAGCTGGCAGGAAATTGGACATGAAGCTGAGTTCGGATCGGTCAATGCCCTGTGGGTGGCGGAGAGGGCCCAGGGGCTATGTGGCCGGGTCCTGCTCCGACTTCTTGTGTTCTTTAGATTTGTGGTTGGGATCAGATCAGCCATGATCTTATTGAATGGCGGAGCAGGCTCGAGGGGCCGATTGGCCTACTCCTGCTCCAATTTCTTATGTTCTTATGTTCTTAAAAGGAGGAGTGAGAGAGAGGAGAGAGAGAGTGGAGCGTGTGATCAGTGATAAAAGGAGGAGTGAGAGAGAGTGGAGCGTGTGATCAGTGATAAAAGGAGGAGTGAGAGAGAGGAGAGAGAGAGAGTGGAGCGTGTGATCAGTGATAAAAGGAGGAGTGAGAGAGGAGAGAGGGAGAGTGGAGCGTGTGATCAGTGATAAAAGGAGGAGTGAGAGAGAGGAGAGAGAGAGTGGAGCGTGTGATCAGTGATAAAAGGAGGAGTGAGAGAGAGTGGAGCGTGTGATCAGTGATAAAAGGAGGAGTGAGAGAGAGGAGAGAGAGAGAGTGGAGCGTGTGATCAGTGATAAAAGGAGGAGTGAGAGAGGAGAGAGAGAGAGTGGAGCGTGTGATCAGTGATAAAAGGAGGAGCGAGAGAGTAGAGAGAGAGAGTGGAGAGTGGAGCGCGGGATCAGTGATAAAAGGCGGAGAGAGAGAGTAGAGAGAGAGAGTGGAGAGTGGAGCGCGGGATCAGTGATAAAAGGAGGAGTGAGAGAGGAGAGAGAGAGTGGAGCGCGGGATCAGTGATAAAAGGAGGAGCGAGAGAGGAGAGAGAGAGAGCGGAGCGTGTGATCAGTGATAAAAGGAGGAGTGAGAGAGGAGAGAGAGAGTGGAGCGTGGGATCAGTGATAAAAGGAGGAGTGAGAGAGGAGAGAGAGAGAGTGGAGCGTGTGATCAGTGATAAAAGGAGGAGTGAGAGAGGAGAGAGAGAGAGTGGAGCGTGTGATCAGTGATATAAGGAGGAGTGAGAGAGAGGAGAGAGAGAGTGGAGCGTGTGATCAGTGATAAAAGGAGGAGTGAGAGAGGAGAGAGAGAGAGTGGAGCGTGTGATCAGTGATATAAGGAGGAGTGAGAGAGAGGAGAGAGAGAGTGGAGCGTGTGATCAGTGATAAAAGGAGGAGTGAGAGAGGAGAGAGAGAGAGTGGAGCGTGTGATCAGTGATAAAAGGAGGAGTGAGAGAGGAGAGAGAGAGAGTGGAGCGTGTGATCAGTGATAAAAGGAGGAGTGAGAGAGAGGAGAGAGAGAGTGGAGCGTGTGATCAGTGATAAAAGGAGGAGTGAGAGAGAGTGGAGCGTGTGATCAGTGATAAAAGGAGGAGTGAGAGAGAGGAGAGAGAGAGTGGAGCGTGTGATCAGTGATAAAAGGAGGAGTGAGAGAGGAGAGAGAGAGAGTGGAGCGTGTGATCAGTGATAAAAGGAGGAGTGAGAGAGAGGAGAGAGAGAGAGTGGAGCGTGTGATCAGTGATAAAAGGAGGAGTGAGAGAGGAGAGAGAGAGTGGAGCGTGTGATCAGTGATAAAAGGTGGAGAGAGAGAGGAGAGAGGAGAGAGCGGAGCGTGTGATCAGTGATAAAAGGTGGAGAGAGAGAGGAGAGAGCAGAGCGTGTGATCAGTGATAAAAGGTGGAGAGAGAGAGGAGAGAGCAGAGCGTGTGATCAGTGATAAAAGGTGGAGAGAGAGAGTGGAGCGCGAGCGGGGAGAGATGTGAAAAAACACCTGAAATGACTTCAGTGCAAGGGAAGGAGCTGATTGGTGAGTAACTGGTGAGTGTTCTTTTTTTGGTGAGTGTTTTCTTTTAACTCTTTAAGTTTATTTTGGTTAAGTTTAGTTAATAATATAATAAATCGAGGCCTGGCAGGGCACCTCAGTCCCGTCGAAAGCACATCCTGTTCCACATGGGAA
Source organism: Heptranchias perlo (assembly GCF_035084215.1). NCBI lineage: Eukaryota > Metazoa > Chordata > Chondrichthyes > Hexanchiformes > Hexanchidae > Heptranchias > Heptranchias perlo. The sequence continues at coordinate 21,017,913 of NC_090340.1, read as the reverse complement.
CTCGAGGACGGCGCCCGTATCCTGGACAACCACAGGTGCAGGAAGTGTCATCAGCTGGAAGAGCAGAGCATCCGGGCTTCGGAGCTTGAACAACAGCTGGCGTCCGCGAGGCTGAGATTTTCGTGGATAGCACGTTTCAGGAGGTGGTCACCACACAGCTTAAGAGAGTGCAGGCAGAGAGGGACTGAGTGACCGCCAGACAGACAAGGAAGACCAGGCAGGTAGAGCAGGAGTCCCCTGAGGGCATCTCGCTCTCCAACCAGTGTTCAGTTCTGAATACTGATGTGGGTGGAGGGTTCCTGAGCCAAGTCCACAGCACCATGGGTGGCTCAGCTGTACTGGGGGGGAGGAGAAATGTCAGGAGAGGAATAGTGATAGGGGATTCGATATTTAGGGGAACAGATCGGCGTTTCTGCAGCCACAGCCAAAATTCCAGGATGGTATGTTGCCTCCCTGGTGCCAGGGTCAAGGATTTCACTGAGCGGCTGCAGAACATTCTTGAGGGGAAGGGTGAACAGCCAGAGGTCGTGGTCCACATCGGTACCAACGACACAGGTAGAAAGAGGGATGATGTCCTGCAGACAGATTTTAAGGAGTTAAGAAAGAGATTAATAAGCAGGACTTCAATGTTCGGAATCTTCGGATTACTCCCGGTGCCACGCGGTGGCGAGTATAGAAGTAGGAGGACAGAGAATATGAATGCGTGGCTCGAGAAATGGTGCAGGAGGGAGGGCTTTAGATTCCTGGGGCATTGGGACCAGTTCAGGGGGAGGTGGGACCTGTACAAGCCGGATGGGTTGCACCTCAACCGGGCCGGGACCAATATCCTCGAAGGGAGGTTTGCTAGTGCTGTGGGGGAGGGTTTAAACTAGCTTCACAGGGGGATGGGAACCTGAGCGTAGATTCAGAAGGGAGAGAAGCAGAGCTGGAAATGGAAGGCAGAAAATTAGTAAATGTGTTTGGAAGGCATTGGAAAGAAAGGTTAGAAATCAGACAACAAAGGATTTTGGCAGTATTTACCTCAAGGCAAGGAATATAGTGAATAAGGCAGAAGAGCTCAGGGCACAGATAGATATGTGGAAGTATGATATCATAGCTATTACCAAAACATGGCATAAACAAGTCAGGAATGGCAGCTCAACATTCCTGGTTACGGGATTTTCAGACGAGATAGAGAGCGGGATTAAAAAAGGAGGCAGGGGGCAATATTGTTTCAAGAAACAATTATAGCTGTGAGGAGGGTTGATGTGTTAGAAGGATAATCAAATGAGGCCATATGGGTTGAGCTGAAGTGAAAAAGTGGGAAGTCACACTGCTGGGAGTGTACTATAGACCCCCAAACAGTCAGAGGGAGATAGAAGAGCAAATATGTAGGCAAATTTCTGAGAAGTGCAAAAACAATAGGGCAGTAACATTAGGGATTTTAACTACCCTAATATTAACTGGGATACAATCAGTGCAAAAGGTATATGGAGTGCAGAATTCTTAAATAGCATTCAGGAGAACTTTTTTAGCCAGTATGTAGCAAACCCAACGAGGCAGGGCAGGGTGGAGGGGTTGTGCAGTTCTGGATTTCGTTTTAGGGAATGAAACTGGGCAGGTGGAAGGAGTATCAGTGGGAGAGCATTTTGCTGGTAATGATCATAATTCAGTTAGATTTAGCATAGTTATGGAAAGGGACAAAGATAGAATCGGAGTAAAAGTTCTAAATTGGGCAACGGCCAATTTTACTAAGCTGAGATGTGAGTTAGCAAAAGTGGACTGGAGACAGCTACTTGAAGGTATATCAGTGTCAGAGCAGTGGGAGGCATTCAAGGGGTTCAGAGTAAACATGTTCCCATAAAGAAAAAATCTAGAGCCCCCTGGATGACAAGGAACATACAGGGTAAGATAAGGCAAAAAAGGGAAGCTTATGTCAGACATCAAGAGCTCAATACTGCAGAAAGCCTAGAGGAGTTTAGAAAGTACTGGGATGAAATTAAAAAGGAAATTGATAAAGCAAAGAGAGGGCATGAAAAAATACTGGCAAGTAAAATTTAAGAAAACACAAATATATTTGGTAAATACATAAAGAGCAAGAGGAAAACTAAGGAACGAATAGAGCCTATTAGAGACCTAAAAGGTAACCTATGTGTGGAGGCGGAAGACGTGGGTGTGGTTCTTAATGAATACTTTGCGTCTGTCTTCACAAAAGAGAGGGACTATGCAGGGATTGTAGTTAAGGATGAGGAGTGTGAAATATTGGATGAGAGAGGAAGTATTAAGGGGATTAGCATCTTTGAAAGATAAATTACCAGGCCCGGATGAAGTGTATCCCAGGCTGTTAAGAGAAGCAAGGGTGGAAATAGCAGAGGCTCTGACCATCAATTTCCAATCCTCCCTGACTACCAGCATGGTGCTAGAGGATTGGAGGACTGCTAACATTGTACCGTTGTTTAAAAAGGGAGAAAGAGTTCGACTGAGTAATTATACGCCAGTCAGTCTAACCTCGGAGGTGGGCAAATCATTGGAATTGATTCCGAGGGACAGTATAAATCGTCACTTAGAAAGGCACGGGTTAATCAAGGACAGTCAGCATAGATTTGTTAACGGAAGGTCGTGTCTGACCAACTTGATTGAATTCTTTGAGCAGTTAACAAGGAGGGTCGATGAGAGTAATGTGATTGATGTATTTTAGCAGGGCTTTTGACAAGGTGCCACATGGCAGACTGGTCAAAAAAGTAAAAGCCCATGAGATCCAAGGGAAAGTGGCTAGTTGGATCCAAAATTGGCTCAGTGGCAGGAAGCAAAGAGTAATGGTTGACGGGTGTTTTTGCGACTGGAAGGCTGTTTCCAGTGGGGTCCCGCAAAGCTGAGTACTCGGTCCCTTGCTTTTTGTCGTATATATTAATGATTTGGACTTGAATGTGGGGGGCTTGATGAAGAAGTTTGCAGATGATACAAAAATTGGCCATATGGTTGATAGTGAGGAGGAAAGTTGTAGACTGCAGGAAGATATCAATGGGCTAGTCAGGTGGGCAGGAAAGTGGCAAATGGAATTCAATCTGGAGCAGTATGAGGTAATGCATTTGGGGAGGGCAAAGAAGGCAAGGGAGTACAAAATAATTGAAAGGATACTGAGAAGTGTAGAAGAACAAAGGGACCTTGGAGTGCATGTCCACAGATCCCTCAAGGTAGTAGGACAGGTAGATAAGATGGTTATGAAGGCATACGAGATACTTTCCTTTATTGGCCGAGGCATAGAATATAAGAGCAGGCAGGTTATGCTGGAACTGTATGAAATACGAGTTGGGCCACAGCTTGAGTACTACATACAGTTCTGGTCACCACGTTACAGGAAAGATGAGATTGCACTAGAGAAGGTACAAAGGAATTTTACGAGGATGTTGCCAGGGCTGGAGAATTTTAGCTATGAGAAAAGATTGGATCGGCTGGGGTTGTTTTCTTTGGAACAAAGGAGGCTGAAAGGATATTTAATTGAGGTATGTAAAATTATGATGGGACTAGATAGAGTGGATAGGGAGGACCTATTTCCCTTATTAGAGTGGTCAGTGACCAGAGGGCATTGATTTAAAGTAATTGGTAGAAGGATTAGAAGGGAGCTGAGGAGAAACTTTTTCACCCAGAGGATGGTGGGGGCCTGGAACTCACTGCCTGAAAGGGTAGTAGAGGCAGGAACCCTCAATACATTTAAAAAGTACTTGGATGTACACTTGAAGTGCAATAACCTACAGGGTATGTACCAAGTGCTGGAAAGTGGGACTAACCGAGATAGCTCTTTTTCGGCTGGCACAGGCATGATGGGCCAAATGGCCTCCTTCTGTGCCTTAACTTTCTATGATTCTATGATTCTATTCCTTGCTACTATTGACAGAAGAGCAGGCAGTTGCTTTGGTGTCCTGCCTCAACCAACCAAAACAGATTAATTGGTCATTCCTCCCCTTGCTGTTTGTAGGTCTTGCTGTGTGTATAATGGATCCTGTGGTTGCTTAACTAAGAACAGTCACTGGTCTTTAAAATAAGACATGGTTGGTAGAGCAAAGCATTTTGAGAGCTTTCTGAACTATAAAAAGGCTTCTCGATCAATGGGAAGGCTGATTAATTAACCTGACAGAAGTAAACTTGTAAAATGTATCATACTTATTATTTAATTGCTCATAACTTTGAGTGTGTGAGTAAAATAACAGTATAACAATATAAAGAAAGACATACGTACTGTTTGAGTTAATATTGGACAAGGATACAACTGACAAAGGAAGACAATGACCACAGATGGCAACGTGCTGCAGGCATCCCCAAAGTTGAAGCTGAGCATCCCAGAGGAAGTAATAACATTCTTTGCACAAAGTACTGAGCTACGAGAAAGCCAAAGTCATAAGCCTGTGTGTATATCAGAGAGGGATAGCATTAACATTCAAAGCTCGGTATTTATCAATGATGTGTTGAATATAGACTGTAAATGTAACCTTCCTAAGCCATGTTGTAACCTTAGACATTGAACATAACGTTGCTAAGTTATAAACAAGAGAATGCAGCTAATGTTAAAATATTAGGATTCACTTAATTCACAATTGTGCCTATAATTATCTAATCTCTTTCACCGACCTTGTTAAATAAAGTAATAATAGTTAAAGCACCTCTGTGTCTGTCTATGTCCTTGAAGCCTCTGAAAAAAAGATGTTAACTAATATAACTTAGTATTGTGCTGTGATGGATTGGTGATTGGACTGGGTACTTCCTGTATTTTTAAGCCTGAGTTAGATCGATTCCTGATTAACAAGGGAGTTAAAGGTTATAGTAGGTAGACGGGAAAGTAGGGTTGAGGTCGCAATCAGATCAGCCATGATCTTATCAAATGGCTGAGCAGGCTCGAGGGGCCAAATGGCCGACTCCTGCTTTTAATTCGTATGTTGGTAAGACGGTTCAAAGGAACACTAACGGAGGAATCTTATCATCCTCTGAAGTAAATGGTCGATTTCCAGTCGACTTTCTACGTATATGTATCAAGAAAAAGGGTGAAGATTGGTCTAACACCCTTTAGTGTACATAGCTAGATACTCCAAATTCAGCAAATATATTCCTCAAATAGTGGGGGTGGGATTTAGTATTCAATATCTGAATCCTGAATATTAGTGACATACATCCTGACCACTAATAATTCTCTCCCATCATTTGGAAATGTGCCTGCAGATATGTTCGACCTCAGTGCCCTACAGGACATTGAGTCCTAGTAATGATTTTCTCAACAGCTGACCCCCCCGCCCCCTGTCCTCACCACACACACACACACACACACACACACAAACTATCAGCACCATTGTGTATTATATCTGGACATGTTAACCTGTACCATCCTGATTTGGCAGCCTTTGCTGTGGTTGAACAAGAGCCTTGCATGTGGACATTTTTCATTACCCAAATATTCAGACAACTTAGAGGTCACTCCGTTAAGTGGGTGTTGAGTATTTAGTGCATAAAGTATCTGCAGCAGTCACAACCCTCTCCCATCAGTTCGAAACTTTGAAACCACCAGCCTTCCCACATTGTTCCACGGAAGATACTGAGCTCTAGCTGGGGATGATTTCTGATCTTCTGCTATCCCCCCCTGAATTATATCAAGACATAAATATCTCTTCCAGCTTCCTTTGTATTTTTATTGTACTGGATGGAAAATTGTGCACAGCCAAATTCTCAATAAGTGCTCCCATCAGGTGAAGCTCCATGTAGGAAGAGCAAATTTGTAAAATGTACCCCATAAAATATTAGAATCATAAAATCATAGAATGGTTACAGCACGGAATGAGGCTATTCGGCCCGTCGAGTCTATGCCAGCTCTCTGCAAGAGCAATCCAACTAGTCCCACTCTCCCGTCCTATCTCCGTGGCCTTGCAAATATTTTCCCTTCAAGTATTGATCCAGTTCCCTTTTGAAAGCCACGATTGTATCTGCGTCCACCACCCCCTCAGGCAGTGAATTCCAGATCACAACCACTCGCTGTGTAAAAAAGCTTTTTCTCATGTTGCCTTTGGTTCTTTTGCCAATCATCTGAAATCTATATCCTCTGGTTCCTGACCTCTCCGCCAATGGGAATAGTTTCTCTCTATCTGCTCTGTCCAGCCCCATCATGATTTTGAATACCTCTATCAAATCTCCTCTCAACTTTCTCTGCTCTGAGGAGAACAACCTCAACTTCTCCAGTCTATGCACGTAACAAAAACAAATCTCTTCTGCACCCTCTCTAAGGCCTTCACTTCCTTCCGATAAAGTGTGGTGCCCAGAATTGGACACAATACTCCAGCTGTGGCCAAATCATCACAACCCGTTTGCTTTTGTAGTCTATGCCTGTATTTATAAAGCCCAGGAGCCTGTATGCTTTCTTAACGGCTTTCTGAACCTGGCCTGCCACCTTCAATGATTTGTGCACATATACCCCTCGATATCTCTGTTCCTGTACCCCTTTTAGAATTGTACCCTTTAGTTCATATTGCCTCTCCTCATTCTTCCTACCGAAATGTATCACTTCACAATTTTCTGCATTGAATTTCATCTGCCACATGTCCGCCAATTCCACCAGCATGTCTATATCCTCTTGAAGTCTATCACTATCCTCCTCACTGTTCACTACACTTCCAAGTTTTGTGTCATCTGCAAATTTCGAAATTGTGCCGTGTACACCCAAGTCCAAGTCATTAATATATATCAAAAAAAGCAATGGTCCTATTACCAACCCTTGGGGAACACCACTGTGTCCCTCCCTCCAGTCCAAAAAACAACCGTTCACCACTACTCTCTGTTTCATGTCACTTAGCCAATTTTGTATCCATGCTGCCACTGCCCCCTTTATTCCATGAGCTTCAACTTTGATGACAAGCCTATTATGCGGCACTTTATCAAACACCTTTTGGAAGTCCATATACACATCAACCTCATTGCCCTGATCAACCCTCTCTGTTACCTTATCAAAAAACCCAATCAAGTTAGTTAAACACAATTTGCCTTTACCAAATCCATGCTGGCTTTCCTTCATTAATCTACACTTTTCCAAGTGACTGTTAATTTTGTCCTGGATTATCATTTCTAGAAGTTTCCCCACCACCGAGGTTAAAGTGACTGGCCTGTAGTTGCTTGGTTTATCCTTACACCCTTTTTTGGACAAGGGTGTAACATTTGTAATTCTTATATTTAAGGATGATTGGAAGATTATGATCAGATCCAGCAATGCCTCCTTCCTTGTTGGGCCAGAAATGTACTCATCAAGAAAATTCTTCTGAACACACTTCAAAAATTCCTCCCTCTCTTTGCCCCTATTCCTATCCCAGTCCATATTAGGATAGTTGAAGTCCCCCATTATGACTACTCTATGGTTCTTGCATATCTCTGTAATTTCCCTGCAAATTTGCTCCTCTATACCCTTCCCACTAGTTGGTGGTCTATAGACTACCCCCAGTAGTGTAATAGCACCTCTATTATTTCTTAACTCTGACCAAATAGGTTCTGTCTTTGACCCCTCCAGGACATCCTTTCTCTCCAGCACTGCAATATTCTCCTTAATCAAAACTGCCACCCAGCCCCCTCCTTTCTTTCCTTCCCGATCTTTCCTGAACATATTATTGAGGAAATGTGTAGAAAGCTCTCTATTTGACAGAAAATCAGAATATTCATAATAATAAATTTAGGGCCAAAGATTTATTCTTTAAAAGCAATGACTGTTGATTGTAGAAAATTAACTGGCAGCTGATGGCTTTACTTCAATTTTAGTGTTTGGTGTTGTAAAAGTTAATATGCGACCCACAGGATACCACAGCCACAGTGATGTGGTCCACAAGGAAAATGTTTCGATTCTCCTGTACTGGAGATATCAGTAATTCATACCACGTCTACACATGTCACTAATATCTGACTGAGTTACATAATTTGTGTGCTTCAGAATTTGAATTTACTGCCCCTGCTCTGTGGGGCTCCCTCTTTGATTTGACAGAGCAGCTCCGAGTCACAAAATAGAAACATGGACCCTATTCTCCCACCTCCCATCATTTGCTGCTTTGAGGTTGAAGCTGTAAGAATCGTCCTCACCCATGAATCCTAATACTGAAGCAAGGAAACCATTGAATCATTCGCTCCATCATTCCCCACACTGCTCTATCACCACATGGTTTAACCTCCGCCATGAGACTGCACCAGATGGCAATGTGGGCGTAAAGTATCATTTTATGCAATGTGGCCTGTTTAGGCTCTAACTCTTTTCCTACACTTATGTAGTCATTAGGAATATCACACACTTCACAAAAAGAATGGCACTGATCACAGGACTTGAAATAGATTTTTTTTATTTACTGATACTTGATACTTCAAAAAAAATCATTCACTTTTCATGAGATAATATCAACACACAACTGATCGGGACATACATCCTGAGGACATGCGGCTTTTTAAAAAATACAGTACATATGGAGAACACTTTCTATATTGTGCCTGAAGGGCCAGTTGTTCAGGAGCAGCAGCTACATTTGTCAGAGGTTTTCCCTTTGCACACACAGCCATTGGCGCAGTTAGTGCATCCGGCAGGACAGCAAGAGCAGCAACCTGAGAGAGGAGAGGGAAAAGGCAGAAATCAGTAACAATGAATCATTCACTGAAACACCCCAGACCCTCCCATCACAGCACTGAGCTCCTCCCTAATAAACTAATCTGTGTCATATCTCCAAGTAACCCGCCTGAAAATGCCCCCCTCAGAAGCCCCACCTGTCAGTCTCTCAGCTTCTGTATTTGTGGTAAGATTTGGGACCTTGTGATATCATCAGTCTGTCCCACCCACTGTTCAGTGATCAATTCTTCAGAGTAAAACTTCCCACCAGCTTGTTTCACATGTGGACCTTTAAGGGGTTGGTATTCCATTCCTGTGAGCTCCATTAAACGCTGCTGTTCCCCTGCTCACGATGCGCCCTCCCTTTCTCCTCTGTGAAGCACCGTGAGATGTTTTTCGACATTAAAATGCGCTGAATAAATACAAGCTGTAGTTGCTGCTTTAAATCCTGGGTAAAAATAGCACCGACAGGAATGTAGCAGCAGCGGGTTAAGCGCTGGTAGGTGAAGAGGTTCTGGTTTAACCACAAGCGAAACAGTGACGTTCGGTGTTAATTTAATTCAATGAGGGACAATACGGGGCATCTCAGGTACTGAACTGGCAATTGGAGCAGCGTGAAGATCGGGACAATCACCCATCGGGACTCAGTGGGGTTCCATCGGATCAGTGACAATTCCCTATGTTAGGAATAGAGTTAGATTCAGAGTTAGAGTGAGGGTTAGGGTTGGGAATATGATTAGTTATGGTTGGAGTTAGAATTAGAGGTTGGTTTATGGTGATTCCCGACACTGGAGACAAACTGATCGGAATGAAAGCTCACGGAGCTTGTAATTTTCCATTCTGTTCCAGTCTGAGTTCTGCCCAGAACCATCAGTCACATAAATACAATGTGAGGGGTTTTAAACAGTCCCACAGTTACTCACTTTTCTGGCAGCGTCCAGCTTTGCTGGTGGGACATCGGCAGTCGGAGCACCTGCAGGTGTTTTCACAGGAGCAGGATCCTGAAAACAGGGAAAACAAACAAATATAAAGACACAGAGTTGGGATTTAAACCCTGAGAAATCCCCACCGTGTGGAGGAGCCCCGGCTCTTTGTCACCCTCTGATCTCCAGTTAATTTAATAAACAGCCTCCCCTCCAATCCTGCTCCACCTCAGTGACACTGAGCGGGGACACTGAGCTGAAAGGACTGACTAGTCTCCACTCACCATCCAGGCAGACACAGGCCTTAGAGTCAGACATTTCACTAACTTCCTCTTCAGTTTGGAGCCGTCACCGAATCAGCGTTTCTCGATCTTGTGCCGTTTGCTGCATCGGAGCCGAATTTTATGGGTTGTGATCGGCGGGGAATCGGGTGCAAAACCGGGGACGGGGCGGGTCGGTCCGGGCAGAATGCACACGGAGCACCGAAGTGAATCAGCGGTTCCAGGTGGGAATTGCACCCGTCTCCTTCACTCAGAACACGTCCCCAAAATATTCCTCAATAACAGCAATTTCCCAACATTTCCTGTGCGATCACCGTGAGTCTGAGCGTCTGCAGCACGTTTCACACCCACGGTCTGGGGGGTCCAGGACTGCATCTTCTGTTTTAGGTTTTATTTCCCTTTTCACTCTAGATATTTTTTAGTTCCTGTGTTTCAGATTGCTCTCCCAGGTCAGCCCCAGCTCACTATGTCCCAGAGAGTTTTCCCACTTGCCTTAATATTTACAACATGAGTTTGTATTGATAGTGTTTTGTTAGCGTGGATTTTGGACTATGATTAAAATAAATCTCAAAAAATTAGTGTGAAAAAGATAAAGTGAAAGCAATCCACAAATGTGAGAAGTGAAAAAAAATCAGTCAAAACTGTGTGAAGAGAAATTTTGATTGCGCAAACATAATCTCAGAGGGAGTAGTATCAAATTGCTCCTGCCACAAGAGCAAGTTAATGTTAACCCCTTCCATCCCAAGAAGCCAGACTGTCATGCCAAGAGCAGTTCAAACAGATAGAAATGACCCAGTCAGTTGAGAACTGTCTGAGGCTAACCATTACACAGATGAACATGAGGTAACAATTGATATAGGTTATATTATTAAAGTTGACCCAATTACTTGGAAATGCCAAAGGCACCCAGACAATGCTACAGTGAAAAAAATTGATAAGAAAGAAATGTAAAACAAATCGTATCAAAAGAAAGCATATGTTAGACAATTGGAAGTCCATTACTTGAGCTATGTACTGACACAGGGTACTAAACGCCTATCAGTTTTACCCCGCCACAGTATGATAACGAAGTTCGACAAGTTCGGGGGCTATTCACGAATAATAGATACAATATAAATCTGACCAACGAGGGGAGACCTTCCCTGACAAATTATATAACTCGCGTTGAGAATGCTAAGAAAATTCAACAATTATATCAACACCTCCTAATTCAAGTATTAAAACAAAGCGAGACATGGAATGGAGGTGGATAATCGTAAAAGAGATAGATTTGGACATCTTGAAAACACAGAGATTAGGACTTGGAGTTAGAAATTCCAGTCCGCAGTCCCACGTACATCTGTATGTGGGAGAGACAGTGTTTATTTCAGACAGGCTGCGTGCTCCAGAGAGAGAGAGAGAAAGAGAAAAAGACTAGGCAATTCCTCTCTCCTGTTTTGTTTTCTGATTTGTTTCGGGTAAAAAGATTATTCCTTTGGACAAAATAAATAATAAAAGATGATTTGACAAATTAACCCCTTGGACTCTCAAGAAGAGCCGCAATGGATTTTCTGTGTTTCTTTTAAAACAGGTGACCCTGGTTTTTGGGACCACATGACTGTTGATGTTGCAGGATTACCAAGAGTAATTACAAAGTTACGGTGCAACCTTTGCCGGACAAATTTGGTGCATGAAACGATCCAGTGATGTTAAAGATTTAAGACTTTAGCTGCAGACATCAGCAGATACCAAATGTCACAGCGTGGTGATATCAACCTGATCCTCTTCCTTTGAAAACATTTTGATTTGTTTTGTTTTAACCCATTTATTGTCTTCTGAGACAGAGTGCTCGAGGTGGGAAGATATGGGAGTTACATCCAAAATTAATTATGAGCACTTCATCTCTACTGTAAAACCACAAAGCCTGGACATAATTTGTTTCTGAAATTGGAACTAATAAGAAAAATTTATATGAGTTGCTATTCAAGCACTCGAGGGAGAAAAATTTACTGGTAATTTAAGGGGATAATCAAATTATATTTTAAAATAAAAGAAGTCCAGTCTAAATGGTTCCTATTGATTGCTGTGTATCAAGAATTCTTTTCGAAAAAAAAAATTTTACATTGACAAATCCTGTCAGTCCAACAATACTGCTCTCAAGTTGGGATAATTGTGAAATGATAGAAGGGACTCGGGCACAATATAGTGGGATATTTTGGGAAATAAAAGCGGTTCAAGAAGAAATTACATAAAATAAATAATTTTTGGGATATTGGAGCTGACTGTAAATATTGTATCGGACAGTAACATTAGTTTGGCAACATTAGATGAAAAGGTCAGAGATTTAGGGTCTCGCATTAAAGATATATTTTTTAAAAAATAAATGAAAACACAGATAAGGAATTGTCTGAGGATCAAATACTGATCATACATTTGCACAGGATAGCTACAGTGCTAGAAACACATGCCCAAACCATTAATAAATTAATAAAAGAGGAATATAACGTATCTTAGCAGGCGGCTGCTAATGACATCTGCAGTACATATGGTAACTGGATTGTGGAACAGACACGAGAGAACCTAGCCCAGATACAGGCAGGGGAAGTACCCTTATGAATAACGAATCAACAAACTGAGGGTGAGCCTGACCTGTGGGCATGATGGAGGTGGTACCTCCAAGCGGCTGTTACCAAACAAGAACATCTCCCCTTGCCAATTCAGGGCAATGGTGCGAGTGTACCCCACTCAAGTGGAGTGTAAACCTGACGGAGGAGGGCTCCTAGGGTTGGTACTAGTAATAGTGGTGATGGCACCCGAAACCCAAGGACGAGAGGTGTAACAAGAATATTGGGGTAATGAAGGACGGAATGCACATATCCCATCACAATATGTTACCATATGCTGAAAAAAAAATATTTAAAGGGAATTTGGCTGGAACAAAATTAAAGGTATGTGTTACTAGACATGCTGTCACTGTATGTCCACATAGTGTTGGACACAGCCCAGAAGCACAGGGTGAGATAATTTACAACAGAAATGTGTATGTGCCGCCCCAACAGCCGAATAGCATAAAGATAGGGCACTTTGCACCCAAAATCTGTAACATGTAACCTGTGAGTTACGGGTTAGGCATACGCACAGAACATCACGGATGTTAAATACCCGAAAGGCTGTGTATTAAATGCCGGACCAATGTTGCATGGACTTTGTTAGTATTGGTCTCTATGATTATTAAGCCATAATCATGACCAACAGGGGGATCTGTTAGCGTGGATTTGGAACTGTTGAATTAAAGGCAACGATGAAGTGACTAATGGGTACACGACAGTGGTATTTACCCTAAAACCACACTGAAATGCGCTTTGTGTAGATTAGACTAACCTTAATTAAAGGCTTAAATATAACGCTTGACTACTAATAAAATGGACACTATTAAACAAAATGGATTCTATTAAACAAAGGGACACTATTAAATAAAATGGATTCTGTGACTGTGGGAAAGACAGTTAAAAGTGTTGAGTTTGTACATTCCAGAACTGGCTTACAGTCTGGGAATACAAAGGACATTTCACAACGAACTGATAAAACTATAGAACCAGACTGCATGAAACAAAGGCATGCTGTCTTAAGGTGATAATAGTTGTTCGGACTTAATTGGTTAATGCGTAAGCAGTCCGTTGTTGCTATGCGGACTTAATTGGTTAATGTGTAAACTGTCCGTTGTTGCTGTGCGGACTTAATTGGTTAATGTGTGTAATCAAGATTAATGATGTAAAAGCTACTGAAAATCTGTATTTCAAAGGTATAAAAAAGCATGACAACCATTTTAAAGTTGAGAAGGTAGCTGCGTTCACTACGGAGTGTCCAGTCCTTCTCCCAAAGCTTTGTCCAATAAACTGCATGTTGAATCTTTAAGTCTGACTCCGAGTGGTGATTTTTTCCCACAACAGTTTTCAAATTGGAAAAACGTCCCGAGAGGGAACGAGATGTTAGGAAGGCTGATCTAAAGCATGATCAAAAATGTAAACAAAAGTAGGTTTTCAGGAGGAACTTAAAGATGGAGAGGGAGGTGGAGGGGTTTAGTGGGGTAATTGCAGAACATGGGGCATCAATGGCTGAAAGCAGAGCCGCCAATTGTTGAGGAAAGGGACGAGGAGATGCACAAGAGGTCAGAGTCAGAAGAACGGAGTTGTTTTGGGGAGTGCGAGCTATTGTCGGAATCGAGGAGATTACAGAGATAGGGAGGGGTGAGGCCATGAAATGATTTAAACATGAGGATGAGAATTATAAATTTGGAGCATTGGTGAAGGGGACAAAGGATCGGGCCTCCCACATGCCAAAGAACATGGCCTTGCTCTTACTTCGGTTCACTCTGGCCCCCGAGGCCAGTTCGAAATGGTCGCAGATACCCATCAGTGTGTGAACCGACTGCTGATCGGTGCAAAAGACAGTGATGTCGTCCATGTACAGGGAAGACTTAACCTGAGAGCCTCCTCTGCCTGGGATCATCACCCCCCTGATACCTGCGTCCCTCCTGATGGAGGTCGCAAACGGCTCAATGCACCATACGAACAAGACCGCGGAGAGAGGGTATAGCCCTGCCTGACTCCAGATCTGATCAGAAAGCTCTCCGACTCCCACCCATTGATTTGGACTGCGCTATGGAAAGCTGTGTAGAGCAGTCGGATAATATCGCGTTTTCCCTCCCCACACCCCATTTTGGAGAGCACGTCCATCACAATGAGAGAGGAAGTATTAAGGCGATAAGCATCTTTGAAAATAGATAAATTACCAGGCTAGGATGAAATGTATCCCAGGCTGTTAAAAAGAATCAAGGGAGGAAATAGTGGAGGCTCTGACCATTATTTTCCAATCCTCCCTGGATACAGATGAGAATACCTACGAGGTGCCCCTCTAATGAAATGCATATGTAGTAAGCTTTCAGTAGCTCAATAAGATGCCTCCATAATAAAATGGCAGTATGGTAAACCAAGGGTTAATATAAGTGGCCCATTTTGCTAGCTAGAATTAGAACAATGAGCTTTTCAAATGAGTTTATCCTTGATCATTCGTTTATGTTATTAATTTCCTGTATGAAAATGTATGCTTTATTATGAATCAAGCAAAGCGATAAGATAAGCTGAATTCTGGGGTAAGCAGGTGTAGGGAGTGTTGTTTTGCAGCTACCTAATGAATGGATCCTTATTTCGGATAAGGTCGAAAAACATCCCAGGCCTGAGATAAGTGAGACTCCCTTTCCTGTGACCTACGTATGAACAGGTATCACCTGTGAGTGGTCGGTCATTATGTCAGTTAGTATGGCTTGCCCAGACTCAGCTTATGATTGGTTTTAACCCCTTGCTATTCATGTCCCTCCCCACTCTGAAAATGTATAATTGTGTGAACTTTGACTGTGTAATTTGCCTGTTCTATGAGATTGACCAGACTCTGTCAAGAGTTGAAATCAATTCTATAGATAGGGTCAGCTGCAGCTAATAAATTGTGTTAAAACTTTCAAGTGTATTCGCTTTCAGTTTTTGCTGAACCAGACTAAGAGTAAAGAATCCGGTATCGTCACAGACATGGTGCCGGAGGATTGGAGGACTGCTAATGTTGTACCATTGTTTAAAAAGGGAAAGAGGGATAGACTGAGTAATTACAGGCCAGTCAGTCTAACCTCAGTGGTAGGCAAATTATTGGAATCAATTCTGAGGGACAGGATAAACCATCACTTAGAAAGGCATGGATTAATCAAGGACAGTCAACATGGATTTGTTAAGGGAAGGTCGTGTCTGACTAACTTGATTGAATTTTTTGAGGAGGTAACAAGGAGGGTCAATGAGGTAGTGCATTTGACGTAGCGTACATGGATTTTAGCAGGGCTTTTGACAAGGTCCCACATGGCAGACTGGTCAAAAAAGTACAAGTCCATAGGATCCAAGGGAAAGTGGCAAGTTGGATCCAAAATTGGCCCAGTGGCGGGAAGCAAAGGGTAATGGTTGACGGACAAAGGTGTTTTTGTGACTGGAAGGCTGTTTCCAGTGGGATTCTGCAGGGCTCAGTACTAGGTCCCTTGCTTTTTGTGGTATATATTAATGTCGTGGACTTAAATGAAGGGGGCATGATATAGAAGTTTGCAGATGATACAAAAATTGGCCTTGTGGTTGATAGTGAGGAGGAAAGTTGTAGACTGTAGGAAGATATCAATGGACTGGTCAGGTGGGCAGAAAAGTGGCAAATGGAATTCAATCCAGAGAAGTGTGAGGTAATGCATTTTGGGAGGGCAAACAAGGCAAGGAAATACACAATAAATGGGAGGATACTGAGAGGTGTAGAGGAAGTGAGGGACCTTGCAGTGCACGTCCACGGATCACTGAAGGTAGCAGGACAGGTAGATAAGGTGGTTAAGATGGCATATGGGATACATTCCTTTATTAGCCAAGGCATAGATTATAAGATCAGGGAGGTTATGCTGGAACTGTATAAAACACTAGTTAGGCCACAGCTTGAGTACTGCATACAGTTCTGGTCACCACATTACAGGAAAGATGTAATTGCACTGGAGAGGGTACAGAGGAGATTTACGAGGATGTTGTCAGGACTGGAAAATTTGAGCTATGAGGAAAGATTGGCACTTCAAGTGCTCATCCAAGTACTTTTTACGTGTGTTAAGGCTTTAAAAGTTTAAAAGGGGTTGTTTTCTTTGGAACAGAGGCGACTGAGGGGTGAGAGGGGTGATTTAATTGAGGTGTACAAAATTATGAAGGGCCTAAATAGAGTGGATAGGGAGGACCTATTTCCCTAGCAGAGATCAATAAGCAGGGGGCATAGATTTAAAGTGATTCATAGAAGGATTAGAGGGGAGCTGAGGAAAATGTTTTTCACCCAGAGGATGGTGGGAGTCTGGAACCCACTTCCTGAAAGGGTGATAGAGGCAGAAACCCTTAACACAAGTACTCAGATGAGCACTTGAAGTGCCATAACCTACAAGGCTACGGACCAAGTGCTGGAAAGTGGGATTAGGCTGGGTGGTTCATTTTCGGCTGGCGCTGAAACGATGGGCTGAATGGCCTCCTTCTGTGCTGTAAATTTTCTATGATTCTATGTAAGTGTGGATATTCTGTCGAAGGCCTTTACCTGGTCCAGGCTGATGAGGCAGGTTTTGACCGCCCCCACCCCCTCATGCAGGTAGATGATCGTATCCCTGAGCAGCGCAAGGCTATCAGAGATCTTCCTGCCGAGTATAGTACAGGTCTGAGCAGGATGGATCACTTGCTTCAGAAAACACTATATGGATGAAAACGCTTTTGTAGATATTAAGGCAAGTAGTGAAACTCTCTGGGACACAGGGAGCTGGGGCTGACCTGGGAGAGCAATCTGAAACACAGGAACTAAAAGGTATCCAGAGTGAAAAGGGAAATAAAACCTAAAACAGAAGATGCAGTCCTGGACCCCCCAGACCGTGGGTGTGAAACGTGCTGCAGACGCTCAGACTCACGGTGATCGCACAGGAAATGTTGGGAAATTGCTGTTATTGAGGAATATTTTGGGGTCGTGTTCTGAGTGAAGGAGACGGGTGCAATTCCCACCTGGAACCGCTGATTCACTTCGGTGCTCCGTGTGCATTCTGCCCGGACCGACCCGCCCCTTCCCCGGTTTTGCACCCGATTCCCCGCCGATCACAACCCATAAAATTCGGCTCCGATGCAGCAAACGGCACAAGATCGAGAAACGCTGATTCGGTGACGGCTCCAAACTGAAGAGGAAGTTAGTGAAATGTCTGACTCTAAGGCCTGTGTCTGCCTGGATGGTGAGTGGAGACGAGTCAGTCCTTTCAGCTCAGTGTCCCCGCTCAGTGTCACTGAGGTGGAGCAGGATTGGAGGGGAGGCTGTTTATTAAATTAACTGGAGATCAGAGGGTGACAAAGAGCCGGGGCTCCTCCACACGGTGGGGATTTCTCGGGGTTTAAATCCCAACTCAGTGTCTTTATATTTGTTTGTTTTCCCTGTTTTCAGGATCCTGCTCCTGTGAAAACACCTGCAGGTGCTCCGACTGCCGATGTCCCACCAGCAAAGCTGGACGCTGCCGGAAAAGTGAGTAACTGTGGGACTGTTTAAAACCCCTCACATTGTATTTATGTGACTGATGGTTCTGGGCAGGACTCAGACTGGAACAGAATGGAAAATTACAAGGTCCCCGGACTTTCATTCCAATTATTTTTGCACTTCTGTGAGGACTAAACCTAATCCTAACCCGAACTGTAAATGTAAACCTTACCCTAACTTTAACTATAACCCGAATTCTAACTATATCTATAACTCTAACTCTAACCCTAAAAGTAAATCAAATCCAAACGCTAACTCGAAATCTAACTAACCCTAACTCTAGTCCCAGTCCTTTTTTTATTCGTTCATGGGATGTGGGTGTCACTGGCAAGGCCAGCATTTATTGCCCATCCCTAATTGCCCTTGAGAAAGTGGTGGTGAGCTGCCTTCTTGAACCACGGCAGTCCGTGTGGTGACGGTTCTCCCACAGTGCTGTTAGGAAGGGAGTTCCAGGATTTTGACCTAGTGATGATGAAGGAACGGTGATATATTTCCAAGTCGGGATGGTGTGTGACTTGGAGGGGAACGTACAGGTGGTGTTGTTCCCATGTGCCTGCTGCTCATGTCCTTCCAGGTGGTAGAGGTCACGGGTTTGGGAGGTGCTGTCAAAGAAGCCTTGGTGAGTTGCTGCAGTGCACCCTGTGGATGGTACACACTGCAGCCATGGTGCGCCAGTGGTGAAGGGAGTGAATGTTTAGGGTGCCAATCAATGGGCTGCTTTGTCCTGGATGGTGTCAAGCTTCTTGAGTGTTGTTGGAGCTGCACTCATCCAGGCAAGTGGAGACTATTCCATCACACTCCTGACCTGTGCCTTGTAGATGGTGGAAAGGCTCTGGGGAGTCAGGAGGTGAGTCACTCACCACAGAATACCCAGCCTCTGACTTGCTCTTGTAGCCACAGTATTTATATGGCTGGTCCAGTTAAGTTTCTGGTCAATGGTGACCCCCAGGCTGTTGATGGTGGAGGACTCGGCAATGGTAATGCCGTTGAATGTCAAGGGGACGTGGTTAGACTCTCTCTTGTTGGAGACGGTCATTGCCTGGCACTTGTCTGGCGCGAATGTTACTTGCCACTCCTCAGCCCAAGCCTGGATGTTGTCCAGGTCCTGCTGCATGCGGGCATGGACTGCTTCATTATCTGAGGGGTTGCGAATGGAACTGAACACTGCAATCATCAGCGAACATCCCCATTTCTGACCTTATGATGGAGGGAAGGTCATTGACGAAGCAGCTGAAGATGGTTGAGCCAAGGACACTGCCCTGAGGAACTCCTGCAGCAGTGTCCTGGGGCTGAGATGATTGGCCTTCAACAACCACTACCATCTTCCTTTGTGCTAGGTATGACTCCATCCACTGGAGAGTTTTCCCCCTGATTCCCATTGACTTCAATTTTACTAGGGCTCCTTGGTGCCACACTCGGTCAAATGCTGCCTTCATATCAAGGGCAGTTACTCTCATCTCACCTCTGGAATTCAGCTCTTTTGTCCATGTTTGGATCAAGGCTGTAATGAGGTCTGGAGCCGAGTGGTCCTGGCGGAACCCAAACTAAGCATCAGTGACCAGGTTATTGGTGAGTAAGTGCTGCTTGATAGCACTGTCGACGACACCTTCCATCACTGTGCTGTTGATTGAGAGTAGACTGATGGGGCGGTAATTGGCTGTATTGGATTTGTCCTGCTTTTTGTGGACAGGACATACCTGGGCAAATTTCGACATTGTCGGGTAGATGCCAGTGTTGTAGCGGTACTGGAACAGCTTGGTTAGTTCTGGAGCACAAATCTTCAGCACTACAGCCGGGATGTTGTCGGGGGCCCATTGCCTTTGCTGTATCCAGTGCACTCAGCTGTTTCTTGATATCACATGGAGTGAATCGAATTGGCTGAAGGCTGGCTTCTGTGATGGTGGGGATATCGGGAGGAGGCGAAGATGGATCATCCACTCGGTACTTCTGGCTGAAGTTGGTTGCAAAGGTTTCAGCCTTGTCTTTTGCACTCACGTGCTGGACTCCGCCATCATTGAGGATGGGGATGTTTGCAGAGCCTCCTTCTCCCATTAGTTGTTTAATTGTCCACCATTCACAACAGAATGTGACAGGACTGCAGAGCTTTGATCTGATCCGTTGGCTGTGGAATCGCTTAGCTCTGTCTATAACATGTTGCTTCTGCTGTTTAGCATGCATGTAGTCCTGAGTTGTAGCTTCACCAGGTTGGCACCTCATTTTTAGGTATGCCTGGTATGTTCTTCTACACTCCTCAATGAACCAGGGTTGATCCCCTGGCTTGTTGGTAATGGCAGAGTGAGGAATATGCTGGGCCATGAGGTTACAGATTGTGCTGGAATACAAATCTGCTGCTGCTGATGGCTCACAGTACCTCATGGATGCCCAGTTTTGAGTTGCTAGATCTGTTCTGAATCTATCCCATTTAGTACAGTGGGTAGTGCCAAACAACACATTGGATGGTGTCGTCAGTGTGAAGATGGGACTTCATCTCCACAAGGACTGTGCGGTGGTTACTCCTACCAGTACTGTCATGGACAGATGCATCTGCGACAGGTAGATTGGTGAAGACAAGGTCAAGTAGGTTTTTCCCTCATGTTGGTTCTCACACCACCTGCCGGAGGTCCAGTCTGGCAGCTGTCTTTCAGGACACGGCCAGCTCGGGTCTGTAGTGGTGCTACCGAGCCACACTTGGTGATGGACATTGAAGTCCTCCATCCAGAGTTCATTCTGTGCCCTTGCTACCCTCAGTGTTTCCTCCACTCAATGCAAACTGCGGTTGCTGTTATAAATCTTGGGTAAAAACAGCACCGACAGGATTGTAGCGGTAGTGGTGCTCAACATGGAGGAGGACTGATTCATCAGCTGAGGGAGGGCGGTAGGTGGTAATCAGCAGAAGGTTTCCTTGCCCATGTTTGGCCTGATGCCATGAGATTTCATGGGGTCCAGAGTCAATGTTGAGGACTCCCAGGGCCACTCCCTCCTGACTGTATATCACTGTACCGCCACCTCTGGTGGGTCTGTCCTGCCGGTGGGACAGGACATACCCAGGGATGGTGATGGAAGAGTCTGGGACGTTGGCTGAAAGGTATGATTCTGTGAATATGGCTATGTCATGCTGTTGCTTGACGAGTCTGTTGGACAGCTCTTCCAATTTTGGCGCAAGTCCCCAGATGTTAGTGAGGAGGGACTTTGTAGGGTTGACTGGGCTTAGTTTGCCTTTAGTCGTGTCCGGCGCTTAGTGGTCCGTCCGGTTTTATTCTTATGAATTTCTGTAGCGAGATTGTACAACTGAGTGGCTTGCTAGGCCATTTCAGAGACAATTCAGAATCACATCTGGAGTCACATATCGGCCAGACCGCATAAGGACGGCAGGTTTCCTTCCCTAAAAGGCATTAGTGATGGGTTTTTACGACAATCCAGTAGTTTCATGGCCACCATTACTGATACTTTTTTTTTTATTCAAGATTTTTATTTAATTAATTGAATTTAAATTCCCCAGCTGCTATTAGAATTGAACTCATGATTCCAGATTATTAGTCCAGGCCTCTGGATTACTAGTCTAGTAACATAACCACTATACTACCGTAACTTTACCTCTAACTTTAACCGTAATCATAACTTTACCACGAACTCTATCTCTAACCTGCAATACTCTATTCCTAACCCTAAAATACACCAAATCAACAAAAAAAACCCTAAACCTGAATCAGATTTACCCTCTTGCAAAGCTTCAGAATATGCCCCCAACCATAACTCCTGATGCTTAAATAAATCCACAACATTCAAATCAATGGCACCCTCTGAGCAAACAACCATAATATAGGGAGCCATCATTTGAGAGGGAATGTTCACTGACCAGATGAAGCCCCAGTTAGTCCGGATGGGTTATTGCTCCGATCTTCAGGCCGCCCCAATGGACAGTGCAGTAACTGTGATGTCCCATATCACCCCCTATTGTACTAACTTGTTCCTTATAATCACTGCTTCGTTTCTGACTAAATCCTAATCAATTAAGGATGGAACATCCTCACCGACCAACTTTGAGCCCACTGCTGCTACAATCCTGTCGGTGCTGTTTTTACCCAAGATTTACAACAGCAACCGCAGTTTGCATTTATACAGCAACTTTAACATAGAAAAACATCTCAAGGTGATCACAAAGGAGAAATGGAGGGTGCATCCCGAACTGGGGAACAGCAGCGTTTAATAGAGCTCACAGGAATGGAGTATCAGCCCCTTAAACATCCACATGTGAGTCTAGCTGGTGAAAAATTCTATCCTGAAGAGCTGATCACTGAACAGTGGGTGGGACAGACTGATGATATCACAAGGACCCAAATCTTACCACAAATACAGCAGCTGACAGACTGACAGGTAGGGCTTCTGAGGTGGGGCATTTTCAGACGGATTACTTGGAGATATGACACAGATTAGTTTATTAGGGAGGAGCTCAGTGCTGTAATGGGAGGGTCTGTTGGGGTTTCAGTGAATGATTCATTGTTACTGATTTCTGCCTTTTCCCTCTCCTCTCTCAGGTTGCTGCTCTTGCTGTCCTGCCGGATGCACTAACTGCGCCAATGGCTGTGTGTGCAAAGGGAAAACCTCTGACAAATGTAGCTGCTGCTCCTGAATAGGCAGAATATATATAAAATATTGTCCATATTTACTGTATTAAACAAAATGCATGCCTTCAGTATATTTATCCTGATTAGTGTGCAATGATATAAACTAATGAAAAGTGAATTAATTGTTTTTGAAAGTATCATGTTTGGTTTCAGTAAATAAAAAAAACTATTTCAAGACCTGTGATAAGTGCCATTCTCTTTGTGAAGTTTGTGATATTCCTAAAGACAACACAATATGTAGCGAAATAGTTAGAGCCTAAACAGGCTACATTGCATAAAATGATACTTTAAGGCTTCATTGCCATCTGGTGCAGTCTCGTTGAAGAGGTTAAATCATGAGTTGATGGAACAGTGTGGGGAATGACGGAGTGAATGATAGGATCTTATCATTGCTTCAGTATTAGGACTCGTGGGCGAGTATGGTTCTTACAGATTCTTAAACCAGTAAATGATGGGAGGTGGAAGAATAGTGTCCTTGTTTCTATTTTGTGATTTAGGGGTGCTGCCCTGTCACATCAAAGAGGGAGTCTCACAGAACATAGTCACATTTTTTTTTATCAGCTTTATTCTCAGTAATAATACATACACACGTACAGAGACGCTGGGAAAGATCTGTTTTTCCTTTTGAATATCTCCCCATGGGGAGGTGCACTGCTCCCAGAGACACTGCAATACTGGGTTGATGCATGGAGTGGACAGAGCAAGCCCCTATTCCATCTTCCTGTTCCAAAAATCAATTTAATACATGGTCCCCAGATAGGGGATGTATCAGATATTAAACTGATAAGAACAGATATTTTTATATACTTTATTCATAAAATTTGCAGCAATACATACAAAAAGTTGTCATATCACATTCCAAATGTACACAATACAGATTATACAATTTGCAGGTTACATCAAGTACAGTTCAGTGAACACATTGTACATAATTACAGTTCATGACACTCTAGGGTGCCACGTGGCATTACACTCAATACAGATTATTGATCACAGAATCATTACAGGTACATTACAGATTCATTATAGGTACATTACATCAAATTGAATTTTACATTCTGCCCGGGGTTTTTTTTCCCTGATTGCAGCCCCTCGGTATACAATGGCGGGAAGGCTCTAAACGGTTGCCTTTCCCCACAGAGCCTTCGCGGCGGCTGCACCTAGCTTCAGTGCATCCCTGAGCACGTAGTCCTGGACCTTGGAATGTGCCAGTCTGCAACACTCGGTCGAGGGTAGCACCTTGCACTGGAAGACCTGCAAGTTTTGGGCAGACCAAAGGGCGTCTTTCACCGAGTTGATGGTCTTCCAGTAGCAGTTGATGTCTGTCTCGGTGTGCGTCCCCGGGAACAGCCCGTAGAGCACAGAGTCCTGTGTTACAGAACTGCTCGGGATGAACCTGGACAGATACCACTGCATCTCTCTCCAGACCATCCTGGCAAAGGCACATTCGAGAAGGAGATGGGTGAAGGTCTCGTCTCCCCGCAGCCTCCTCGGGGACAGCGTGCTGTGGTGCTGAGACTCCGGGAGTGCATGAAGGATCTGACAGGAAGGGCCCCTCTTACCACCAGCCAAGCAATGTCTTGGTGCTTGTTTGAAAGCTCTGGCGATGAGGCGTTCTGCCAAATGACATTGACAGTCTGCTCGGGGAACCAACCGACAGGATCCATCATCTCCTTTTCCCTCAGGGTCTCGAGGACGTTACGTGCGGACCACTTACTGATCGCCTTGTGTTGAAGGATATAACTTAGTCAGATTTTTTTAATATTTCAAAAATATACTTTATTCATAAAAATTGTAAAGGTAAACAGAACAATGGAACTATCACAATACAACTACAGGTCATACATGATAAATACAGTTCATGACACTCCAGGGTGCCTCATTGCAATTGCAATCAGTACAGATTACAGTTACATTACATCAATTACAGTCATTACACATTCATTACGAGGAGTTTTTTTTGGTTTCCAGTCCCTTGGCATACGACGGTGAGAGCGTCCTAAACTGTGGCCTTTCCCCATCGAGCTTTCGCGGCGGCTGCATCTCAGCACCCAGTTCTGGAAATGCTTTAATATCTAAGGGTTGCTCGGTATTTTACTGAAAAACTTAGTCAGATTTTTTTTTCAAAAAATATACTTTATTCATAAAATTTGCAGCAGTACATACAATACAGTTGTCATATCACTTTCCAAACGTACACAATACAGATTATACAATTTGCAGGTTACGTCAAGTACAGTTCAATGAACACATTGGACATAATTACAGTTCATGACACTCTCGGGTGTCTCATTGCATCATACTCAACACAGATTATTGCTTACAGATTCATTTCAGATTCATTACAGGTACATTACAGCAATTTGAATTTTACATTCTGCCCGAGGGGGTTTTTCCCTGATTGCAGCCCCTCGGTTTACAATGGCGGGAAGGCTCTAAACGGTTGCCTTTCCCCACAGGGCCTTTGCGGCGGCCGCACCCATCCTCAGTGCGTCCCTCAGCACGTAGTCCTGGACCTTGGAATGTGCCAGTCTGCAACACTCGGTCGAGGACAGCTCCTTGTGCTGGAAGACCAGCAAGTTTCGGGCAGACCAAAGGGCGTCTTTCACCGAGTTGATGGTCTTCCAGCAGCAGCTGATGTCCGTCTCAGTGTGCGTCCCCGGGAACAGCCCGTAGAGCACAGAAACCTGTGTTACGGAACTGCTCGGGACGAACCTGGACAGATACCACTGCATCTCTCTCCAGACCTTCTTTGCAAAGGCACATTCCATAAGGAGATGGGTGACGGTCTCGTCTCCACCGCAGCCTCCTCGGGGACAGCGCGCGGTGGCGCTGAGAGCTCGGGAGTGCATGAAGGATCTGACGGGAAGGGCCCTTCTCACCACCAGCCAAGCTAGGTCTTGGTGCTTGTTTGAAAGCTCTGGCGATGAGGCGTTCTGCCAAATGACATTGACAGTCTGCTCGGGGAACCAACCGACAGGATCCACCATCTCCTTCTCCCTCAGGGTCTCGAGGACGTTACGTGCGAACCACTTGCTGATCGCCTTGTGGTCAAAGGTGTTTTCCTGCACAAACCTTTCCACGAAGGACAGGTGGGGCGGAACGGTCCAACTGGACGGAGCATTCCGTGGCAGCGTGGCCAGGCCCATCCTTCTCAACACCGGGGACAGGTAGAACCTCAGCACGTATTCTTAGTCAGATATTAGTGTTATGCACTGGCGTGGTCTGAATTACTGATGTCTCTCGATCAGGGCTGCCCAGCCCCTTTCTCTGTGGACCACTTCACTGTGGACATGGTGTCCTGTGGGCAGCATCTTATCTATTACAACACCAAACACTAAAATTAAACTAAATCTGTCAGTAAACAGCTGGTTAATTTTCTACAATCAGCAGTCATTACTTTTAAAGAATAAATCTTTGACCTTTAATTTATTATAATGAGTATTCATATTCACTTTCAACCAGAGGGCTTTCTACATATTTCCTCATTAATATTTTACGGGTTACATTTTACAAATTAGTTCTTTCTTCATGGAGCTTCATCTGCCAGGAGCATTTGAGAATTCAGCTGTGCACCGTCCTCCCACGATTTTCCATTCAGCTAAATATAAGATACAAAGGAAGCTGGACGAGATATTTACGTCTTGATATAATTCATGAGGGGAGAGCAAAAGATCAGAAATCTGCCCCAGCTACAGTTCAGAATCTTCCATGGAAGAACATGGGAAGGCTGGTGGTTTCTAAATTTCTAACTGACGGGGAGGGTTATGACTGCTGCAGACTCTGTATGGACCAAATACTCAGCACTCTCTGACTTGTCAGAATAATTGTGCAATGAAAAATGTTTACATAGTTCATAGTCCACATGCAAGGCAATTATTCAATCACACTGAAGGCTTCCAAATCTGCAAAGAAATTGGCTGCAAATCTGGATGGCACAGGTTAACATCTCCAGATACAATGGTGCAGGTGTTTTTTTTGTATGTGTGTGCGTGGGGTAAGGGTTGGGCGGGGGGTGGTGGTGGTGTTAAGAAAATCATTACTAGCTATAACTCAGTGTCCTGTAGGGCACTGAGGGGAACATATCTGCTGATATATTTCCAAATGATGGGAGAGAGTTTCTCGTGGTCAGGATGTATGTCACTAATATTCAGGATTCAGAGTTGGAATTAGAATGAATACTAAATCCCACCCCCACTATGTGAGGAATATATTAGCTGAATTTGCAATATCTAGCTATGTACACTAAAGGGTATCGGACCAATCTTCATCCTTTTTCTTGAAACATATACATAGCAAGTAGACTGAAATCTACCATTTACTTCTAAGGTTAGTTAACTTCTTTTTGACAGAGTCTTCAAGGACATAGACAGACACTAATACTACTTCATTTAACAATATCGATGAAAAAGACTGGATAATTCTAGGCACAGAGGCATAGAGTACAAAAGCAAGGAAGTTATGGTGAACCTTTACAAAACACTAGTTAGGCCCCAGCTCGAGTATTGTGTCCAGTTCTGGGTACCACACTTTAGGAAAGATGTCAAGGACCTAGAGAGGATGCAGAAGATATTTACTGGAATGGTACCAGAGGTGAAAGACTTCAGTTACATTGAAAGACTAGAGAAACTGGGGTTGTTCTCCTTGGAGCAGAGAAGGTTAAGGGGGATTTGATAGAGATGATCAAAATCACAAAGTGCTTTGATAGAGTAAATAAGGACAAACTGTTTCCAGTGGCAGAAGGGTCGGTAACTAGAGGACACCTGGGAATGGCAGAGCAGGCTCGAGGGGCCATATGGCCTACTCCTGCTCCTAGTTCTTATGTTCTTATGACACAGATTTAAGGTAATTGACAAAAGAACCAAAGGTGACATGAGGGAAAACATTTTTATGATCTGGAATGCACTGCCTGACAGGGTGGTGGAAGCAGATTCAATAATAACTTTCTAAAGGGATTTGGATAAATACTTGACATAGAAAAATTTGCAGGGCTATGTGGAAAGAGCAGGTGAATGTGAATAATTGGATCGCTCTTTCAAAGAGACAACACAGGCACGATGGGCCAAATGGCCTCCTTCTGTGCTGTATCATTCTATGATTCTATGAATCATAACATCTTAGCACTAGCTAGGCTCCCTTCCTTATAACTTATCAAAGTTATGTCCAATGTCTAAAGTTACAGCATGGCTTAGCAATGTTACATCCACAGTTTATATTCAACACATAACTGATAAATACCGAGCTTTGAATATTAAGGCTATCCCTCTGTGATATGCATGTAGGCTTGCAACTTTGGCTTTCTATTAGCTCAGTACTCAGTGCAGTGGATCTTATTATTTCTTCTGGGATGCTAAGCTTCACCTCTGGGGATGTCCGTAGCTTATTGCCATCTGTGGTCATTGTCTTCCTTTGTCAGTCGCCTTCTTGTCCAATATTAACTAAAACCGTACGTATCTCTTTCCCTATATCATAACACTGTTATTTTACACACACACTCAAAGATATCAGCAATTAAATAACAGGTGTCATACACTTTACAAGTTTACTTCTGTCAGGATAAGTACTTCCTTAATCTTCCACCTTTCACTCTCAGCACCTTCACTGCTTTAGAGAACATTCTCCAAAATATTCATCCACAAAAACCATTTAGTTTAGTCTAAAATTATGAAAGGGTTCGATGGGGTAGACGTAGAAAAGATGTTTCCATGTGTGGTGGAATCCAAAACTAGTGTTCATAAATATAAGATAGTCACTGATAAATCCAATCAGGAATTCAGGAGAAACTCCTTTAACCAGAGAGTGGATAGAATGTGATTTGTAGCTCAGCCTCTGAGTTTGCACACACACAGGCTCAATGACAGAAGTTGGGGTGGTCTTGGTTCTGGCCTGGAGGCGTCGAAGGTTGAACAGTTTCCCGCTTGTCCTGTAGGTCAGCTCCACTCTGGCGGGGAGTTTCATGGTGATGGGGTGGAGTGTTGCAGCGAGGAAGATGGAGAAGGGCGTTGGTGCAATGACGCAGCCCTGCTTGACCCCATTTTGCACTCGTATTGGGTCTGTGGTGGATCCGTTGGTGAGGATCACGGCTTGCCTGTCATCGTGGAGCAGGCGGAGAATGATGACGAATTTCTGTGGGCAGCCGAATTTGAGGAGGATGATCCACAATCCCTCATGGTTGACAGAGTTGAAGGCCTTTGCAAGATCGAAAAAGGCCACGTACAGAGGCTGATGCTGCTCCCTGCACTTTACCTGGATTTGTCGCACGCTAAAGATCATGTCCATTGTGCCTCTTGATGGGCGGAGCTGCATCCAAGGCTAACATCCCCAGTATTGAGGCACTGGTCACGCTCAACAAGTTGCGATGGGCGAGCCACATTGTCCGCATGCCCGACACAAGATTTCCTAAACAAGTGCTCTACTCCAAGCTCTGCAATGGCAGGTGATCACTAGGAGGGCAGAGGAAATGCTATAAGGACACTCACAAAGCCTCCCTAAAAAAATGTAGCATCCCCACCGACATGTGGGAATGACTTGCCCTAGAACACCCAAACTGGAGAAGAAGCATCCGCTAAGGCACTAATCACCTCGAGCGTCACCGTGTGGAGCACGTGGAGGCCAAGCATAAGCAGAGGAAAGAGCGCGCAGAATCCAAAGCGTCTCACCCATTATTAAACACTACTTGCTCCACCTGTGGCAGAGTCTGCGGCTCCAGGATTGGACTATTCAGCCACCGCAGAACCCACCCTCCCGGAGTGGAAGCAAGTCATCCTCGACCCTGAGGGACTGCCGAAGAAGAAGAAGAATGTGGATCTTGTTACCACATGGAGTAGTTGAGGAGAAGAGCATAAAAGCATTTAAGGGGAAGCCAGATGAGTACATGAGGGAGAAAGGAATAGAAGGATATGCTGATAGGGTTAGATGAAGTAGGGTTGTTTCTGTGCTGTAAATTCTATGTAATTCTATGTAATACTTCTACCAGCTCTCAGATCCTTTCAATTTGTCTGGACCATGTCTAACCTTTCATATGATTATTTCAGAAAGCAATCCAACTTAGTCACAAGTGACTAATAGTGACCAACCGAGGTCTCAGTATGTTGAGGTAGTCGGCAGCACCTCACAGCATCACAGCAGAGCCAGTGAAGTCATGACAATCATCAATGGCAGTATTTTAATGTAAAACGGACATTAGTAAGATTGGCAGCATGTTACAAACTGTTGTAATGTAGGAAATGCAGCAGCCAATTTGTACATTCCAAGGTCCCACAAACTGAAATGAGATAATGACCAGATAATCTGTTTTAGTTATGTTGTTTGAGGGATAAATATTGGCCAGGTCACCGGGAAGAACTACCCTGCTCATCTTCGAATAGTGCCATGGGATCTTTTACTTCCACCTGAGAGGGCAGAATGATTAACGGTTTAACATCTCATCCCAAACAGTGCAGCATTCCCTTTGTACTGCAGTGAAGTGTCAGTCTAGATTATGTGTTCAAGTCTCACTCCAGTACCCAAACTCCTTACTAAATAGGGAAATGTTCAGACTGGGTTTGAACAGAGCAGAAATCTGTGATGTGATCTCTTGGTTAGATTCATTCCCATATAATGGTGCATATTCCTCATCCTACTTCATAAGATCACAAGATAAATACAGATGAGGGAAGTGATTCATCCCATTTTATCTTATGCATTCAGAATAAAAACAAATTTAACTTACCCCATCCCCTTATCTGACCATTGAATGAATCCAAGATTTTCACCTCCACTACTCTACCCGAAAAAAACATTGTTGATCACTCTTTGTATCTCAAAAGACTTTCTGGCATCTGTCCTAAATTCCTCTTCCAACTGTTTTAATGTATGGTCTTTCTCCCACTATGCTGGCACATCCTGAAATTACACTGGAGACTGATGTTCTCTAGGGCTTAGCCAGTGTTACAACTCTCACCTCTGAGTCAAAAGCTTGTGGGCTGAACTTGAGCGTATGATCTAGGCTAACACTTCAATGCAGTACTGAGGGAGTGCTACACTGTCAGAGGTGCTGTCTTTCAGATCAAATGAGGCCCTGTCTCCCTATTCAAGTGGACGTATAATAGTGGCACTATTCAGAGAAGGACAGCTGAACTGTTCTGGCTAACATTTACCCCTCAACCAGCACCACCAAAACAGGTTAACTGGTCATTTAGCTTATTGTTGTTTACGGCATCTTGCTGTCTGCACATTGGCTGCTGTGCTTGCCCACATAACTGCACTTGAAAAGTAGTCTGTTGTCTGTGATGTCCTGAGGACATGAAAGGTATTCATAAAAACAAATTCTTCTTTTTATACTGTTTAACACATTGCATGCTTCTATAAGGTCCCTCTCAGTAATCAGTATTCTGCCTCTTCTCTGCACTGTCTCCATAGTTTAAATGTTTCCTTCATGTCCTGGTGGCCAACATTCACCACAGTACTGAGGTGATGAAGACACTGTATGGTTTTAGCACATCTTCTATTTTTTCTCAACTGAGCCAGCAACATAATTAATCATTCTGTTCACTTTACTTCTTGCTGTGGTTTGACATGTTAATGGTGCAAGATCTCTGGTCACTTCATCTTTAGCTTTTTTTCTATTGTATCTACAGGATAATTGTGACACCCGTTCCTTTTTCCAATGTTTAGTACCTTCCACGTGTCAACATTGAATTTGATCTGTCACTGGTTTTCTATTTCTGATTCTATCTAAGTCCTTGTGTTCATTGTTAGCTGCTGCCTCTGAACCACACAGATCACGAATTACATAGAATTACATAGAACTGCATAGAATTCACAGCACAGAAACATGCCATTCGGCTCAACAGGTCCATGCTGGTGTTTATGATCCACACAAGCCTCCTTCCACCCTACTTCATCTAAGCCTATCTTCCTTTCTTCCTCGTGTACTTATCTAGCTTCTCCTAGAAGCTAGATAAGTACTAGCCTAGTACTTATCTAGCAGCAATGCTATTCACCTAAACTACTCCACCTGGTAGCTAATTCCACATTCTAACCATTCTCTGGGTATGGAACATCCCAGGTTAGATGACTGGTCTGTACTGAATTGGTTGATCATCTAGATATTCTGCCATTGAATCAATTTGAAACCACAGATCGGCTGCAAGTGGATTAAGGGCAATTTTCTAATCCCAAATTTTAGAACTGATTCTCTCACTGAGGCAAGTTGATTTAACAATGAGAACAAACAGTACCAGCTCAATTAGAAGTATACATGTCTTAGAATCACAAAGTAGCAAGTTCAAGTTCTTCTGCAGACTAGAGGACACAATTCCTGCTGACAGTCCCATGCACTAGTGAGGCAATGTCTTACTGTCAAAGGTGCCATTCATTGGATGAGAGCCTGTCCTCTGTCTGCTTATTCCATAT
The DNA here is from genome assembly GCF_035084215.1 of Heptranchias perlo. Lineage (NCBI taxonomy): Eukaryota > Metazoa > Chordata > Chondrichthyes > Hexanchiformes > Hexanchidae > Heptranchias > Heptranchias perlo. The sequence goes on along the minus strand of NC_090340.1, from coordinate 20,986,019 downwards.
CTTCAGGTTAATATTAAAGATTCCTTGGAACTATTGACAGAAGAGCAGGCAGTTGTTGTGGTGTCCTGGCCAATGTTCCTCAACCAACCAAAATAGATTAATTGGTCATTCATCTCCTTGCTGTTTGTAGGTCTTGCTGTGTGTAAAATGGATCCTGTGTTTGCCTAACTAACAACAGTTATTCGACTTCAAATTAAGACATGGCAGGTAAAGCAAAGCATTTTGAGAGATTCACCCATCTCCTTCTGGAATGCGCCTTTGCAAGGAAGGTCTGGAGAGAGATGCAGTGGTATCTGTCCAGGTTCGTCCTGAGCAGTTCCGTAACACAGTACTCTGTGCTCTACAGGCTGTTCCCAGGGACACACACCGAGACAGACATCAACTGCTGCTGGAAGACCATTAACTCGGTGAAAGACGCCCTTTGGACTGCCCGAAACCTGCTGGTCTTCCAGTGCACGGAGCTGTCCTCGACCGAGTGTTGCAGACTGGCACATTCCAAGGTCCAGGACTCCGTGCTCAGGGACGCACTGAAGCTAGGTGCGGCCGCTGCAAAGGCTCTGTGGGGAAAGGCAACCATTTAGAGCCTTCCCGCCATTGTATACCAAGGGGCTGCAATCAGGGATAAACCCCCCCGGGCAGAATGTAAAATTCAAATTGCTGTAATGTACCTGTAATGAATCTGTAATGTACCTGTAATGAATCTGTAATCAATAATCTGTATTGAGTATAATGCAATGAGACACCCCAGAGTGTCATGAACTGTAATTATGTCCAATGTGTTCATTGAACTGTACTTGATGTAACCTGCAAATTGTATAATCTGTATTGTGTACATTTGGAATGTGATATGACAACTGTATTGTATGTATTGCTGCAAATTTTATGAATAAAGTATATTTTTGGAAAAAAAAGATTCCGGAGCTATAAAAAGGCTTCTGAATCAATGCAAGTGTGTTCTTCTTTTCATAGGAACAATGATTCTGGGAGAAGGAGCAAACTCTCACAGAGAAGTTGCAATAGGCAACAGAGTCACACACAGAGACAGATACTAAATGGTGCTAATTAACCCTAGATCCACATGGTGATAAAACTGTTGAATGTGAAAATCTAAGAGGATAATTGATGGGTCATAATATGGGATCAATCATCAGATAAACGGAGAAGCTTTTAAGAAGACAATATTATCAGAAGATGGCTTTCATGATGTAATTTAGGTGCTGGAAGAGTTAGATTTTAGAGCACCTGATTGAAAGGCCTGGTCTGCACAAAGATACTTGAATTGTGAGTATTAGAGCTGTTTACATGTCTGCCCATTTGAATGAGACCTTGGTTGGTCACTATTAGTCATGTGCGCATAAGTTGGATTTGTTTCTGAAATAAACATTTGAACAGTTATGCTTGGCCCGTCTAAACTGGAAGTTTTTGAGAGCTGGCAGAAGTAGAATAAACCAACTGGTTTTAATGGACTAATATTTTGGAGAATGGTCTTCAATAGAGGTGGTGAAAGATGGGTGGTTAATGTAGGCTAAGTACCTAACCTGACAGAAGTAAACTTGTAAAGTTTATCATACCTGTTATTTAATTGCTCATGTCTTTGAGTGTGGGAGTAAAATAACAGTATAATGATATAGAGAAAGACATACATACGTTTTAGTTAATATTGGACAAGAAGATGACTGACAAAGGAAGACAATGATCACAGATGGCAATGGGCTACGGACATCCCCAGAGGTGAAGCTCAGCAATCCAGTTGAAATATTAACTTCCATTGCACCAGGTGCAGAGCTACAGGAAAGTCAAAGTTGTACGTCTGTGTGCATATCACAGAGGAATAGCCTTTACATTCGAAGCTTGGTATTTACCAGTGATGTGTTGAATACAAACTGTAAATGTAACCTTCCTAAGCTATGCTGTAATATTAGACATTGGACATAACTTTGCTCAGTTGTAAACCAGAGAACCCAGCTAGTGTTAAGATATTATGATTCACTTAATTCATAATTGTGCCTGTAATTATCTAGTGTCTTTCACCAATATTGTTAAATAAAGTAATATTAGTATTAGTAAACTTATTAGTAAACTAGTATTAGTTAAAGCACCTCTGTGTCTGTCTATATCCTTGAAGTCGCTGTCAAAAAAAGTTAACTAGTATTATTTAGTATTATACTCTGATGCCATGGTGATTGGACTGGATACTGTAAGATGGCTCAAAGGGGCGTTAATTGAGGAATCTTATCAACCTTCGAAGAAAATGGCAGATTCCAGTCTACTTTTTCAGTATATGTGTTGGGAAAAGGGGTGAAGATTGGTCCAATACCCTTTAGTGTACATAGCTAGATATTGCAAATTCAGCTAATATATTTCTCACATAATGGGGGAGGGATTTAGTATTCATTCTAATTCCAACTCTGAATCCTGAATATTAGTGACATACATCCTGACCACGAACAACTCTCTCCCATCATTTGGAAATGTGCCTGCAGATATGTTTCCCTCAGTGCCCTACAGGACAATGAGTTATAGCTAGTAGTCATTTTCTTAACACCCCCACAGTCACAGACATACACAAAACCACCAGCACCGTTCTGTGTTATATCAGGACATGATAACCTGTACAATCCAGTTTTGCTGCTAGTTTCCCCGCAGATTTGGCAGCCTTCACTGTGGTTGAATAGCTGCCTGGCTTGTGGACTATGACACATTTAAACATATTTCATTGCACAAACATTCGGCCCTCCCCCCATGAATTATATCAGGATATAAATATCTCTTCCATCTTCTTTTGCATTTTTATTTTACCGAATGGAAAATCGTGGAAGACAGAGCACAGCCGAATTCTCAATAAGTGCTCCATGCAGGAAGAGCTAATTTGTAAAATGTACCCTATAAAATATTAATGAGGAAATGTATAGAAAACCCTCTATTTGAGATTGAATAAGAATACTCATTATAATAAATTTTAAAGACTTATTCTTTAAAATTAATGACTGCTTATGTAGAGAATTAACTGACTTTTCACAGCTGTCGGCTTTAGTTTAATTTTAGTGTTTGATGTCGTAACTGTTAATATGCGACCCATAGGATACCATGTCCACAGTGAACTGGTCCACAGAGAAAGGGGTTTGAACACCCCTGTACCAGAGACATCACTAATTCAGACAATGTCTGCACATGTCACCAATATCTGTCTGAGTTATATCGCCTCTGTGCTTTAGGCTTTGAATTTACTGCCCCCTGTTCTGTGGGGCTTCCTCATTGATGTGACAGGGCAGCTCCCTGAGTCACAAAATAGAAACAAGGCCAATATTCTCCCACCTCCCATCATATGGTGCTTTGAGGTTGGTTGAAGCTATAAGAACCGACCTGGTCCACGAGTCCTAATATTGAAGCAAGGATACCATTGAATCATTCACTCCAACATTCCCCACACCACTCCATCACCACACGGTTTAACCTCTTCCACATTGCTATCTGCATCAGATGGCAATGTGGCTTTAAGGCAAAATTTTAAGCAATGTGGCCTGTTTAGGCTCAGTGGGCTCTAAATTGGGGCGTGTAGCGCCCGTTGTTTCGGCATGACACGGCCTCTCCAACATCCAAGATGGCGTCTTAGATGTGCACGCATGTTTCCTGTGTGATGTGCGTCAGATGCCAAATTGGTATAGGAGTTTGCGCAGGTGCAGATAACGAATGCTGGAATCATGTAAAGTAGGGAGAAAATGGCTTCAATCAGTGTGCAACGCTGATTTAAAGTGATAGACACCATTTTGGAACTTAACGCTCAACGCAACGCACAGTCTTAACCTCGACCATCTGAACGTGTCTTAGAGTGCCTGGAGGACC